>NC_133207.1:6968582-7333582 GCF_958299795.1 Porites lutea | reverse complement strand
TGACACAATAGTGCAAATTGCTGTGCATTAAAAAGTATCACAATGATGAATTTAACTTTTAGTCAAAGTCGATTCGTAGCGTAAAACTTATTTTTAGAACCAACACTGAATTGATAATTGACAACTGGCAAAATAAACTCAAAACAGTTTTTAATCTCCCGGTTAGGTCTTGACGTGTCGGAAAAATAGTTTTCAGGATATAGCATATAGCAGGGTTAAAAAACTTTTCAAATACAAAATCCCCGATAGTCACAAAAAAGGGTTTTTAAAGAAGGGGAACATTGCCACGTGTTTCGCATAATTTCGTGGGTCACGTGCATGTAGGCTACTTTACCGAAATTATCTCTTACTTTGAAAAATAGAACGCTATGAATCAACGCAAAAAATAGACAGTCCTGTAAAGACATTCTAAGCACCTTTTACATCTCGCAAAAATCCAGGAATACTTGTGTATTTTTGAACATCTGTGTTGTAACAAATATACTTGTCCTAATTATACTAACGCGCTTGACCAAAAAATGTAAAACAAGAATGTTCATTTCATACCTGTCTTTTACTCAATCCAAGATTTCTACACTTACATCGTGGCACTGTTGCCAAAAAATATCACTGGTTATGATATAAATAGCCGGAAAAATAAACACCTTATGGTACGATTCCCTTTCAAGGTTTTACAACAACGTTGAATGGTAATTCCCTCGACCTTCTCTTTTAGTCTTTATTTATAATTAGATTTAAAGTTCGTTACACAATTCGGAATACTTGACCATGACATTTACATTGGTTTTAAGAGTTCTTTTATTCTATTGAAAGTTAAAAAGCAAAGGCGCCTCACATACGTCGGTACTTCGAAATGATCATTTCATCATTATCTGAAAGACAAACCTTTTTAAACCCCCTCTTCATCAGTACTCCATTTTACGGGTATTTAAAGCTACTTGAAGCTACACGGAAAGAATTTCTCACACCTGGCCATGGACATCAATCTCAAGACCTCTCACACAGAAGACTCCAAGGGCTACGCAATAACCAACTGTGTCAATCGTTGCTCCTCAAAAAAGGGAAAACGTAAAATATTGTGTAGTAGAATGCTTACCTGACTCAATGGGAATTGTGATTCCAAAAATTGCGTGAATATTCTTGGACATCTCCAAGTTGATAACATGATTATTTTTTAGCTTTTTCCTTGCTCCTGAATGAAGAGGATATCGACATGTCCTCAAAGGACGCCAGTTGCGACCCAAATTATGTCTGTGTTTTGGACACTCGAACATTTCTTCTTGCCGGTGTTTTGGCACATCGAATAGCCCCGCCCTGACTAGTATCAGTATGTACTCCATCATTCCAGATAGTTTTGAAAGATGGCATGTCTTCAAGTGGATCGTTATATCTTCCTGGCATTCTCGCAACCTACATACTGTATCCGAACCTCGAAAACCTCCACAACTAGATTTTCCGAAGCCCGAGAAAGAACACTTTACTGTATCAGTAGCCATGTTACCCCTTGTTTGTTTTGTGTCCAGTCCAGGAGGACTGGGGATGAAATACAAAAAGTCACGCATATTTCAACTTTAATCTGAACTGGGTTAAATCGCCTTATTAGCGACTCATTGCGTTTTATTTGCAAAGAAAAGTGTTTTATTTGCTCTGCAATTTCCCCGCGATGTCTTGAAGAGTAATCTCAATGAACAAGATTGCATCCAACTAATTTTAGCAAAAGACCTTTCAGGACGGTGTCACGAACCAGCCACGCTCGCGGATACTGCCATTTTATAAACAAGATAACTTCTTAAAACGGACCAAGGACATGGAATCAACGGCCAATATAGTTTCAGATGATTAAGAAATAACCTTGAAATGTGAAAGAACTTGGATAAGACCCATCAAGCCATCAAATGAACTTGGACTTTGACAAGCAGATTGACAAGGCGAGTGTTCGTTAATTATCTGGTTTACGAAATTTCTGGAAATTCAAACGGCGGTCTATTCTGAAAACGTGGAGAGCACAAAAATGTTATTCCTTGTTGAGTTTTATTATCATTCCTAGATTGTATTCATACAGATAGCGAAGTTCAGACAGGTGCCACACTTTTTAAAATTACCCTCAAAGTTGAGCTACTTTCGTGTTTTGATGGAAAGCCGAAAACACGTGCTGGGGAAAAAATCATTGTCGTTGAAATAAATAAATAATTCGGAACTGTGATATGGCTAGGAAATCTACAGTGGTGTATCTGTATACGGAAAAGAAAATCAGGCTTTTTGAGCGAGGTGTTCGTTTTCTAGAGCGCGGTCAATATTAGCGATTTTTGCAGTTTGAAAGGCTATGGCGCTGGCGCTGACCGCCCGGAAATTCAAAAATTCGTAAAAAAATATATTTATCACTTTCGGTCAAACGAAATGCATTTATGCAACTACTAAGGTGGAGGCTCTAATATCCCAGAATATAAGGAAAATTAATTTTTTGATCCAAAATCACTGGTCGGTTTTTACGGAGACACGCTCTTAAAACATTTTCTCCACTGCTCCGAAAAAGAGAATAATAATACACAGAAAAAACAAGTCATCACGTTGGATGACTTGGATGCGGTTATGCTTTCAAAGTAGTAAGAAGTTATGGAGCTGCATCAGATGCAAAATTTGACAGAAATGAAAATGCTGTGGAAGAAGTGTTTCTAAAAGCGATTTTACAACCAGAGGATAAAATAGGAGGAAAGTTGAAAACACGTAAAGCCATTGTGATGCAAGAACAAGATTGGATCGAAGCCACCCACTGTCACATTACTTAGTTTCACACTAGAAGCTAAGTTAGTTTCAAGTAAGCACTTGATTCAAGGGCACTTGAAAATCTTAAGTCGCTTTGTATGAAACATGGCTTCACACTTGTTGACAAAGTATATAACTTGAAGTCCAAGCTGTCAATCATTTTTCGCAGTTAAATTATTTATGCATATCACAAACGTCATTGCTCGCGACAAAAGCTAAGTCTATGAGGCCTTTGCGCTGGAAAAGAGCTTTTGGTAGTTTCGAATTTATTTTTCGTTACTTTTAACTCTATGGGTTTTAACCGTAAAAGAGTTGCTTACGTGCTTCGTTTTTTACGACTACTTAGGAGCGGCAGAAACAAAAAAATTAATAAATAAATAAGCGAAGTCTTCCTCAGTATTTCACCAGAATGGCTGACAATGCGCTTTTTGGCAAAGAATCGCCGTAAGGCTTGGGCTTGACCCTTCCGCAATGCTCTTAGCTAACCAAGATATGTTGAATCTGTCCATTCATTAGTCTTGGAACCGCTGCACGTACACATCGTGTACATGGCTTCCATTTCCTATTGTTCAAGTGTGTTCTCAAGTGTTGTGTAGAGCATACTTGGTGACAAATGTCGGCTTCTTTGAACTACGGACGTTTCCGTGGTCACAAATTAAAGTTCCAGAAGGTATATTTTATCCCTTCACACTCAAAGTAGGTTCCAATTACACTTAAAATATACTTGAGAGCTCTAGTGTAAAGCCAATAATTCATAGAGAAAAGGTACTTAATGCGGGCAAGCACACAAAAAATGAATTGCTGAAACATTTCCAATTTTCAAAAATGCTCTCGCGACTTAGTAAATCTTAAGAATGATCATGTTAATGTAAAGTCTACCACTATGACGGATTCCAGTTAGGTTCTAACCTTTTTGCCAAAGAAATGGCAAAAAAAATTGTTACTCAAAACCATTGAACTGAGCCTTAACCTAACTAAGTGTGTCTGGGGAAAAAATTGCTTTCGATTTTGTTCAGAACAAGACAAATTGTGTCCCGCGCGGTTAAGTCGAAAACTATTTCCGTCAACTACGGTTATCTACCCTCTGCTCTTCACAAGACCCTAGGTCAGCCGAACTGGCATGATTACCGATATCTTGCCTTATCATCAATGTGTTCATACAAACAGGCAGGCTAGGCTAGGTTTCGCAAGCTCGCTACTAGAGCTGGGCATTTTTTTTTTTGTCGCACAAACATATTTTTCACGTTATTTCTTTGCAGAAAACTGGTACCGAGGGTAAGGTGACATACACAACTGAAAGATGGCGGGAAGATAAGGCGTGTGGCAACCTTGGTAACACCCACCACAGTCTGGGAGATCTTACCACAGCCACAGACTACCTTAAACTTATCCTGAAAACTGCGAAAGAATTGGGTGACCGATCAATGGAATTAGATGCGTATGACAACCTTGGCGACGCCCATCACAATCTGGGAGATTTTAGAACAGCCATGGACTACTATACACGCTATCTGAACATTGCCAGAGATTTGGGTGAAAGATCAGGGGAAGGAAAAGCGTATGGCAAACTTGGCATCACCCATGACAGACTGGGAGATTTTAAAACAGCCATAGACTACCATGAACGCCACCTGAACATTGCGAGAGAACTGGGTGAAAGATCAGGGGAAGGACATGCGTATTGCAGTCTTGGCATCGCCCATTTCCGCCTGGGAAACCTTAAAACAGCTATAGACTACCATGAACGTCACCTGAAAATTTCGAAAGAATTGGGTAACAGATCAGGGGAAGGAAAGGCGTATGCCAATCTTGGCAACGCCCATCTCAGTCTGGGAGATTTTAGAACAGCCACAGACTACTATACAAGCAGCCTGAAAATTGCGAAAGAGCTGGGTGACAGACCAGAGGAAGGAAAATCGTATTTCAGTCTTGGAAACGTTCATCGCAGTCTGGGAGATTTTAAAACAGCCATAGACTACCATGAACGCTTCCTGAACATTGCGAGAGAACTGGGTGAAAGATCAGGGGAAGGGCATGCGGTTTGCAGTCTTGGCATCGCCCATTTCCGCCTGGGAAACCTTAAAACAGCCATTGACTACCATGAACGTCACCTGAAAATTTCGAAAGAATTGGGTAACAGATCAGGGGAAGGAAAGGCGTATGCCAATCTTGGCAACGCCCATCTCAGTTTGGGAGATTCTAGAACAGCCACAGACTACTATACAAGCAGCCTGAAAATTGCGAAAGAGCTGGGTGACAGATCAGAGGAAGGAAATTCGTATGGCAGTCTTGGAAACGTCCATCTCAGTCTGGCAGATTTTAGAACAGCCATAGACTACTATACACGCAGCCTAAATATTGCGAAAGAGGTTGGGGACAGATCACAGGAAGGAAAATCGTATGGCAATCTTGGCAACGTTCATCGCAGTCTGGGGGATTTTAAAACAGCCATAGACTACCATGAACGCCACCTAAAAATTGCGAGAGAACTGGGTGAAAGATCAGGGGAAAGACAAGCGTACGAAAGTCTTGGCATCGCCCATCATAGTCTGGGAGATTTTAGAACAGCCACAGACTACTATACAAGCAGCCTGAAAATTGCGAAAGAGCTGGGTGACAGATCAGAGGAAGGAAAATCGTATTTCAGTCTTGGAAACGTTCATCGCAGTCTGGGAGATTTTAAAACAGCCATAGACTACCATGAACGCTACCTGAACATTGCGAGAGAACTGGGTGAAAGATCAGGGGAAGGGCATGCGGTTGGCAGTCTTGGCATCGCCCATTTCCGCCTGGGAAACCTTAAAACAGCCATAGACTACCATGAACGCCACCTAAAAATTGCGAGAGAACTGGGTGAACGATCAGGGGAAAGACAAGCGTACGAAAGTCTTGGCATTGCCCATCATAGTCTGGGAGATTTTAAAACAGCCATAGACTACAGTAAACGAGGCCTGCAAATTGCGAGAGAACTGGGTGATAGAGCTGGGGAAGGATATGCGTATGACAATCTTGGCAACGCCCACCAAAGTCTGGGAGATTTTAAAACAGCCATAGACTTCCATGAACGCACACTGAAAATTGCAAGAGAACTGGGTGACAGATCAGCGGAAGGAAATGCGTATTCCAGTCTTGGCAACGCCCACCATAATCTGGGAGATATTAAAACAGCCATAGACTACCATGAACGTCGCCTGAAAATTGCGAGAGAACTGGGTGAGAGATCTGCGGAAGGAAGTGCGTATGCCAATCTTGGCAACGATTACCGCAATCTGGGAGATTTTAAAACAGCCATAGACTACCATGAACGTCACCTGAAAATTGCGAGAGAAGTGGGTGATAGATCTGGAGAAGGAAAGGGGTATGCCAATCTTGGTAACGCCCACCACAATCTGGGAGATTTTAAAACAGCCATAAACTACCATGAACGTCACCTGAAAATTGCGAGAGAACTGGGTGAGAGATCTGGGGAAGGAAGTGCGTATGGCAATCTTGGCAACGCCCATAGAGGATTGGGAGATTTTAAAACAGCCATAGACTACCATGAACGTCACCTGAAAATTGCGAGAGAACTGGGTGACAGATCTGCGGAAGGAAAAGCGTATGGCAATCTTGGCAACGCCCACCACAATCTGAGAGATTTCAAAACAGCCATAGATTACGAAGAAAGGCAACTAAAAATTGCGAAAGAATTGGACATTAGAACATTGGAAGGAAATGCGTATGGCAATCTTGGCAACGCCCATAGAGGATTGGGAGATTTTAAAACAGCCATAGACTGCTATGAACGTGCACTTAAAATCGCGAACGAATTGGATGACAGATTGTGTGAGGGAGTTGTGAGTTCAAACCTTGGTTTTATTTTTGAATATCTAGACCAAGTACCAGTGGCTATTGAATATTACCAGCTCAGTATTGCTTCCTTTAATGACATCAGAGATCGTCTTCACTTAAACGACGAGTGGAAAATAAGCTTACGTGATCAATACCAGAGGTCATACCGTGCATTGTGGTGCTTGATGTTAGCAGATGGCAAGGTTACGGAGGCTTTGCTTTCTGCCGAGCAAGGACGGGCGCAGAGTCTGAAAGACCTCATAGCATTAAACTATTTATTTCATGCAAATAATGATGTTCAAGAAAACAGAACATTTGATGAGTTCTCCAGTCGCCTTCCTCTGAATACAATATTTATGGGGATTGGAAAGAAGGAATTAATTCTCTGGGTTTGTCAAAAAGGAAAGGAGGTTGAATTAAGAAGAAAAGAAAACACTTCGCAAGATGAAATCAACACTTTCTTTCAGTCTCTGGTGGACAAAATTGGTGAACGTGATAATGTGGAGTGTGAAGATCGCTCACTTGAATTGGCTAGGGATAAAAGGTCTGCAGTTAAAAGACCACCTCAAGATGACAGACAAACCCAGTACTTACATCTTCAAAAAAGAGCCCTGTGTACTTTGTACGACACTATCATTGATCCTATTCGGGATCTATTTTCAGGCAGTGAACTCGTATTCATTCCAGAAGGTCCACTTTGCTTGGCCCCTTTTGCTGCATTCATGAGCCCAGATTCCAAGTACCTTTGCGAATCATTCAGAATTCGTGTGGCTCCATCCCTCACAAGCTTGAAAATGATTGCGCAATGTCCGGTAGATTACCATCACAAGTCTGGCGTACTTCTTGTCGGAGATCCGTGGGTGCAAGATGTGACAAAGTTACCGACGTTGCCATTTGCCAGGAAGGAAGTAGTGATGATTGGCAAAATTCTTGGTTGCACGCCTCTTATTGGAAGACAGGCCACGAAGGATGAAGTGTTAAAGCGACTCGGTTCTGTTGCTTTGGTGCACATCGCTGCACATGGCAGCATGGAAGCAGGCGAAATTGCCCTAGCGCCTAAAAGTGGTGACGTGGATTTTATTTTGACGATGAAAGATGTAAAGCAAGTTCAGCTGCGAGCAAGATTGGTTGTACTTAGTTGCTGTCATAGTGCTCAAGGCGAAATCAAAGCGGAGGGTGTTGTCGGCATAGCACGGGCATTCTTAGGTGCCGGTGCCCGTTCTGTTCTGGTGTCTTTGTGGGCGATTAACGACAAGGCCACACTTGAGTTTATGAAAAATTTCTATCAGCACCTTGTGGCAGGAAAAAGTGCAAGTGAAGCCATTAACCGGGCAATGAACTGCATGAGAGAATCCACAGAATTTAGCGATGTAACTCACTGGGCGCCGTTTGTACTCATTGGTGATGACGTCACATTGGAATTTGAAGGGAGCAAATAGACCACTCACAATGTCGAGGTACGGTTTTTTTTTTTTTTTTTCGCTGTTCGTAAGGTGCCAAGTTTATTTTCTTTCATTTTTTTTATTTAATTGCCTGTTCTTTCTTTCACTTTTAATCTTAAAAAACCATAAGAGTTCATATCCTTATTCCATTAAGGGCGACTAACAAAGTCTGCCTGGATTGGCTAACAAGAGTTAAAAGCAGAAGTGAGGGGTAACAATGATAATAATAATATAAATAAGAGGACTTAGAAGTGGAAATATATACAAAAGATGTCAAAATTTCAAAAGCGTATCTGTTGTTCCAATTGTATTCGGGGCATTTGAGTGAGGGAGTCAGGTGAACATTCAGAAATGAATAGCTTTTACTGAAATATTTAATATTTTAAAGGAGACGACAAACAACGATAATAGATCTTTTCCTTGATAACAATTTAATAAACAATGCGAGTTGTTGCGCAATTTAGGTAAATTGCCCGCTTAAAGAAATCAGTCGAAGACTAGCACTGAGAATGAGGAATAAAAAAAATTACCATGTCCACAAAGATTTTAATCTTAATTTCAAAGGAGTTAAATTAATGTAATAGATGTAGTGTGGCGCCTATTTATTTTTTCAGACTACTGATTTATTCACAGATTTATGATTCATACATTTATCTCCCTCTTTACTTATACTTGTGTCGATTTAGTAACTATTGTTTGCGTCCGTGTTCTGTAGTGTGACCGGTAACGTTTGTTTGTACTATCAGTTATTTCATTATTTTTTATTACACAGTTACTATTTTCTTTTATAGTTGCGTGCAAGGAATTTGTATCTTGAGGCAGCTAAGAAGAATAAAGTGTTAATTAGTGGAATTTTATTTAGCTTGTTTTAGAAAATATGTGTAGCAAAGTCGTTCGATTCAGAAAACAAATTCCGTTTCCTTATATTAAGACTTAGCCTATTGTTTACATACATTAGTCTTATATACAATTTTTCTTGTTCACGGAAAATTGAAGAATCAAAACAGATGAAATTTTTAGAGTAGTTCGAGACTTTCAACTGCGTCTATAACACGAAGGGAAATTTAACAGGTGTTATTCCTCAACACTTGAGTTTCTTCCTTTTTACATTTAACCATGCAGCAACAAGAAATTATTATTGATCGTCTTAAAAAACTGAAATGATGAATACAGTAATCTTATCGAGTTATCGGTTCTTAGTCTGCTTAACATGGGAACAAGGCCTACGATGGTAAATACATATGAGTATAAATGGCTGCGTTGTTTATCCTGCCCCCCACCCCTTCCCCAACTCACAAATGCACCAATATTGATACCCAGCGTAAACTGAGGGTACAGGTGTTCAAAATGATGTAGGTGGGATGGGGGTGGGGTGGACATGTATACAGTAGAACCTCGATATAACGAAGTCCTCGGTACAAGGAACGAGATTCTTTCGCCCAGTAATAGTAAAATATATGAAAAAGAACCTCGAAAAAACGAAACCTTGGTATAGTGAACACGTTTTGCCAGTTGCTTAGTTCTTCGCTAACTCGAGGTTGTGCAAAAGAGCACAAATTTTTCTCAAGACTTTAGACCTTTGAATAGAGAATCCGTGCGATCAAATAGTTGGGACACTCAACGACTTATCTCACGTTTTCGCGACACCAGCTTCCTCAACTGAACAGTGTTGTACTGAAGCTGATGCCATCTTTAGGAAATGAATAAACGTGCCAAATTTAGTAAAGATTGGAAGGGGGTGCCCAGAGGGTTTTGCTTTCAACTGATTTAACACTTCGGAGATTCGAGACTTTATTACCACATCATTTTCGAGTAACAATATTTTTGTTTCAAAATATTTTCCTATGTAAAGTTCAAATAGTAAACGAGAGTTTACTGTACAGGATGTATTCTTGCTTGGTTTTCACTGAGAGTTACTCTCGACCCAGTAAGGGATTCCAGACTCCGTAATAAGGGAAATTTTTGCTTGTAGAATCCGGGATCCAGCAGATTCTTGTTGTAGAATCCAGAATTCTAGGCTTTGGAACACGGAATACACGTCTCAAGGGACCCGTAATCCCGCAAACGATTAGAATCCGGAATTAAAGTTCCACTGAATAAGAATCCGGAATCCATGGCGTGGAATCCGGAATCCCAGACTGTCTTGGATTCCTTACAGGCCTCAGCTTTGTTAAAACTACTTTATGATAGCACGATCAGTGTAGCGTTAAGTCAATAAACCTTATTGGGTCCTTAATGACCGAAATAGATTTTCGAAGCGTAAAGACTTCACCTGTTTTCTTCTTTTCATTTATTGGGATGATGTAAAGGGGCAGGTGATACCAATCTTCCCCTCCCCTCCCTCCAGGGCCAAGTTGTTCAAAGGCCGATTGTCGCAAACCCTGGGTTAAATTTTAACCCAGGTTTCTATTTCTTTTGTTCAAAAGCATTTTTCAGGATAATTTTCTCAATTCTCTTTAGAGTACCAAATCATCAAATTGTGGACAAAAATAATAAAACTGAATTTGCTTTTTAAACTTTTATATCTGAATTGAAATTTTGCACTAACCCTGGGTTATCTTAACCCTACTTTGAACAACCAAGCCCAGACCCTATAAAATATTTCAATTTTTATTTAGTCAATTAAGGTCAATTTGTCCACAGATTTTACGATTAGAAGGTTACGATTTTCAGAATAATTATACACTGAAAATTAAAAAGATTTGTTTCAACTCCAAAGTGCTAATTCAGCCCCGAAGGCCAAAGTCTGATCCAACCCCTCCTGGAGCCATTTGAGCAGAATTTAGGCCGAAACAGCCCAATCGAGAGGCTATAGCAGCCCACGCTGGGGTTCATTTCAGCGCTAAGGATCCAAATCAGCCCTACGTAATTGTACTGTATTAGCCCTGATTTAAGGGAGCCGAATTAGACTTACCGAAACGGCACTATTTTAAGTGCTAAAACAGATCTTTTTGATTTACAGAATAGTTTACCAGTTCCTAATTCAGATCCTTAGTATTTAGGTTCAGTTGCTAAAGCACTATTTTAGCGAAACTGTAGTTGTGCCAATTAATGAAATGTGTTAAAGTAAACGTTATTCGCCAACTTTCGTTAGCTTTCGACACGAATGTTTTCTATATTCGCTGGGCTCAAAACTCGCTACAATTTTCTATCGAAAGGAAATCTTCCGTCCTGAAAAATCAATATTAATTATTCAACTTCACTGCTTTCTCTCCTTCCTCGTTCTCAAAGTTAACGATTTTAATTCCAAAATTTTATTATCAAGCGAATTGTTAAAGATTAAACGAGGAGAAAGGCTTCGTTTTTCACTAGCATGAGCAAGCCACGGAGGTAGTACTTGTTGTTCAAAAATAATTTTGCAAAAAACGTTTCGCGCGAAAGTAGAAAGCATTCGATGGATCAAGAGCAAATCATTATTCTTCAGTAGACACTAGTTCTAGGTATTTAAAAGTTTTATTTTAAGGACGCCAAAAAATGTCTTTTCTTGTTAAAATTTTAACAAGAACTAAAATAAATGTGTCACTGAAAACAAGCGTATTAATTTTTTCCAATGAGAGTAGGACCTGTTAGAGTTACTAAGTTAGTACAATGAGAGAGCAGTTGCTCAGGTGGACATAAGAAAAATTCAGCGAATTCTCCTCTTTTGCACCAGAAATCAAACTAATTCACGAATTCTAAAGCATGCAAGCCCTCCCCCTCAGAAGAAACTGAAACCCTGCAGGCTTCACACAGTCATCTAACAGACAAAGAACTCTTGCGATGAGGAACCTATCGTGACCTATGTTTCGTTAAATTGCAAGTGTACTCATCTGTTGGGACATTGACCTCTTTTATCCTAGAGACGTTATAGTCATCAAGATGCTTTTAAGGTATGAGACGTCCCTGACTTTTCCCAGTTATTTCTGGACGAGTTGGCCATAAAAGCGTCGCAGTTAACGGCGACCTGTATATACTAGACGCATTGAACGTAGTCTGACACGTTAAAGTGGTCCGTTAAGTGCGTCTAAATTCGAACAATGAACTTAACAGAGGAGGTTTTAAAGTCGTCAGACGATAAATGCGTGTCTTATTTGACCATTTTTATGCTGACCTATGTTTCGTTAAATTGCAAGTGTGCCCATCTCTTGTAACATTGGCCCCTCTTATGCTAGAGACGTTAAAGTCGTTTTAGATCCGTTTAACGTCTAATAGACGTCAAATAGATTGATGACTATTCCCGGTCAATTCTGGACGAGTTGGGCATAAATGAGTCCCAGTAAATGGCGTCCTGTTTTTGTACTAGACGCATTTAACGTCCGAGACGTTAAAAGTCGTCTGTTTAGTGCGTCTAAATACGAACGACGATCTTAGGCCCGATTCAGACGCCGATCTTTTCATGAGCCGAACCTAATACATTGAATTAAGTACATGAAAAGTCCGGAGTCCGTTCTTCACGCCTAGCCCGGCCGGGAATTTCGACCGTGGAACGGCTTTGATTCAGACGCCGAACTTTTCATGTACCGAACCTAATGCATAAATTATAATAATTAAGTATTTGGCAAGCATTTTGGCCAAAATGAGCATTTCTCTCCTTTTTAATTTAGTTCGGCTGCGATTAAGATCGGCGTCTCAATCAGTTCAGGCGGTCTAAATAGTTTGGGTCGGCCTTAATTCGAGCTAGGTTCGGCTCATGAAAAGTTCGGCGTCTGAACCGGGCCTTAAGGGACGTTTTAAAATAGTCAGACGTTAAACGTGTCAGATCTTATTTACCGGTCTTACACTACACGTTGAAGTCGTGTTACGTCTCAGTCGAACTTTAACGTCTCTAGCGAAAAAAAGGCCATTATCACTTACTTGTACTGCAGTACGTTATTCGGACAATGATATTGTTATATTTGAAATCCAAACTTCATGCGATACGGAAAATTCTGAAAGCTCATTGGCTGACTAGAGTATTGTAACCGCCAATAACGCACGGGTAGGGTGCACCGTATGACGTCCTTCCCCTTAGTGAATATTCCTTCAAATCTTTTCTTAGAAAGCTTATTTCGATTTATCTAATTCGCTGTCTGGACATTATCGAATGTTAAAGATCACATTAAATTTTCGCTGCTGTAATTTTTCAATATTCTCGCCATATAATAGTGAATAAAAACAATGCTGACAGTATAATGATCTCAATTTTTCAATGCTTCACAAGGTTATTCGTCGTACAAAAAGATTATACTTTTGACGTAAAACCTATTAATAGACGGAAAAACGCAGATGCGTGTTGCGTGAGCCCAGATTATTGGCACACCCGTCTACACCCTTCCTTCCATAGGGCCACTGTATGAGGAGGATCGTCAATATTCTGGATCTGGGATTTCTCTTATTTGGGGCTCGGGATTTGGAATTCTAAAGCAAAAACGAGGCGAGATTCGATATGGGAAGTTTGCGCGGGAGGTAGGATGGCAAAAACAACCCTCGGGATTACGGGATTGAACTAAATTTTGGGTCAGGATTACGGGATTGAAGAACTCTACTCAGGATCCTCTATGGAAGTATTTGCAATAATTACTTTTGACACTATATGAACAACTTGGTTAAAGTTAGCTTTTGGCCTCTGTAAAAGAAATTAAATACATGTACCACACGAATTGAATTGTTCTCAACAATTTTATAAATATTCTATTATTTACTATGGCAAAGGCAATCCACAGAGACAACATCAGTATTACATGTTCATTTATGCCTAACTCACGAGTTAATAAAGAAGTTGTTGAAATTTCGAAAATGCAAATGTATCAAGGTATTGTGAAGGTATTGTCTATATTTCATTTTCGGTTCGTGTTTATGCAGATTGAGTACAGGAATGTTCTAACAAAAGTGGAAATTTATGTTTCAATCCGGCCTCAACACCTAAGTCATATTAATTTTTCCAAGATCTATGTTCTGCTTTCTTAGTTTATTTTGCTTATTGGTATCAGATATTGGGAAACCACGCTTCTTTTCGAGCGCCGAACTTTTTTCAGTAAACAATGGGCGACATGAAGAGCTGCTGAGAAGAACCTTACTTGCGAATGAAAGGGTTATAATTTTTTTTGCACGCGAGTACAGAAACTTCAACATTGATGGAGTTTTCGGTCTTCAAGCACTTGATGGTAAGCTATAATTCTTTCATGACTCCAATAATTGACTTAAGATAGCTTAAACATATCTCAAAGATAATATTAGATAACATAACACGAATACTATATGAAATGAATTTATGTAGCTGTACAGTACGTCGAATCCGATTTAGCGTATCATAATTCTCAGTTATAACCCATATAATTCACGAGTCAATTATAGGGCTAATCGTCAGTTTATAATGGCGCTTTAAGCTGCTTTAAAGCTTGTATAACTTCAACTCAGGAGTCTGTTTTATCCCGCGGGACTCGTCCCTTAGCGGGTTTAAAGGGTTTGGTGTTCGTAGTAGCGAGAGTCTGTGATAGTGAGATGCGAAAAGAAATAACTTTGAACACATTTACTCTTTATAGAGAGAAATATGATTACCATCGACTGAATTGTCAATCCAAACGCAGATTTATCCAAACTTACTTACTCAAACGAAATTATTTAAGGCTGTGAAACTGAAAAAAGGAAGAAGAGAAATTTTGATTCACACGCAATAGAATAATTCTAACCAAAACAGGACAAAAGTGAACATGCCAAACGGAAGAAATTGGTTGTGATTTTGTCACGGTGTACACACTGTAAACCAGAAATATCTGTTTTAGCCCTAAAGATGGCGGGCCGTGGGTGAGTAAAATACAGTCCTCTTTTTGAGTCTAATTCGGCTCCCTTAATCAGGGCTAATACAGTCCAACTAACTAGGGCTGATTTGGACCCAAGGGCTGAAATGGGTCCCAGCGTAGGCTGAAATAGCCTTTTGATTGGGCTGTTTGGCTTAAATTGTGCTCAAATGACTCCAGGACGGGCTGAATCAGACTTTGGCCTGCAGGGCTGAATTGGCACTTCGGGGCTGAAACAGATCTTTTCGTTTTCATTAAATCTTCAGTGAAGAAATTCCGAGACCTTTTTTACGAGAGTAAGTACAATTTCCAATAAAGTTGTACTGCTAGAACCGAAAGAAAATTCCCTGAGTCTGTAGTAAAGAGTGTTGGTAATAACAGGTGTTTGTGTCGGTCAATCGCCTGAGTTTTGCCGCGTTTCTTATGTTCTGTGCAAGATACTACGGCTCATACTACTGGTAATTATTATTGTCCCCCACAGGAATTCTTCAAGATTTACTAACCAAAGCAAGAAGCAATCGGATACAGATACCTCACGACGTACTTAACTTGTTGACCGAGTTACACAAAAAGGCGACCCTAACCGCAAAGAAAGCGCAACCGTTTCTAAATGCCTCTGACCCAGATTACTACAGACTCGGTTTCGTAGCGAGGCACGCTTGGCTTTTCAAAAGAGACTTTAGAAGCCTGGGGTAGCCTATCCCAGGGTACCCACTTCGGGCAGGGGGCTCGGTTTGCCGGAAAACTTACGGACCAGTGTATCTCGGATTTGATTGGCGACCCGAGGACTGGTGCAAAACCTTGCAACATTACGGATAAATGCTTGAGATTTATTGGTGGAAATAACACACAAGGGTATATGACAACGCATCAAGCTTTGTATCTTATGGTCGGAGAAGTCAAAGGTGAATTACATTACTTAAAGAAAGTCATATTTTTTGGCATACATTCTTTATTTCTAATAAACACAGCTTCCAGATATTAAATGCAACAGTTAATAGGTATTCAGGATGTTAACAATGAAAGAGCGTGAGGAAATTGTTCAAACAAGAAATAAGGTAAACTTAGGGGCATTAAAGATTCAGAACGGATTCCACTGTCTGCAGTTTTTAATGCATTTCTTTAATTTTACTCAGTACGCTCTTAACAAATCATGCTTTTGCAAAGCTGTACGTCTGGCTCAGGCAAAAACTTAGCATTTACGCTCGTTGATATCGTTTACCGGAGTGCGCATGCTTGTAATTTGTTGAAATTCTGTAAATATGGGTATAGACATTCTCGTTCCCAGAGCCCCTTTTTTTCTTGCTCATGTGGTCTTAAAACGAGGGGCGCCCCTTGTTCGAGTCGAGTGGCTCTGGGGATGAGAATGGGGTATAGACGGCCTTTTATAGCGGAAAAAGGCTTGGCTACCAAGGCTACCCCCTTTTGCCCAACCTATATCCGTAAGAAAGAAGCGAAGTCCCCTATCAGTTTTTAATCATTAGCTCCTTTCATGCCTACACTTATATTTTTAACTTTTGCGGTGAACGCTAATTCTAAATTGTTGACCCTTCTACCGCTAACTGTTAACTCCACTGAGACCCTCTCTCCATTTTATGACAGGTTGCCTACCGGCCATCAAAGAAAGACTATTTCGATCTCACAGAAATCGAGCACATATTATCGAGGATATTTTTGAAGCTCTATGCGCAAGCATTTATCATGAAGTAAGATGGAAGGCGGCCGTCCTTAAAACTGAGGAGAGAGCACGTGACACCGGAGAGAAGGACATCTACATTGAACAATGCTACGTCTGTGGTATCCTTGGATACCATAAGTTCCTTTCACTTGATAGACTATCAACGTTCCTGGGATGGCAGCTGCCACTCGGTTGCTATGGTGAAAATGCAAGTGATATGCTCGGAGATTCTCATCAAGGACCGGCTGATAATGTTCATAGCAGTGGTGACTCCGCAGGCAGATCACGGCGGCAAACCAACCGCGATTTACCGGGTAATTTAAGCCTCTAATGACAAACCATGATTAACCTACTCAATCAAGCATGAAAGTTATCTTTTAGCTATTGACCGCTATATACACAACACCCTTGTATACACACACCCTCCCTCCCCACCTTACCCACTATTTTAGTGGAGACTTGGGAACCCTTTCATTAGGGATTCCATACCACATCTGTAATGCCACAAAGGTTGCTAAATATATCTACTGTCCCTTTCTTTTTTTTTTTTTTTTTTTTTTTTTTTTTTTACAAAGGTAGAGTGTATAGAGAACGAACTAATCGGCAAGGGTAAGCATTAGCGAAAGATCAACCGCCGCCCGCTTAGCTACGTTGGATGAACGGGAGCGGGAGGCGGGTAATTCAAACCCCGGCTGGAGCAACACTCAGGGTCTTTAAAACAACTGAGGAATGAGTGCTTCCTTTGTAATAACATCTGCAAACGGTTAGACTTTCTAGAGGGTTTCAATGGTGTTAACCGATAGGCGTAAAACGGCCAAAAATTTAGTCGATAGCCGTAAAAATTGAAAAATTTTAACCGTTAGCCGTGAATACGGTAAACTAGAGTTAACCGTTAAGGAATTTTTTCCCTGGATTTGTTAATTTTAAGGAAGGTGCTACACTCACTTACGGAATGCGTCTTTTTTTTCCCGGGTACTGTGACTCCGTACGCACGTTACGCCAAGCACCTGTAAGTTGTGACCTAGACCTAGTCTCCATTTCCGCCGCTCTCTCGGGGAACTACATGTAATTTGTTCCATAGCGAAAGAGTGGCTTCTTACTGGGGATTATTATTTGAAAACACTAGTGAAACAACACGCAGAGATATCACTGTTTGTAAAACACGTTGCTGATAAACAACAATTTCCTGTTTTTCTCCGACGCTACGGTGGACATTGCCATGCCTAGTCCCTGTACAGCTTTTATCCCACGCAATCTCAGTCAAGGCATTTCGGTGGCGAACTCCCTCGGACCACGTGACCCGAAACGCATTAGCCCCACGGAGTGATGAGGCCTACGGACAAGTCAACGGCAGACAGTCGTTCTGTACAGTCCTTCGCTATCATTAAAAACACTGGACACGGGAACTTTTTTCATTGGCCGTTTTCACACTAGAGCTAGAAATGGATTATTCGTCTGAGACTAGCCTGTGTACAGTCGCCCCCTCCCCCACAGACACCCCTTCTCCGAGGGGAGGGGGCTGCCGTACACAGGCTCTCTGAAATGGATAATCCATCTTCAAATTGTCCGTCAAAATTGATGGATAAAGTCTAGCGGATTGTTCATTCAAAATTAATCTGACGCGAATCATCAAACGGATAACCCGTCTCACACGAATAATCCGTGTCTAGTGTGCAAATGACCATTAGTATAAATGAATGTCGCGCCTTGGCCGTGAGTTGGTTGCTCGCGTGTCTGCTTTAATTTGCTTTTTCACAAAGATTATTTGATTATTTTTAAATTGACTATTGACATTTCTATGTGTAAAATAATATTAGAAATGAAATACTTTATAAAAAGTATGTGATCTATCAAATGTTAAAATTTTTCAAAAGAATTGCTTATTTCCGAGATGATTCGAAGACCTTTATTTTGCTTTAAAGATACAAAAAATACAGGATAATTAATATTTAAGTATTTGAAACAAAAGAAATTAATTTTTAACTTTTTTGTTAACCGTAACTGAAAAAATTAACCGATAGCCGTAAAAGAACCAAAATTTTAGCCGATAACCGTAAAAACCACCACCCCATTGAGACCCTCTTTCTAGTCTTCGTCAGAGATAAGGACGATAAACTGTAGGTCCCGTCTCACAAGCCTGGCGCATGTAACAATTCTGTGGTAGAGGTCGAAGTTCCGGGCCTAGTGGTGTATCTTGATTTCATACTCACATAGGGGGCTCCAGGTGGGGAGGGGGGTACTCCGGATTTCAAATGATGGGGATGATCGAAGGGTTTTGGGACAACCTCGTCCCCAGGGCTTTTCCCTTAAAAAATGGGAAAAGCCCTGGGGACGAGGTTGGTTTTGGGGGGGTTAAAATTTTTGATTCCTGGATTTTTTTGGGTAAGAAAATTTGAAAGTATATTTCCGGGTAGCTTGAATTTTGGGCGTATTTAAAACAATATGAAGATTCGCGATAACTTCATAGGGTATGATGAATAAACAAATTTTTGTCGCGGGGATTTATTGGGGTTTTGGTTTTTGCCCACATTCGATCATCCCCGTCACTTGAAATCCGGAGCATCCCCCCCCCCACCCCTTGGGTAGGGGGGGCATCATTACTCATCTCTTCATTACTTGTAAACTGCACCGTTAGCAATCTGGCAAAGTCCTCCAACCAGTGTGGTAAATTATCCCTGAAAAGCTTCGAGGAGAGTAGATAACAAGATACAGTATTTCCTCGCATAATAGCCGTTCCTCGAATAATAATAGTGATTATTTTTTGATTTAATGGGAAAATAAAACAAAATATTTTGGGCACGACTTCCAGTGAGCAATATTGAAATAATCGCCTACCTCGAATAATCGATCGGCTTCCCTCGAATGATCGCCCCCATTTTGTGCGAAAAAAGAAATAATCGTCCCCAGCTATTATTCAGGGAAATATACGGTAATTATAATCATCAAAATGGGAAGAAGCCGGGTAAGAGAATGTTGAGCAAGAAAAGCAAGTAAAAAGTTGTTTTTAAACAAAAACCATAACAAAGTTATGTTCTGTACGTAATAGCTAAGAAAAGAAAACTTTCGAGAGAGTATGCAATTTATAAAGTGTACAACAAATACTGAGCTAACTCCATGATTTTTGTTTTCTGTTTAGGTGGCTGCGACAGACACGTCACAGGTGTAGCGACAGGTCTTCTTGGGGTCTATCTAAAGTGGTTGTTGACGTATCCTTCTATGGAACGCATGTTGATGTGAGAAAAGCTGAATAGAAGTGGAGGGGTTGACGAAGTGTATTATGGGGATTCAAAACACATAAAGAGGATGTATGTTGATGAGCAATTAGTTTATACAAACGAGACGCGTACGCCCATGCAAGCCACTGCTAGAGGCAGAAAGGCAATAGGTAGACCGCGTTTACACGGACACATTTTTGAACGGGACAAATTGTTTACCTGTGCAATCCGTTAATAAGGGACCGTGCAAATTCTGGTTCATGTTAACAAGAGTCAAACGAAATGCAAATAAATGGGTCTTAAATGTCCAGGAAATTAACATATCTTCATACACTGGCACAAGCTTTTTTGTTGCTCCTAATTATAAATCATTGTAACTAAAATGAACAAATGAAGGATCCCTTATTATAACATAGAAGTTTTAGCATGCCTCTTCAATTAATGTTATTGCATGTTTTAATTCACGGGAAACGACAAAAGATGAGTAGCGTAAAAGCTGAAAAACAGCCTCGAAAAACCTTTCTAGTCTTCATAGTTTTAACATTCGACAAAACCACTTCACTACCCACGCAAGTAAAAGACCAATTTGGATAATGTTTAAAATTCATACTTGACTCTGAAGCTTGGTGGGATAAAAAAAAATGTTTTCATCCCTGAGTCAGGCTATTTAATTTTTTTAACTCCCCCAAGCACTGAGGCCAAATATGAATCCTGTTAAATCGAAATTACTCCTATTGATTATTTGAAAAACGCTAGCGTAAATGTTAAAGAAAAGATAATTTAAAGGATACATTGCGTTGTGAGGTGGTTACCTTAAGTGTTGCTATTTTTAAGATTTTGCTAGCTTTATGATGAACAGTTTATAGACTTTTATAGACTTAGAAACTTAAAGATTCAATGTAATTTCCCATATGATTAGTTCCTGAGTTTTTGTCTAGTATTATCCATTTGAAGTGTTTGTTAAACTAAGTTTTGGTTCTTTGAAGTAGGCTTGTTTGGCGAGTACAGCTGACCTTAGGTTTTACCCACAGTCGAGTTCCTGTTTAGTATGTTTTGTCCTTCTGGGCAGTTTCACTGTTAGCATTTAATTGGTTCTTTGGTATTTGTCGGTTGCGGCTGTGTAGGCTTATCTTACTGTAGCAAAGCTGTTGCGATATAGGCGATAAGGTATTCAATAGAACCTCTTCCGGTCAGCGAACTCAAAACAAGTCTACAATTTACTTATTTAATTCGCTGTGTAAGCTAGTAGAGTTAGTTGAGTAGTAGAGTTGTTGTCAGAAGCTTTTGAAGAATAAACTGCTGTCTAAACTGAGAACGAACAGAGTCTTGGTCCTCTTCGTTAAGAAGCCAAGCGAGCTACACAAGCCCCCAACAATTGTCGAAACTTGAAAAAAAAAACTAATATAATTTGCAGTGCCCGCATACCGTAAAATTCCGAAAATAAGCCCCGGGGCTTATATTTTTCAAAGGCCCTTTTTGAGGGGCTTATTTTTGGAGGGGCATATATTCGGAGGGGCTTATCTATGGAGGGAAATTTGCTTTTCAAAACCGATTGGGCTAGCCTTATAGTTGGAAGTGAATTTACCGTTTTTGCTTTGTTTTACTTTGTATTTGAGGGCAAATTTCCAAGTACAAGCCCCCGGGGGGCTTATATTTGGATGGGCTATTTAACGGAGGGTTTTTTGCGTTACCGGTTTGGGGGGCTTATATTTGGAGGGGCTTGTACATGGAGGGGCTTATTTTCGGAATTTTACGGTATATCAGTGAAAAGTGTCCTTTTTCTACTGTCTCGTGTTTCGTTATCAGCCCGCTGTTTGACATTTCAACGTCATTTTTTTAAACTGATATTTGAAATAATGGATTATGTTGAAGCCGTGGCGATCGATAAGACTTCCACTTCTCTTAAAAGACCTAAATTTAAACCCATATTTTCAAAAGGTTTATTCCGTTAAGAATTCCTTGCTGCGCTAGGAAGAAACGATATTTTTAATAACTTACCTCCCTGTGAAAACGTCAGGCAAAAATATTCTTTGTTAACAATACGAGCAATTTTTTTGCCCCTCAATCATTTGCGTCAAAGTGAGCTAATGACGGATGTCTTAATTATAACATAGCGGTGGTATAAACACCTGATATTTAATGAACCGGCATGTATGTTTTTAAATGCTCAGAAAGTGTATTTACCATTCTTTCTTTAATTAATCTTGGTTTTTTTTTTCTGATATTTTCACGTGCGCAGTGCGGAGCCACAAAAGGACATAATTTTACTTCTAAACTATTTCTCAGTTCTATGTTCCCCATCGCAACTTCTTTGCGAATTTCGGTTAGTCGTTTTGAAACAACGAAATGATAAATTAAAAAGGAGAACGCCACTCCTTTGCCATCTTAAGTCATTAACTTCAAACTCGCAACAGCCTTTTAATGCACCTGCTGATAAAAGCAGATCGCAGAAGAATATTTCCTTAGGATATCCTCTTCGTTTGTTTGTTTGTAGTTTAATTAAATTTGTTTAGGTTTTTTAATAAATTTTCAAAGAGGACCTCCCAGTGAATTTACAGCTGAAAAACAAAGCGAGCTAACTCGATAAACAGAATAGTTACCTTTTACAGCTTGCCTTACTTCTATGGCCCCTGTCATAGCGTGTCTGGCGCTTAAATTACCTTCGCTCTCCTGAGAAACGTAAAAAAAATAACGCGTGTTTTGCAGGCTAGGGAAATCTCAAACCCTTTTATCATTTTTTTGGACCAGCTTTCAGAAAAATCAGCATGAGTAAAGTTGAAGGAATATCCCTTCCAAGATCTTGATAACCCCTCTCTCTGATTGGCCGCTTGGCAATCGGTCAAATCAAGTGGCCGATGCAGTAAGGGGGAGGGGGGGGGGTGGACTCAAAAAAATTTTTTTGGGCCTTTTGGGCCTCATTTTAGTCTAAAAATAAGGGAGGGGGGGGGGCTGGTCCCCCGGGCCCCTCCCCTGGATCCGCCACTGAAATCTAACCGGGGACGCTGAAACTCATAAAACAAGAAAGCAAAATGTGATATTTGATTGAAAGCCGTCAGTTTTGAACAGCTGTTACGCAGAAGGTAAGTTCTCACAATAGTCCTCATGAAACTGAGACAATGCACTTTTACACGGCAAAGGTTCACTTTAGTTTCCATCTTTTCCCCATTCAATTTTGATTATTAGTGGTTAGAATTTCCAGCTCCATAAACCGACAACTGAGTTAGCTAATAACGTTCTTTTAATAGTAGATCCAAATCGCCGTCTTGGACTGAAGTCGAATTTAAAC
The DNA here is from genome assembly GCF_958299795.1 of Porites lutea. NCBI lineage: Eukaryota > Metazoa > Cnidaria > Anthozoa > Scleractinia > Poritidae > Porites > Porites lutea. Next base: position 7,310,612 of record NC_133207.1, on the reverse strand, counting down.
ATGTGTCAGTCCTTATTTCAACTCTCCAATTTCAGTCATTTCAATTCATATTAGCTATGGAGAAACACTTTTCTTATATGGCGTTGTTTTTAGAGGAAGAAATCAGCTGGCATATTTATTAAGTATGTACTGTATTGTCTTTTGAATGAGGGGTGTGGTTTTGTTTCTCAAGCGGCTAATTAGAAACTACAGTCAGTTAGTGCTCCTAGCTTTGAGTGAAGTTTGACTAGAGGGTCTTAATGGCGTTTACCGTCAGCCGTCAAAAAAGCCGGTTATTTTTACCGTCAACCGTCAAAAAGTCAGAGTAATATTAACCGTCAAAACGTTTCAGGGTATTTCAAATCTCACTATTTCGACGAAATTTTGGCTCCTGAAGAATCTCTTCACTTGAAAAACCACGGGCCATGTTGTCAAAAACACCCACACTCTCTCTTTCTCTCTCTCTGAACATTACAAGACCTTACAACTTAAAATATTTGCAAATTGTATTTGTGAAAGACCAAGGGTACCTCCAAAACACAACAGTTAAATATCAATTTATTGGTTAATATTTACTTAAGCTCTTTAACTAAATTTTCTGTAGATAACCGTCAACGGTCAAAATCCCTTCAAAGATACCATCATGCACGTTTAGTAAGACCCTCCACTATTCTTGCTTTGATTACTTCCATGGCCGGTACGTGGATAAAGATTTTCACGAAATTCTAGAATTTATCTAACTGAGTCTACATTGGATCTCTATCTTTTCCTTTCAAAATGAAACCTTTTGTTCTTTAATTTTTTTTCTTTTCTCGACAAGGCGACAACGACCTGCTAAGGACACAAAAGTATGGGAGTGGATCCACGCAAACCAAAAAATCGGTAATCCACGAATTTAAGCTAATTCGAAAAAAAACAAATGAGCTTTATCACTATTGCTTAAGTTTCTTTTAAAAAGACGTGTTTCGACAGTTATCATATTTATTATTTCTTTTTCTAACGAAGGATTTCTGATCATTTCCATTGACTTCTTTTTCCTGCTTCTGGCGTCGCCTCTGGCGCTTCTGGCGGGAACAATTCAAGCAAGGGTGGACTGGAACGGGTGATAATTTATTCGACGCGGCGACCGACGCGGCGAGATGCATTATTTCAGTTTTTCTTGTTCTTCAAAGGGTTTTCAATAGACCGTTTAATGATCAACAGATATTACAAAATTCCTTCTATTGTGTTAAAAGTGCAACGGACTTCGAGGGTGTTTAGCTTCCCAGATCAGAGAAAAATATGCTCCATAAACGGCCATCAGCATTAGCACTTTGGCTCAGCTTTGTTGTGCTTTTGCGGCCAACGCTTTGCGACGATCACCCCGATCAAGAGAATGAGGTTTTGACACAACAAGTGTTTTCGGCTTTGAATAGAGCCATCGACTTCTACCGGAGAGACTTCAAAAGCATTAACTTGGATGGTATTTTTGGACTGAGAGTCGCTCAAGGTAAGAGATATATTCTAAAATAATAGTGTCGTCTTCCAAGCAGAAACAGGATATCACTTGTTATTTAAGTCTTGTTATGATACCAATGTATTACTGTATCTTCATCATATCATTCTGTTTGTAATCTAACAGAGTCGATCGTTGATTTTTCACACTGTTTGCTTTTGAGACAACGAAGCAGTTTAATTATATCGTCATATATTTGAGCACGTTTGGAGGTTTCAAAGCTTTTAAGCGCTATTTTTATCGAAGTTTGGGAACGGTGACATGAATCGATGACTCATCGTCACTCTATCCCATTAGATTTATCTTATGTTTTACATGTAATCTCATTAATAATTTCTTAGGTTATCACGAGGAAATTTAGCTAGATTTCGACCTATTTAAACGATTTTCTTCTGATAGTTCGTGCGTGAACATTTAGGCTTGAGTTAAGTTCAAAATTTTCAATTATCTTTACATAATATTTTTTTAGGATGATGAAGTTCCTAACTTGAAGATAGACTCAAGTTTCTTGTACCATCTGATTTCACTTTGCTTATAAACTAAGTTAAAGATTCTTATTTTTCTTATATAAATTGTGAGCATTTTTGCCCTTTCCTTTCTCTTCCTCAAATATAACACTTTGATTTTTGCTGAAGCCCTCTGTAATTTAATATATCCGCTGGGAATAAGCTGGTTGTTTTTTTTACTATGGCAGCCATAATAAAGTCCTTGAAAAAAATACTATTTTAATTATAAATAAAATCTCATTTGTGGAAAACCTGTATATTTTAGAGGTAAAGATTAAATTCAGGTTAGAATTTTTAACCTAGGTTGATTCTCAATTTCCTTTTTTTTCTAGCCCTAACTCATCAATAATTAGGGTTAGGAGAAAAAGAAATTGAGATTCAACCTGGGTTAAAAAATTTCAACCTGAATTTAATTTTGACCTGTAGCATTTACATTAGGAAAGCTCAAGAGGAACATGCAGCAAAGGTTTAAACTTGTGTGGTTCCTGTATTTCGATAAATTTTCTAAAACCTACGAGTGTTGAGGAGGCAGAAAATGTTCCAGTGGAAGTGGGAAAATTGTCAGCTGCCAGCTCATCAGTTACAACAGTTCCTGACACATCAGATTCCAGTTTTCATTTACTTGAGAGCCTGATCAGTTCTTGCTCTTGATATAAGTTTTACAAGAGAAAGTGGTAGATGTACAAAATGTAGTTCAATGCCTTTAAACAGCATTAAAGCTCCAATGTTGTTTTTGTCTTCAAATTTTGGAAATTTCCCTAGTTATGTAATAATTTTATCATTATTCCTGTTTAGTTTTCAAAAATCAGATGTAGGTATACCTGTACAAATAACTAATGTAAAGTAAATAATATTTTTTTATTAGTAGTAGTTATGTGGGGTTCTCCAGAAGGTGTAGAGTAGAGAGGGGAAAAAATAAAGTAGGTGGTAACAGATTAGATCAAACGGAGCAGATGGCCTTTCATGCACCTTTTAAACTGCATCTGGGTTTACTAATTTGGATGCGTTTTCCCTATACCTCTGGTTTGTTTTTGAGTGTGTTTTGGCAACCAGTTAACCCTTTAAGCCCCAGTATCCACATACAAATTCTCCAAACTGATCTCTATACATTTCCTTAAAGAGTTAGTTGAGAGAATTTGATGACAGATCAAGGCATTTTCTCTTGGGTGATCATTTTATTAATTCTGATAACTTATCTCTTAACAGTGTATGGATATTGTTAGGAGAAAATTGATCTTGGTCACTATTGGGACTTAAAGGGTTAAAGAATTTTAGCCATGGTGGTTGCCCTTTTATTTTACCTGTTTTTTTATGTGCTTTATTTTTTATCTACGTTTGATTTTGTTTACATTTAAAAAGTGTTGAAAAACAAAATTTATGTACCACTGATTTATTCCTCCTATTAAAAATTTATTTTTGTGTCAGTAGCTCACACTTCTATGGCAACTATATGGTGATTTTTGCCGACTGCCAGAGCTTCTGGATAACACTAGAGTTGTAGCTGATTAAAAAACAACAGAGCACATTGTATTGTGTCAATTATTGCCTGTCAGACTTTTAAAAATACTTCAGTATATTGTGAACTTTCTTTTAGCTGATCAAATACAGCTTTCACTCTGGTTCTGACATGTTGTTTATTCTTCGGTATTATCTCTTATTTTTTTCAATCAGCAATACCATTTAATTCACCTCTGTCAAAATAAAGAATTGGTTCTTTTATAATTAAATGGAAATAGGTTGTTTGCAGGTTAGACAATTTTCTCTTTCTGATTTTACTATTGCTTGGAGATGTTGTTTGTATTTTGTAGCCTTTTCATGCCCAAACTTTGGATGCTGATACTTTGCATCTGGTACAGTCTTCAAGGCTGCAAAGTGCTTGAGTTGTAAATAGCATTTTGGGAAGTTTTAGCAAGACAGCCAGTGACCAGAAAAGGGCTTGACTACATATTCAGCAATTAGTTTAGAATTTTAAGTACAATTATTGTAGTTCTTAAAATTCTAAACTGAATAAATATGTCTTTTGAAGTTAGTTAGTAGTTAGTAAATGCAGTAAAATAGTTATAAGCAGATGCACGTTTATTGTTATAGTATATATTAATATAACTCTCAATCCCTCTCCTCTTTTAAGAAAAAACTGAAGATTAAATTATTGAGTAAGTATGAAAACAGTTCATAAATCTTTCCATCTTCGACTTTTCGCCTTCTTTTCTTCAATTGATGTGAGACAGCTCTAGCTCATAGTTCGAGGAGGCCTAACCTCTCATAAGCTCCTATAGTTTCTGTTAGGTCTCCTCGCCACTTCTTTTTTTCTTCTTTTCCTATATTTTTTGTAATTATTGTCTGGCAAATAAAATAAAATAAAATAATAAATAATATGGTCTGTTAATTATAGCATGACCTTTATCGTATAATTGTAACATTGTCATTAGGTTTTAACAACATGTTCTACAGTGTATGTAGCACACAATAGATGAAGTCTTATCAATACTATTTTTCTTCGCCTTTGCTTTTTAGGAGCTTTCCTTTCAATTATCAATGATGCAAGAGACAAGCAACTCTATTTAGATGATCATGTGGTGGATCAAGTAAAAACACTCTATAATAAAGCAGCCCTTGTTGCTCAAAATGCTTTGCCATATCTTCAGCACTCTGAACCTGAATACTTTAGCAAATTTAGAAAACAAGTTTCTTATCCTTGGATAAACTTTAAGCCATTCACGAATAAAAAGCTTGTAAAGCGACAATTCAGTCGCCAAGGCAGAAGGAACCTAATCAGCTTTGATGAGAGCACAAGTGATCGCTGTATTAGTGAACTGACCGGTACTGGATCTAAAGGCAGCCAGCCTTGTCAAATATCAGATTCATGTTGGCGGTTGATAAGTGCTGAGGGGGCAGCAGAATACACTTTGACTCATCAAGCTTTGTATCTCCTGGTTGGTGAAATACAAGGTTGGTGCTGACAACTCTATTGTTGTAATCGTGCCTGTAAAAAGCCTCAAATATTTGTTTAATCTGTGTAAGTTGGGTTATTACCATAACAGGGAGCAGATTGTTTGGGACACGTACATGTAATAGTCAATTTAGATTGATTACAAGTTGTGTATCAGGGTGGATGTTATAAAATTGCCTAATATGATATTTATTGACCAATTTGCATCACTTACAATGCCTCTTGGTTATGTGTCTACCATTGTTTTTCAACATACATATACACGTCCCTCAGAACTTTATTAGGCTTTGCCACAGGTGGATCATTAATAAGAGCAATCTTTCAAACCAGGATGAATGACAATTTTTTCATGATTCATATGATAGTTTATTTTTAAGTTGTTACTTAAGGAGGCAAAATTTAATTGTACGTGAAGATATTATTTATTAATGAGCTATAAGTTTTTTACAAAGACATGCAAGACCTTTTGTTATCATTACTTGTTTGCAGGGTGTACTCCAATCTTGCTAAAGCGTTTAGAACAATCTCATGTCAAGGGAGGACTTGAAGAATTTTACAATCGCATCTGCTCAGACATGTATCCTCAGATGACAGCTGTAGAAGAAAAGAGAACATTGGACAGGTATGCTTACAAAAGAGATTTGTACATGGAGCAGGCGATGGTGTGTGGATCAATTGGTTATCAAGATTTCTTGTCATCCAAGCGTTTAAGACACGTTCTTACGTGGCAAAGAAAAGATGGCTGTTTTGGCACAAAAAAACAAACTTCTCAAAGTGATAGCAATGATGAAGAGACTGGTGTAAGTAATGCACAAAGTGACCTGAAACAGGGCAATGATGAGGAGAGCATGGTTGAAGAGCACAACTCTCCATTTGGGGACTTTCGAAAAAGCCTTGGTTATGAACATAGCTCAAAAATTCTTAGGTAAGTTGTTTATTTAGTGAGGGACAGCCCGGGGGGGGTGGGGTGGGGGTTTCTTACTTGAATTTACTATGTGGGTGCGCTGCTCAAGTAGAAAAAACAAACTTCTCAAAGTGACCTGTAATGGGGGAATGATGAGGAAAGCGTGAAAGAAGAGTAGAACTCTCCAATGGGTGACCTTAAAAAAAAACCTTGAATATGAAATAGATAAAAAAATTATGGGTAAGTGGAAACGTTAATAAGGGGCAGCCACAGGGTTGGGGGCCTGTGGCTACTCCCTTAAATTTACCATTAGGGTGTGTTGCCGAGCCTTTGAGATCCTGGATCTGTTCCAGACAAAAAGACATGAATTTGGAACCACAATAATGAAAAAGGAGACTGGGGAACGTAATTTCACACCTAAGTTCTATCGAGAATGATCAGGGATTATTGGGAAACAAGTTGTGAGAAAATCATTTCTTGATCTCAGACCTCGTGTCGTCCCTCCCCTGGGTGTTCATTTTTCTACACAGACAACCAAAAACTGAAATTATGATTGGCTCTACCACAGGCCGCCCAGTAAAAAATCATCCCTTTGCTTTGGAATCAAGAAGGTAAATATAGGAACCCCACTTCCAGAGATGAAAGGGTAGTATTTTTACCCTCTTTCAGAGTCAGAGAAGCAAAAGGCATACCCTCCTGTTGAGCGGGACATACATTGTAGCAGTAATTTTTTAGCCCAAAAATGGGAACTCTCATAGGGGCAGCATGGTGAAAAAGTCTGAGTGTTGAGCTTGCAATCAGGCAGGTCTGTTTAGAAAATATTAACTGCCAAGGATAAAAATAATTGGTAAATTTTATTTTTATTTGTTTTAATTTATTAACAATCATAAATGGAAATACAGGAGGCAGCATGGCTGAGTGATCAGCGCATTGGACTCACAATCTGGTGGTCCTGGGTTCGTGGCCCGCTGTGGCAACTTGCAGGATTTTTTCTTGGTCATCCCGAGTTCAAATCCTCAGGCAGTCGGCCACGCTTGTAAATGACCAACTGGTTGCCTCCTGCCAGTTGGGGTTTTAAATCCTGTTATGTTATATTTGAATATTATTGTTTCTAAGTAGCTGGATAAGCTAAGTGCACTTTCCACTTTGAACCTTTTTTTAAACCTTTAAACAGAAATGTGTCAAAAACAGCTGGTGGCAGATCATTCTCATGTCTTTGGGCTCTTGTTGAAAAATGGCAACATCTGGGATTGACCTAGGAAAATTAAGTCTTGTGAATTTTGATCTCTTGTTGGAAGAGGATCTTTTAAACTCTTTCAGCCCCAAAATCAACATTCAAATTCTCTAGGCTGATCTCCATCCCTTTTGTAAAGTTGAGAGAATCTGAGAAATGATCAAAGCATGTTCCCTATGGTGATCATTTTGTTTATTGTCAATCACTTCCACCATTTATGGTGCAGAACCCAATATATTTTTTAGTGTGTCCAGCTTGCAGATTAAACACACCCAGCCCAGGAGAGGTTGGCCACAACACCAGGGTCTATGTCCTCTACACTTTTCGAACAGTGGTGTGTGGGTTCTTTTACATCCCATAAGGTTACCTGATAAGTGAAAGTGCTGTTAGAAGGGACCTACAGTTTTTCGTTCCTTATCCAAGAAGAACAGAAAGTCTAACCATTTGCAGATGTCATTGCAAAGGCAGCCCTTTCTCCTTAGTTATTTTAAAGACCCTGAGTGTTGATCGGACCGGCATTACTCGTGACCTCCGGCTCAGCAGACTAGCACAGGCACTGTCCCAACTGAGCTAACCGGATGGCAGTGATATAACCTTAAAAGTATAAACATGTATCTCATATTATTGTTCGTTCAAAATATTTTGATTTCTGATTGGCTCCAATCCCCTTGCTAATTCTTCATATTAACCAACTGGCACAAAATACCAAATTTGGAAGATGCAAGCAATACACTGATTGATTCAGTGGTGTATTTGATTGGAAACAAAGCTGTTTGTACAAAAGTTAACTTAAAAATGGCATTCACAGTTAGCTGAAGACAAAATAGCTGAATTTCTGACTAAAAATGAACGGCAGAAAGGCAAGAAGACACAAAACATATTGCTTGATGAGACAGTGTTTTCTACTTTTTGAGGAGTATCTGCAAGAAAAAACATCTGTTTATATTGTGAAACCGTGCCAAGAAGCGGGCCAAAGTTTTGAAGAAAGTCCGCGAGGAGGTGAGCTTGTTATTAATAAGAACTTGGAAATACTTTGAATGAATAATAAAACAATACTATTGTTGAATTCGGCTTTCATGTGATGTGAATAATTATGCTGATCTTTGAGACTTTGGCCTCAGTGTATAAGATCCTCCTTGATCTGCTTATTAATTCTTCACTTCGTACATGGCCTCATTCAATATTATTGTTAAAGAGTAGAAACTGCAAATTTCATTGATGTAAATGTGCTAAACTTCAGGTTTTATTCTTCACTGTTTAGGAAGCCACTAAGTATGCGAACCATGCGATCCCTATTGGTTGAAGAGGAACTTGATGGTATGCAGCTATAAATAACTGTCCAGTCCAGTTTTTATTACTGAAGAATAAGCTAGATTCATGTACTTTTCTTGGGATTTCTGGCAATCTCTTCTTCCAGGGCCCAGGGAAACATCTTAAAATGTTCTTTATTCTGGAAGAAAGTCAGCAGAAAATCCTGCAATTTCATGATTAATCAGAGTGTTATTGCATGATCCCTCCTCAAAAACAAGGTTAATTACATACTATTTGTTAACCAAGAGTAAGGTCATTACAGGGAAATCTTAGACCGAGGCCTTGATGTATTGACCGAGTGATAGTGAGGTCAATACATCAAGTTGAGGTCTGAGATTTCCCTGTAATTACTGAATGGATGAGGTTAACAAGTTATTTATTATGTGGCCTTTTCATTATGGATCTGAGCCTGTGATCAGTTAAAACCAACAACTGGTCAGCAGATAACTTTAAAAAAATATGTCACCTCAATGAGTTGTACACTTGATCCCGCGGTACAGTCAGATGACACTGGTCAGCGGATACCCTTTTTGACAACTGTCAATTGACCATAACATGTATGTCCATAAGGATGTCCACTGTCAAGTTAAACACAGATTGTTTATGCCTTGGACACCCAGCTAGTAATGCCTGGTCATTACAAGAAATAATGCACAGTCATTACAGGAAAACAGCCAATGAAAGTGTGTGTTCAGTTGTAGCCATATAATAATTCATTTTGATCGATATAATAATTTGAATTGGGCAGACTGTGAATTGTTGTTGCTGGTAATATTAATGGTATTTTTCACAAAAGACACCAGACACATAGGACACAAGACAAATAGTGCGTAACTTACTACAAAAAAGTGTGTCCGGCACATAGAACTTTAATTATTGTTTGTCAACAATGGCAAATCATAGTATATCCCCATAGCTAAGAAAATTTGACTATCTATCCATTGGAGTAATTTTGGTAGTCATGTGACCGTACGCACACCCATCTGTCCATCCAACTATACCACAGGAACACCATTGTGAAATGTGACCCTTTCTAGCTTCTGTGGGGGCCGGCAACCAGATATTGCACATCCACATTGTGGTCAATTATCAACAACTGTCAAAATTGGCTTCTGCTGACCAGCATCACATGACTGTATCACCACTCAGCTGTTAACCCATTAAGTTATCATGTTTTTTGTAACTCTCCTCTGACAAGTTACATGTACAGCTGTACTTGTTTTCGACTGATGGCAGTCTCAACTTCAAGGGGATTTCTTTGCAATGGTTACAAGTTTTTAATTGTTTGGAGTAAATTATAAATTTATTAGAGCGGTTTTCACTTGACTGTCGTAAAACCAAAACCAAAGTAAATACACTAGCCAACCAAACGGCGTAGTAAAACCAAAACCAATTACTTTCGACAGTCAAGTGAAAACCGCTCTAACAGGAGCTTTGCCTTTAGCCTTGGTTTTGGGGAGCAAGGGATGGTGCAGTTGTGAGAGGACACGCCTCCCACCAATGTGGCCCAGGTTCGAATCCCGGCTTCGACACCATATGTGGGTTGAGATTGTTGTTGGTTCCCTCCTTTGCTCCGAGAGGTTTTTCTCTGGATACTCCCGTTTTCCCCTGCCTTCAAAACCCAACATTTCCAAATTCCAATTTGACCAGGAATCAGGTAGATGAAGAACCACTTTGTGAATATGCTACCTCCAAATATATATATATATGTTATGTTTTGACATGTTTGCAGATGGCTGTCTGTCCCATCTGACTGGTGTAGCAGCTGGTCTACTGGGTGTATACTTGCGCTGGCTGCTGTATCCTCATGAAAAACAACTCAACAATCAGGCTAAAATGGAGATGAAACAGTACCAAGATCCCCAACAGATCAGCAAAGAGATCTACAATAGTGACAACAACATCGCCGACATTATTGCCATAAAAGAAAGGCAGTTACAAAAATCAAATCAAATGCCATCTGAGCACCTTCAGAAAATGCGAAAGGCAGCCATGATAGAGAACAGCGAGCACCAGTTGCTAAGTGGCAGCAGGGAGGGGTCAGCATTTATGCCCTGGAGTGTCATATGGCTTGGAAGCACTGTTCTTGTTTTATCAGGGATATTAATTAAGGTTTTTAAAGGAACGTTGAAAAATATATTAATTAGAACAGTGGTTCCAGGAAAAGAAACTAAATATGTTATTTAGAATTTTCATGTCAGATAAGCTAACTATTTTACTATAGTTTGAAAAGAAGGATTAACTCTTAATACCTCTTTTTATAGCTTTGGAAGTAGCTTTTTTATTATTTATCTGTTACGTTCAGTTTTATCAATAATTTGTATCATGTTTTTAACGGTAGGTAAGTTAATAATGCGTAGGATATTTAAAAACATAATATATTTCAAAAACAAACTTGCTATTGTTTTAGAGCAAGAGGGGCTGATTGTTTGATTGTTTCATTCATCTATTGTTTTGTTACCCAGCATAACATTTTTCATCTGGAAGCTTTATGGCGCCTCTGGGGGAAAGTTTGGCACGATTTCCGCCTTCTCCCGGGTCTGGTCGGGGGGATGAGTGCGGGCTCATTTTTCCGAACAGCGGCTGGTAATCGAGCCCAGGGGAAAGTATGACTCCCATAAATTTCAGGTAAAAAAAGCCGTGAGGTATAATAGATGATTTTTTTCTCGTGTACCTGGGTATTAACGGACTTGAAATTTAGCTCATATAATAAAGGTATCCTATCTATGGATCACACCGGAAACAGAACGCCGACAAGAGAAATGTGATAGCCTATTGACGGTTTGAGACCCTCAAACATGTCAAAAACCGTACTCTATTGGGCGGCACATACCCATCTAGCCCATATATAGGACTACCTTTCCCTCCCCTCCCCCGCGGTTTCCCCAAATTATTTCTTTTTTGTAGAGTATTTAACAATTATTCCTCGAGCCCGAATGGGCTCTGAGTCAATAGCCCATGAGGCCGAAGCCCGAATGGGCTATTGACTCAGCGGCCATGAGGGCGAGAGGAATAATTGTTTTAGTAAAATGCAACTAGTTGGTCAAAAATATCGAGACAAAACAACTTTAGCTAGCGAAGCGCGATTCAGCCGTGGGCTATACCATATAGCCTAGTAGTAACTCAACCAATCAGAATGTAGCATTGATAATAGACCACTAGTTGGATTTTACTAATAAACAATAGGCCATGATTAAGTAATATTACCTACTTGCCCAGTTTTTGTGTGGCCTTCTACCACTCACTCACTCCACAACAAATATACCATTGGTCAGCCTTGTTTCCAATCAAATACACCATTGAATCAAATGATTTTAAAAAGGTTTTTTAGCCTTCTAGAATTCTCGATTTATGAGAAGAGGGCGTGATTTTACTTTGCTATTTTTGCTTCAAGAGAAAGAATTATGAAATGAAGAAAGAGAAAAAAAACACAACTCTGGTGGACCGGACACTAGATCAACACAAGCCCCCAGTTCTACCCAGGGGTATATGTCGCTCTTGTCACTTTGCTAACCTATCCTGTGTCAACCTGCGCTGCCGAACGCGGTTTTAGCGGCGTGAAGAGACTGAAAACGCTCTTCGAAGCACTATGAGTGAGGAGAGCCTGTCCTCTTTGGCAATACTCCACATACGCAAGTACAAGAATGTGGATATTGACAAAGTTAGTTGCCAAATTTTCCCGTCGTAAAGGGAGACGTCTCGCCCATTTCCTGTAGCTATAATACACTAGGAAAAACTGTTTGAATGCAGAGGTGCACGCAACACGTAAATACAACTGACTGGTTCCTCTTGTCGTATCTCTAATTAAAGAGATGCCGTAGCCAGACGTCACTTAAAGTGTAAAATAAAACATAACTGATTATTTTCTCTCGATATAGCTCTTGCCCTGAGGGAGGCTAATTTTGCTAGCCGAAATATTAGCCTATAATAAATCAGCCCTTTGCCGTAGTGCCAGCCCTTCATTCAGTATTTCATAATACACTAATATACACTTAAATCAGTGGTAGCGGAAGTTGGCGAATAAACAACAAAGTTACTGAATAGTTAGCGTTTTTACATGCTTTGATTTATGAAACTTCCCCCTGGAAATTATGGAACATGGCATTTCCAAGCCACTAAAAATAAAACATTTCTGGGGGAGTATGCCTCCAGACCTCCAAAGAGGCTCACGCCTTCGGTGCTTGTTACACGTGCACTACGCCCTCCTGTGCGCACCTACACGAAAAAGCCTAGAGCCTAGTTAAATGGCCTTAGATGGGTAGAGCATCGGGACTAGAAACCAGAAGGTTATAGGTCTATCTTCTGTTAAAAGAACACGGATATTTCTTCCAGTCACATGTGTCACTGGCTGTAAAAGTAAACAGAATTCTCGTAAAGCAACTAACTTATATTGCCGAGTATTAGCTGGTTGTTTTGTACTGGGGGAACGCGGAGTGATATTGGACGGAAAATCAAGGGAAAGTCCCGTAAAATTCCGAAAATAAGCCCCAGGGCTTATATTTTTCAAAGGCCCTTTTTGAGAGGCTTATTATTGGAGGGGCTCACATTCGGAGGGGCTTATCTACGGAGGGAAATTTTTCGTTTACAAATCGATTGGGCTAGCCTCATAGTTGGAAGTAAATTTACCGTTTTTGCTTTGTTTTACTTTGTATTTGAGGGCAATTTTCCAAGTACAAGCCCCCTGGGCTTATATTTGGAGGGGCGATTTAACGAAGGGTTTTTTGCGTCACCGGTTTGAGAGCTTATATTTGGAGTCGGCTTATACATGGAGGGGCTTATTTTCGGAATTTTACGGTATCTATTTTCACGCTAAAATGTTGAGTTCTATTGCTATTGTTAGTTCTCTGGCTCTTCCCAATTCCTCGTTCCTCTACCCTACTCCTTGCCTCCCACGCAGTTATTAAGACCTGTTAAGGCTTTGTCACGCGTTCTCCCCCACGAGGGTGTGCTGAAACGAGCGGTTAAATTCCCTCTCCTTTGTTCTTAAAGATCAGCTGATGGGGGAGATTTTGTGACGAACCACAGAAGGAATGTCTACGTGGTAGGAGGCTATTCTTGGCCAATTCCCCTCCGTTTTCAGCGCCTTAACATTTGACAGGGTTTGGACAAGCAATCTCTTGCCTGCCTTCCACATCACACTCTTTACAGCCTAGAAGCCAGTTCACAGACCAAACATTTACTGCTGTGACGGTTGCCACCTTTATTCCAAACTGAAAGAGAAAGAAAAACCTTGCTCGTATATTTTGCCGAATTTTGTTTTTTTTTCCAGTTTCTCTTTTATTGTTTGACTCCGTGGGATATTACCGGGAAAACTATCAAGCAATCTAAATGTTTAATTTACAACAGTTTTGCAACTTTTAATGTGGTTGAAAAGCGCCCGGCGCCGTTTTGAATTCCAACCTAGAACTGATTTCTTAAAACTTCAATCGCACAAAATTGCAATTATTATCACTGACGTGGTCTAAGGCTGTTATTGTTTCCAGGAAGTAACGTGTACGGCGTATGGGCAGGCTGGCTTATGGGAAAAGCGATATTAGCTGATCAATAGTAACTCCACAGGCAAAAATTCCGGATCAGCCCAACCGGCTTTAATCCATTTGCAACCGCAGACACTGATTATATTTAAGGCTGGTCTGCGAATGGCAAACGCAATCAGACCTACTGTTAAGGGGCTTTATATGGTTTCAGTTTTGCAAATTGTAACCTTTTGATCCCAAAGATTGTTAGAGAGAGGTACAGGATGGTACAGGTTCTCGCTGTAATTTTACGTACAAAAAAAATAGTCAGTCAAAATAATCCGGTCAGTCAAGGGTGCAACTATCTCTGGACAAATTCCAGTAGTATGGCAATTCGAATGAAATCTCTTCAAGGGTTCTTGGTCTTGTATTTGCTTTTCTGTTACATTTTTTATTTTATTTAACTTTATAAGAGACATTTTTTATTATTTTTCTTGACACTGACTCTTTGGGCTTACTTATAGTGAAATCGGGAGCATTAGCTAGTACCGCACAGCCAAAGAATCTTTTCAGTGGATGATCGACATTTCTTGGACTGTATACATGAAACTAAAAGCAAGAATTTATTATGTCGTCTCAAAACTTTGCTAATTTCGGAGACGTATGATAAAAGGTTCATCTTGGGGATGCCGGAACATAAACCATCAGCTGAAAGAACCAAAATGGGCACACTGATCAAAATTTCTTTTTTTAACGCAGTTCTAAAATTTCACGAACAAATGTTATAAATGTGCACTTTTCCCATTTCCCTGTCAGCGCCCTTCAATTTTGATGATGCTGTTTACTCGGTCCAATATCGATAATTACGGTCGCCCGCCCGGAAATTCAAAGAGGCTCCCTATGGCCGCAGGTAGAAAACCCTGATATTTGCAACACGAGTCAAGGCGAGCGCGAGAAGTAGAATTTTGAAATCTCCAAGAAAGATTCATTGACATTCCCGGTAAAGACTCTATGCAGCGTATTTCTTGGCTTTAATTGTTTTAAGGGCAAGTTACTTGGATCGGGATTGGGCAAATTTTCTACCGTTCTCAGCAGTTCTACAGTTTCATAAATCACGAGGGTTTAGCGTGCACAGTTGGCAAAATTTGTTCATCTATTCTCAGTGACTTATTCATTGCAAGAAATTGCACTTTCCTGATGAAATTATATTTTCGTACAATTTTTCTTCGAAACCCCCTTCAGTTTTTTTCTTTATAACGTCGTCAGGTGTCCAATAGTTTTTTTGTTTGTTTTTTCGTTTCACCGCCGTTTTGGAAGAATTGCAAGCAAAGCAAGCCGAGACGTGATCGACCTTTGGTTAGTGGTTTCCCCAAAAAAATACCCTGTGCGTGACGCTCATTCGCGAATTTGCGTTTAAACTTTTTATCAGGAAAAATACCAATATCTCCTTAAAAGCCAATAAAGGAGAGAAATACGTAGTCATCATTATAATGAAAAGCTAAACCGAGTACGCAACCAACGCAATTAGAACCTTCTCCAAGCGTCAGCAGCACTTGCGAAATGCGAAATTTCGGGGAATCCCCTAATAAATAATCCATTGTTGATTACGGAGTGCTTGGCATTGTTGTCATACCTGCACGACCAGAAAGCACTGGGTTACCCCCTCCCCGAAATGTTTTTTTCCCCTAGGTGTGCCACTGCTGATTGGTTGATTTGTTTCAAAAAGGAATTTTCATTGGACAATTTTATCACGTGAACAGAGAAAGGGACATTCCCTTTCCATAGGAGAGACGGTATATACAAGAGTATCCGCCATTGCTCGCCCTTCGAACTGCAAAGGAAGTTTTGATACCATCTTGTGTTGAATTTGGTTTTTTTAGTGAAATTTTACGAGACATTTTCAGTTACCTTTCGCAGAAAGGAAAAAATGTCTTTCGAAGCAATGGATTCAGCATCAAAGCAACAACGAAAGCTTATTCCCCGAGGAGCGCAACCGAGCGCCATTACGCGACAAAAACTGGCGTCTCTGACTCGAAACGAAGGAAAATTGGCAGTGACGGCCTCCGAACAGTGCGATTCTGGGTTTGTTGACGACGAAGAGTTGCGGTCTCGAAGCATGGAAGTGTGTAGTGAGACACAAATGCGTAGCGTTGAAGAATGTACGCAAAATTTAACCATCGACGATCCCGAAACGAACACAAGACATCCTTCGTCGTCATATTCATCCAAGGAAGGGTTTTCGCAAAGTGAAGAACTTTATTTAAATTACGCTCAGCGTAACGATGTGAGATATTTACTAGCCCAGGAACATTTTAGGCGTTTGATGTTTATGCCAGACGAGGATGGAGATACGTAAGTAGAATTGTTTCTTCTTAAACTTCCTACGTGCAAAACAAAATGTTTCCCTCGCGACATCGTTAGTCGACCGCTTTGACCTTCAGCTTAGTGGCGAAAAGAATTATGGCTCCTGTTAAGTTCTGGTTGTCTGATGTTTTTTCTTCAACATAAGTTTCCCATTTACCTGTAGATTTGAAACTGAGGGGAACAGTTTGGTAATTTCCAGTAAGAAGAATACGAAAAGAAAAATTATCAGCTTACAATGGCGTACTGGTGCTCGGTGACCATCGCGCGAAAATAGGCCGGATCACTTTTTGTGTTATGCCAAAAATGTGTATTAAAATATTCTGTCTTCTTCTGTCATTTTCTTGCCCCCTTTTACATATACTTTGCTGTTAAATGTTTCTTTTTTTAGAAATTATTGCTCAAAAAGATAACCCCGAGTGTGCGAAATCCCCGAGAAAAGAGTCTATTTCCCAGAAAATATTGATGCCATTATTCATAATAATATTCATCAGTAATAACGTATACTTGTTTTTGTTGTTTTAGAGCTTTACATTTAGCGATTATTAACATGAGGCCGATGGAAACGGACGCTATCATCTCAGTTGCACCGTGTAAGGAATGCCTCGACATTTACAACGATCTTAGACAGGTACGCTAACAGAAACAAACTACAATTCAAATCTTGAGATATCCTGAACTGCTCGTTCCGAAATAAGTTCGCGGCCATCGCAAGAAGACAGTCTAAAACCACCTTAGCTTCTTCAGTGTTTTGCTTTATATGCACTTTTGCTTATTGTTTGAGTGATTAAAGACAAATAAGAAATTCTTTTGATATTTTAGGCACCCCTTCATCTCGCGGCCGTAACTCGACAACCCGCCGCACTTCGCCGATTACTAGAAGCCGGAGCTACTGTGGACATCACCGACCGTCATGGCCGAACAGCTTTGCATCTAGCGTGCGAGTTAGGTGATTTTGACTGCGTTAAAGAAATCGTAAGGCCTTTACTAGAGAAAAGGTGGACTGATGAAATAAAAGAAAGAGTTTACAACATGTTACAAGAGAGAGATTTCGATGGTAAGGGAAATTGAAGATTGCAGAAATTTCGAATATTCAACCCCCGCAGATTAATATTTCATATCCACGTAAGTTGTTTGGATTTGATGACTTCAAAAATCAGGGGTTTTCCCTTTGGGCTATTGGATATGAAAAGGAAAACGAGAAAAAATGTGCTTTGGAAGCATATTCGTTTGCAGTTTCCGTTGGCAGAACAATAGTCTTAGTGGGGTTTCCCCCCAAGGTATTGAAGGGAAACGAAAATTAATCGCTAGTGTAGTTTCGTTTTGTCAAGTATTTCCCTCAGCTTTTGATTGCAAATTTTCGCATTCTTAAGCTAAAGGAACCTTGGAGCTACTTTTGGCTTGACAAGCAAATTCTTTTTTTGAATAAGAGTGCATTTTTTAAACTCTTATGCATTGGGTGTGTCTATACTCAGTTTAGAGTTGATCGACTCATAAAAATATTTCTGTTTGATTAAATAAATCAAGTTGATAAAGTGAATTGGATGTCATAAGGGGTTTAAAATTTGGCATTGTGCCTACTAACCCCTTGAAGTTTAGATTAAACTGGGCTTCCTCAGATAAAGTGTTTCCAAGAATTGCAGTTGATTCGCCCAATGACATTCAACAATGTACAGCGCAGTGACAAAATCTGATCAGTAGGTGATAAAACAACATTTCCCTATTTCATCTTCCCAGGTTTTACAGCTTTACACAGAGCAGTGTTTAAAAATAGTGTTCAGATTGTCAATTATTTGGTATCTCTTGGAGCAAACGTCAACGCACAGGTAAATAACAACTAAAGATGTTGTACTTTTCATGAACTAACTAATATGGTTACTAGACTCCTTCTCAAGTACAATGATGCACTTACTTGTAAAAACAAAACTGTTATGAAACAGCGGCCTTTTTTGCTGTTGTTTAAAAGATTTCTAATTTATTTTTTATAGCAAAAAATAACTATTTCTGCAGGTTATTTTCCAAAAAAGCACAGAAGGTTTGGTAAAGTGGCATAACATAAAAGTAGACAACGGAAAGTTAAATTTTATGACCCTGATCTGGGCTGTACTCTTGTAGAGCCAGATGACCCTTGGTGACTTACTTCTTCTACTGATCAACAAGGAAATTAGTAGAATAAGGTGCTGGGCAGTTAGGGGTTCATGATTCACACAATTTGTGCTCGTTACAATAATTATAGTACTTGGCTGATGGGAATAAAATGAAAAATTAATTAATCATTCCTAAATCTCTATGCCATTTCTCTTGTTTAATATCCCGCTACCTCTGATCAAAGTATGAATTTTTATGATTTGAAACAAGTCTATTAGTTTTCCTTGAGTGGTAAGTACCTAGTACTATGTATAGAACATGCGATCTCATTAAATATATTTCAACTTTTTTTTTTTCAGGATGCTAAAAGCGGGCGTTCTGGCCTTCATCATGCAGTCGAGGCAGGAAACCTGTCCATGATAAACTGCCTTCTACTCGAGTGCCATGCTGATCCAGATGCAATGACATTTGATGAGATCACTCCTCTACACATTGCTGCTGGAAGAGGCATGGAATCAGTGGTTGCTCTTCTATTAGCTGCCGGAGCTGATCCAGTACTCACCAACTTTGAGGGTGAATCACCAGCGGATGTTGCTGTCACACCTCAGGTGATTACTAAAGAAGTCCTTAATTTTGCAAGACAATTCCAGGTTTCTGTCAGGTGAACAATGTTCTATTCTGTAATGTGAAATGTTCTTGTCAACAAGGTTCTTCAAATAAATTTTGGGAAATCACCACTAATGTAATAACAAAGAACAAAAAGACACTGGCAATGAGCAAGCTTAAATTAAAAGAAGATCATCACAGTTAAAGACCCAGCTTATGCGGTTGCGAAAAGAATGACTGAAAAAATTCAGGCTTGCTGGGATTTGAATTCTGACCTCTGCAATACTGGTGCATCACTCTAACCAAATGAACTAGCAAGCCACCTTGGAGCAGGTCATTAAATTCGTTTTTGACCAGGTGAAATAAGAAACATCTACAAAGTCCTCTGTCATTCACATTTCTAAGGAAAAAATAACCCATTTTCAAGTTCTCACGATAAAAAAGGGCTACTGTTGAGTATATCTGAGTTTATTCCAGGCACAATTTCCAATAAACTTTCTTATTGTTTACCCTTGCAGATCCGTGAGATGGTGACTTTTGACTCTTAAACTGGAGCAACATTAAGCAGCATCAAGAATTTGCAATAAAAATATATTAGATCTAAAAGCCATACGCTGATACATTACATAAGTTTTATGTTTGGGAAAACACACAGTCAGAATGTTTACTTGGGAAAGGTTAAGACAAAGGGATAAAGAATGTGCTAAAGCAAACAGCTTTTTATTCAAGGTAAACATCTTACACTCTTATGTTATTCCCTTGAATAAGACTGGCCAAAACGTTTACGTTAATCGCAGTGTTATCTCATTTTTTACGTTTTTTCTTCTTTCCTTCTTTCTTTCTATTTTTTTTTGCAAACCGGTAGTATCCAGAATTTTAAATTAGCATGACTTGCTTTGAACATGGAAGGCCAAAGCATTATGAAAAATCTGTAGATTCGCCAAGCAGAACCAATGGTTAAAACATAGAATCAAAGGTAAAACAAAGTTTTAATTTTTTGCTCATCAGAAGCGTGTTTGTCTAATTAAAGTGTGATAAATTTTACCAAATTGACGCAGATGATTGTATATACTCTAATGAGACTTTTTTTGGTGCACAGGTAATTTTGAAATCAACTTTACTTTTGAGATGCATTGCTTTTTCTTCTCTAGCTTTGAAATGCTTGCATTATGGTACATTTTGCCTATCACATCAAATTATTTTTCGGTGATATACAATTGAAATTGTATTTCACATTATTACCTTTGGTCACTACTAACAGTTCTCTTTCTGTAGTTAACATTACATGGTGTTTCAATAAAGAAAAATTTATTCAAGATTGTTTTTAGGATTGTTAAGTTTATTCCTTTGCATCAAATACCAATGTATTTTATACTCTAGAAAGGCTCGTTTTCTCTCTAGAGGATAATTAAACATTTGGTCCAAAAATAAAATAAACTACCGGGTACTCACCATTTTTACATAGACCATAATGCATCTTGTTTACGCCCAGAAATTTTGCACGACCATTGTTTCCAATTTCTCCTGGGTATTACAGTTGTCCCAAAAAGAAATCAGACAATGGTTGTTGCGGAATTCTTATAATCCCGCTCTCTGGTTCAAACAAATCAAGAGGACTGTATCTTTCGATGTAACAACGCGATTTAATCCAATCCAACAATCTACTGCGATATACAATTCTCACATATTCAACGGTCGTAACACTACGATCAACGTAACTAAACGATCAACTAACACATTCTAAGTATACAGAGGTTTTTTCTACTATCCTTGCGTAAGGCAGTATTTTTACATTAATCACATGTTCGAGTTTTTTACCTAAAATTTGAATTTGGCGATGTTTCGACAGCTCAAACATTTTCATTTGAAAAATTGTAAATTCAAAGTTCAGTTTTTAATAACTACATGAACATGATGAATACTTATGAGGGAGAAAACTTCATTAACAAAATATTAAGGAACGTGACAGTGTATGACTGAAAAAAGAGTTTTAAATTTACATGCTTCAATTGATGGTTTAAATAACGTTATTCCAATTGGATATGAATGGCTTCCTTTATTTTGAGTTACAAAGTAGTGGCAGCATCATGCAGAATATCAAACCAATAGTCATTTGTTAGGGTCTGGCTGGTTTGAATACATGTGAGGCCCTATAGAGTGTTTTCACATGACGTCACGGTGGCCATATTGGTGTCCCAAAACAATAAAACGGCGGCCATGTTGGTGTCCCAAACCAATCCTCTGGGAGTTGAACTCTTTTCTTATGCAAAAACTTTCTTTTGTTCCAATAAATTTGCATAGATGCTGGCCAAGTGAGTGAAAACACTCGATAAGAGGTTACCGCTGGCCTCTCAGAGCCCTTAGCCCATTATGGTCTATTCTGTAGCCAAATATAGACCCCATCTCAGTCACTTTTGGGCAAATTTGAAATTTTTGCGATCGCTTTCTATTCATGTATCTACCTTATCAACCTATAAATAGCTAGGTCATAGTAAAATGAATGGACACATTTTTTAAATTGAATGAAGAACACTTTACTTCTCACCCACAGCACAAGCATTCTGGTATATTTGCTAACAGTAAAAATGAAAAACTGTCTTACCCAAAAATCAAAAAATGTGGGACCCTATTCTGGTAACTCTATTGAAAATGCGACCCCATTATAATCAATCCAATAGTTAAAAGCGGCACATCCTCATTAGCCTCTTACAAAGAAGTACCCCCCAGTCCATCATCTCTTCCAAATGCTTTTTTCGCAGTTTTTAGCAGTCGAAACCATCGCCAAACGTCTTTTCTTTTTCTATTTAGAAAAAAACAAACAAACAAACAAGTAGAAACTTTCAAATTTTGACCCAAAATCATGGTTTAAACACAAAGCAAAAACTCAATATGGCCACTCCCACCATCAAACTCTTGAAATTGTTCTTTTTGGCCTTATTAGCAGTCGTAACCATTATCAAACGTTTTTTCTTATTCTATTTAGAAAAAAAAAACAATCAAAAACAAACTTTCCAATTTTGAACCAAAATCATGAGTTAACTCCTTTGCAAAAATGCAATATGGTAACCTCCACCATCGAACTCTTAAAAATGCTCTTTTTGACCCTTTTAGCAGTATAAACCATCGACAAAGAAGAAGAAGTGGCATGGACTGTAGCTTAAACTGAAGCTACATCAACTATGGAGAATTGCGATGTGACTCAGTCATGATTGCTCTAAAAGCAATGAATTCTTAACTCCAGCTTGTTTTTCTAAGGGTGATCGATGCGAGTCTTTGTTCTGGAGCACGTAATTCCTCTCTTAGTGATAACTTTTGAATTAGCTTAATTTAACAGTCTTGCGGCTGCACATGTGCAAGCAGAGTGTACGTCATGTGAGCACAACTAAATATTTGTGATCAATCATGAGCATTGGTCAACAGTGTCTCGTCAAATCTTTTTTTGGCACTGTTTCTGTTTTTGAGTGTCCATGGACCTGGTGCAAAACCTTCTTATGAAAATTAAAAAACTGTCCATGGACGTGGTCCATGACAGGGGGTCCATGGACCCGGTCCATAAAAGTGGTCCATGGACCCGGTCCAAAGAGGGGGTCCATGGACCCCTGGTCCATGTTTTGTCCTCACCCCAGCTGAACACATGACAGGCAGGTTTTGTTGCGTCATCTTTGGAAAATCTTGAAGGTGAATTTGTGTCGCGGGTACAGGATAATACGATGTTGAGTGTGTGAAGTAAAAAGCGGACCACTGCATCATTCCTTTTGCTGATTCCAGGGCTGTAGTCCCAAAATCCCTGGCGTAGTGTAACTGCATACATGTTGGATGTTTGGGAAACTGCGTGGAGGTTCTCGACTTTCACGGTTAGGAGAGTTAAAGTTAAATGTAAGTTCTGGATTTATTTTTGCGATGTTGCTCTGTAACCCCGGGGGGGTACTCCCTTATAAGGGCTTAATGGGGACGTGCGGCCAGCCAGGGTATTTTTTTCGGGATTTTTGTCTTAAAAAGGGTATCGAATTTATCATTTTTTGTCTTAATCACGGTATCGATTTATCAATTTTTGTCTTAAACAGGATAAATGTCTTAAACAGGGTATCAAAAATCGGAATTCTGTCTTAAACAGGGTAGGAAAATCAGCGATATTTGTCTTAAACAGGGTCAGGGTATGAGGGGCCGCGCTGCACATCCCCACCCAGGGATATATCGAGTACCCCCCCCCCCCGGGGTCTGTAACCTTGCCAGTCCCTGATTTATCATGTTAACAGACCTGATTGTCTTGCTTGCAACAGCTCCTTCAGGCCCACTGGTCTCCTTGCTGTTGCCCAGTAATGTCTGCACTGATTGAACGGTGCCTTGAAGGTACCCAGAAACGGATTTCATCATCGCTCCAGGTTGTCGAAAATAACAAAGACATAATGAAAATCACGGTTCAGGGCGAATTAAACATTTATTTCTCGTTTCACGGAAAATAATTTTGCAAAATCACGCTTCACGGTTACTATGAAAATCACGAATCACGAGGAAAAAATTAGCCATTTCACATTTCACATTTTACGGGGAAAAAAAGGGCCGACACGAGTCACGAAAATACCCTTTACCACCCTCCATATTGTTAAACTGGCAAAAAGGACCACCTATTCAAAACACCAAAATTTTTTCCAGTCAAAGAAAGCCTTTATACATTTAGAACCTCTCGATTAGTAGCCTGTGAACAGGCTCTCTGTTTGGGGGGAAAAAATAGCGACCCTAAAAGGTCTGTTCACAGGCTACTGGATGTGTGGCCTGGACATTTCAATATATCATACACACCGTTACTCGACACATCTTTCCTTGTTGCTCGCTGGCTCAAATCTTCTGATGCAAGACAGAAATTTGGTGCGAAAAAGCACTCGAAGAAGCCGGTAGTGTATGTTGCTTTCATTTTTAACCAGTAGAGGAAAGATCGGAGTATTTCCCTCAGTTTTCAAGGGCGTAAGGACGATATTTTTAAGCATGGCGTCCTCGACTGACGAAAGTAATAAGGAGAATGTTGCCGATGGAGAAGTGGAGCAAATTGTAACAATGGAAAAAGTTGTAGCTGCAGATAACAAGGGAATTGATTATGACAAACTTATCAGTAAGTTTTTTTTGGTTTCTTGTCATTTAGTTAGAAGTAGAAGCGCTAGAGAAATGCTCCGATCGATGTGCAGAGAGTACCAACTAGGACCTCAGCAATAAATATATAAGCTTGAAACTATTGTTTAATAGTACTATATGTCTACATCACCGACCAATGACAGTAAATGGACTGAATCAAATCAAGATTGCAGTTCTCAACTTCCGGGTTGTCTTCCATATACCGTGATCAAAATTATTTTATAATTAACAAAGCATAGATATAACGTTGGGCATATGTCGGTGTATGACAATGGATCAAGAATGAAAATAATATGAAGATCAATGTAATTAATGGATTCAGCTATATGAAATTCTACATAATTTCCTGGTAGCCTCATTCTTCTCTTATTCATGCAGCAATTGCATACTGTTACACCCAAACAGTCAAATTGTAAAAAAAAAAAAAAAATTTGCAAATTGTAACTTGTTTACCTACGGATCACAAAGGAGTTCATAAGAACTCGCTGAAACGTGTCCGTACGTTCCAGATCGAATTGGAATTTGAAAGTGTTGGTTTTTTTAATAGAGTCAAAACGGTAAATGTATGGGGCTGTGTGGAAATCTTACCTGGCCAAAACTCCCAGTAGGTATTTCCACTTCTAATTGGTATTAAAGGGGCTGTGTCATGGCAGTACAGTTCATTTTGTTAATTTTGCCAATTACTCACTCTCAATTGCTATGGAACTTATTAAAAAGTAAGCAAAGAAATTACATGTAAATCACAAAATCAGAGATCCGAGACAAACAAATATGTCTCCTGAGCATTATTTTTGAAGTTGTAAGCAGCAGGGATCAACTTTGAAAGACTGTTAGGCTGAACAGTTTTCAAAAACCCTAATTTCAATCCGTTTCAGTCTTCTTCAGTTTTGCCCATGCGTGGCATCTGTTGTTTCTGTTGTGTAACGGATATTTTGTAATTTCCTAGTTTGGCTGAATTTCGTGACACAGCTCCTTTAATCTTGAATTTTTTTTGTCCTTTGAGTACAGTTTTAAAAAATCGATTGTATTGTGCTAGTTAGTAGGCAGATTTAGCAAAGGTAACATGACAACAAGGATGGTTGTGTGTATAAACATTACTGATGTGACCCATGACAGAGCGGCAAAATAAGTAGTTAAATTTACATTCAATCCTTCCCTCTCGTGTTCTCATGTGATGACGACTTGTCTTTGCTAAACAGCCTAATAGGCTACTTGCACTAAGAGGACACGTGACCAATGCTTCCTTTAAACAATGAGTTGGAATCTTGCTGATGCAAAAAATTGACAGAGCACATAAAAATTAGCTTACACCCGAAGTTTGAGAGGAAACGCATTTAAGGGAGATATTTTATGGCACTTTGATTTTTCAACAAAGTAGTATGATTTGTATTGGCCGCCATGTTGGAGGGCATACTCTTGCTCTCCAATATGGCAGCCAAAACTACTTTTTGAAAAACTAAATCACTATTATTTTTCTTAAGATAAGACCCACTAATCGTTTTTCGAAGGCAAAATCATATAACTTTCATTTTCATGAAAACTATGTCACATGACCTCTTAGTGCAAATGGCCTATTTCTCAAAGGTAAAATGTCAAACAGAAAATTGCATATTTTAATTAACAGGACAGTTTGGTTGTTCAAAGTTGGAACAGAGTCATAAAGAAAGGATTCAGCAGCTAACAGGGAAACCTCCACACCACTTGCTTAGAAGGGGTGTGTTCTTTTCTCACAGGTGATTTTTTTCTACATCCACAGAAGCTTTGCTGGTTATGGCATTTAACTGTAACAATTGTGGCTTGAATTATTTTTCTGTAACTCAGACCCCCTGAATAAAAAATAAATATAAGATATAAGATTCCTTGGCATTGAAAATATTCACTTTTTTTTAGCATTTAAGAAGTGTAGGCTTATTGACTGTCGCTAATTAGTCCCATGCACTCAGGCTAAAATACTTCCTCACATTTAGTGTTCTATTATATTCTAATCTATTTATATTCTATTCCATTCCATTCCAGTCCAGTCCATTCCATTCCATTCCATCCCATCCCATCCCATCCCATTCTATTCTATTCTATTCTATTCTATTCTATTCTATTCTAGCATAAGTTTCTTATTGAGATAATTGTGTTGTTTTTACTTAGGGATCTTGATTTTGTGTTGGATATGTACTCTAAAGGAAAACCATTTTACCTGTACACTGGAAGAGGCCCTTCATCAGAAGCCATGCACTTAGGACATCTAATTCCATTTATATTCACCAAGTAAGCTGTTACCACCATAAAAAAATCGCCCCAGTCGTGACAATAATTATTCTTATTAATTGTAATTATGTTTGTTTTGCGAAGTCCTAAGTTTGTATTTTTTAACATTGCAAAGATGGGGCTTCAGAAATGGGATTCTAGGTGAAGTGAAATATTAAAGGCCCTAAGTAAATCAAATTCTCCCTTTGGTTCACAAGCATAAACAAGGCAAATGAAAAGGAGAAACTAGCAGTGCATCTGTCTGAGTCATGTATACCTGCCAAGTGTCACACTTAAGGCGTGATTGTCACACCTGCGGATCGAAAACTTGGATCTCACGCCTACTCACGCCTGTGTTCCGATTTGTCACGCCTGGTAGAAAAGTTTGAGCCATTACAGCATTAACTGACACATTTTGAAACATATATTAATTATTTAAACAAACCCCAACCAAAGAGAGAAAAGAAAAGTCTTTGTGAATGATCGACTTTCTCCAAATTCTCTTTTTTTAGTGCGGAAGTCAATGTTCCTTTGTGTCCCTGTGTTTGTGTTAGACGGAACTCTTCATAGGTTTTTTTATAGTCGTGTGGGGCATTTTCTCAAGAACCCCTTCAATGCAATGTAATATTGGCAGTCTTTCCAATCATCTTAGTGTTTAAAATTTGTACAAAAGTATATGCCTTACACAGTGTACAAGGACAATCCTGGGACTGGTGTTTTTTTGGCACCCTTTCGTATGGAATACTAAGGATCTAGTTTCACAAAATTAGATATGTATATACACACTGTACTTCAGCCTTTTATTCAGTTTTGATTTTAACCTACTAACAGTAAGTGAGTTTAAAAGAAGGATGCAATAATTTCATGTAGTGCAGTGAGAAGACCCTAGAAAACTTCAGGCTGTTATATAATTTATCCTGACCTTGGTTGTGCATTTCAACTTGTTTCCAAATCAAGTGTTGCGACTTACAGTAACTTATTAAGGCTTGCAAGGTTCAGAGGTTTATTATTTTTAATATTACTATACAGGAAAAAAAGTGAAAAAATTTGAGGAGCTTTCTTTGAAAACTGGGAGACGGTGAACTAACTGTTCTAACTGAACTAACGTCTTAGCCAGTTCTAAACGAAAAATCACATTTTAATTCAGATATCTGCAGGATGCCTTCAATGTTCCATTGGTAATCCAGCTTACAGATGATGAAAAGTTTTTCCTGAAGGACTTGGAATGTGAGGAAGCTCATAGACTGGCTTATGAAAATGCCAAAGATATTATAGCTTGTGGCTTTGATGTCAAGAAGACATTTATCTTCTCTGATATCGATTACATAGGGTAAGTATGATGACCATGGTCTTGGATTGTGATGAAATGATGATGAGGATAAATACTAATATTGGTCGTAATAAGGGCTGTCGTTAAGAGGTTGGGGCAGGGGATTTCCCTTGGCCACTATGAACATGGTCCCCGGCTACTTTAATTTCATAGTAAAACAGAAGAAAAATAGAACCAAAAGTAACCCATAACTGTTTCATTCCGTGCCGACTTGTTGTATTTACCTGGAAACTTGAAATCTTAGTTATGAATAAGCAATTTTTACTAAAACTACATGACAGTGTATTCTTTTTTTCTTTCTAACTTTCAGGAGCAGCTCAGAATTTTACAAGAATATCATCAAGATTCAGAGATGTGTGACTTATAACCAAGTTAAGGCTATCTTTGGATTTGATGACAGTTCATGTATAGGCAAAATAGCTTTTCCTGCCATTCAAGCTGCACCATCATTTAGCCACTCCTTTCCCCATACATTTGGAAGCAGAAAAGATGTCCCATGTCTTATTCCATGTGCCATAGATCAGGTACGCTGTAAAAACTGGTAATGTATACACAAATAGATTGTGTATTGATCAGGGCCTAGCTAGGACTTCTATATAAAGGAGGAGATGGGGGGGGGGGGGGGGTCACACTGTTTCAAACCATAGTTTATAGTAGAGAGGATCCCCAGAGTTGCCATACTTACAGACTGTCATGCAGAAGTTACAGGTCAAAATTAAATTCAGGTTAAAATCTTTTGTTCTAGCAATGATTTAAAGCAATCTTTTCTTACTTTTTCAGGATCCATACTTCAGAATGACTCGTGATGTTGCTCCACGTCTGGGTTGTCCAAAACCCTCTCTGATATTTTCAACATTCTTTCCTGCCCTTCAAGGTGCTAAAACAAAAATGAGTTCCAGTGATCCAACTTCTTCTATATTCCTTACTGACACACCTGCTCAAATTAAAAAGAAGGTAGATATTTTCATTTGTTCTTTTAAGCACCTGATTCCAGGGGTTGCTTCAAAAAGTTTCACACGGGGAGGAGGTTCAACCCAATACCCCTCCTCCAAAAAATTCCTGTGGGAAAATTTGTAAATATTTGTGAGAAGTACCTGAGTACTAAAATATTACCCTAATTCAAAACCAAGTGTGGTTTAGCACAAAACTTTCATGTAGACAAAGAATGAGGAAATTCTTAGTGTTTGATGTGATGAAATAGGGAAAATGTCATCTGAAAAAACGAATTTTGCTTTGGGTTTGGTTACCACAGCAACAACTTAAATGAAAAAGTATGCAACTATAGTAAACTTGCTGTAGCTTACAAAAACAGTTCTTTGGTATCCAAGAGTGCTTACTACTTTGGCTTTTTGTGTTCTTTTTGCCTTTCTGAATTTTTGTTTTGGCTCTATCACAATTAGTTGAGACACTATGGTCTCTGTTAAGATCAAGCATACATGTGTAAATAAATTGACAGCAAATATCCTAAGAGGGGGGTGTTTGCATCCATCATATCTCGGTAGTTAGCATGGGGACCTCAATTTTTTATTTTCATTTCTGCATGTATTGAACTTCACATAGGGAATGTTTGACAAAAATTTCAGTGTTACTTCAATTTCAGAGAAATAACCTTAAGCGCAGACAGATTCAGGCTGGGTTAAGCTTGCAAATAAAAAGAATCTATGACTATTGATGAGACAGTTAAGTAATTAAGTGAACCTTTTGCAAGCATGTGGAACTGTTCAAGAAATCACGCATGTATATATTGGAGCAATGCATGTGACTGTTTGACACTGAAGGTATAATAAGTTCTTATTCATTGCCACAGGTAAATAAGTATGCTTTTTCTGGAGGCCGAGATACAGTTGAAGATCACAGAAAGTATGGTGGAGATATCACTGTGGATATCGCTTATCAGTATCTCACTTTCTTCCTGGAAGATGACGAAAAACTTGCTCAGATAAAAGAGGTACTTAATTTTCTTTTCATGTGACTACACTAGTGCTTCTCTTTACCTAGCATAATATTTATCTTTATAATAGGCATTCCACTTAAGTTATCCATCTGTAAGATGGAGACCTTTGGGACCAGCAAGAAGCATCCATCTTTAATAGAGAAATGTCCATTCCCAGAATGATAGTCAAAAAAGGAGTAAAGAAAGGCAGGGACCAACTCTAGGTATTTTTCTTAGGCAGCGGCCTTGGAAGTGGAGAATAAAGGAGAGGTTCTTTCTCTTTTCCCCCGCCAAGGAGCCTGGTGGTGTCAAGTACTAGTGTCTCTAATTTAAAATATTTATGTTTTCCAGGATTATTCAAGTGGCAAAATGCTTTCAGGAGAAATAAAAAAGGAACTGATTTCTGTGCTTCAGCCATTAGTCGCAGAGCATCAAGAAAGAAGAAAACATGTCACAGAAGATGTTGTTAGAGAATTTATGACTCCAAGAAAACTGGAATTCCCTGGTCTTAACAAATGAATGCAAATGGGATGCAGATTCAATCAATTTGCAATAACTTAAAATATCATTCGGATAGCTGCTGTTTCATATTAAAGTGGGTAATCACACCCAGATTTATTAAAACATTTGAAGAATTACATTATTGGAGTGAGATGTGCAACACTCTGCTCCTTCCATTATTGGTGCTAATATTATTATTGGACCTCTTCTTTTTATTGGTCCATAATCTATACCTTCCTCAGGTACTTAATAATGAGCTTAAGCCATGAGGATAGCAACGATATCGACAACATACGTGCTGTTTCAAACTTCATTGCTCTTTTAATATTCCAACTCTTTTAATTTTGTCAAATAATGACGATTTGTTCAGGAGTTGAATTCTATAGGACTGCATCTAAGTTTAGGAAAAGAAAAACAAAATCATTGCCTTTTGCTCGTGTCCTCCAACGTGAAATTAGGAAGTTTCACGTTGTACAATGATGACAAAGCAATGTACAAAAAAGCATGATGCAGCTGCTTTTTTGCCTTTCTTGTTGCTGTCACCATCGTTGTTGCTTAAGCTCCATAATACCAGTGTGTTACCAGCCAAGAATTAGGTGCATTTTTTGATCCTTTATCTAGACAGTGTTTTGTGAACTGCAAACAGTGATCACTGATCTCCGTGCACCTGTTCAAGTTTATGGCCAGTACATGTACAGTTGTTTGAAGAGTCATCAAAGAATGTGAAGATGTTCATCTTAATAAAAACTTCTAGAAAATTCCTGTATGATATGTTTTTGCAACCAGAAAATTAAACTCCTGATATTAAAAGCTAAGATTTTAGAGGCAGTGACCTGAGTGACATTAGACTTTTGAGGTTCTTTTGCAGAGAACAGGCCTGACATAATATTTGTTTAGTTGTCTCCCAAGTGAAGCACTTTCAAAATGATCACCATTTGTTCTCTGTAGATTAAACCTCATATCCCAAGACAATGTAGGAAATATTAAACAATTTTTTCTTAACCACTGTGTTAATTTCCTGTTGTGTTGCAACCAATATGTTTATTTCCTCTTACAAAAGTGAATGATAAACCTGTTAGGTAATACATCTTTCATGAAAAATATTAAGGGAAAGTTCATTTAAGGTGATTCCCTAGTTTTGCACTGCGCATCTCTTACTGCGCATAACAAGATGGCCACCGTAAAAAAGAGCATGTGAAGTAATATTATTAAAATGAAGTTGACTGAAGAGAAACGCTATTGGAATTTTTGCTTGCTGTTGTTTCTTGCCGAGGTGAGACTCAATGTGTTGCGAATGTGCATAACGTAAGCAGTACGCGTGTTGCTGAGTTCGACCTCCTCTCGGAGAACCTCGATAGTGGATGTTTAACTTGTGCTTACTCACTTTGATTTTCATTTAAACACTTTCTTTATCACATTGTGTCCTAAATGTGATATCTCGATGTAAATTCTGTAAAAACGGACTTTTTAATACTTTCTCTCCCTTTTCACATACATTCTATTTTGAAACTCGCCCCAGTCCTCTCTCAAAAATCGGAGAAAATGCGTTTGGTGCGCACTTTCTGCAGCTCTACCGCAAAAACGAGTACGGTGACCCCCACTTTTTATTTCATGATTTTAATAAGGACAGTGCTTCCTTTCGATGAGAAAAAAATTGGCACAAATCTATGTTCAGTTTTTTGGAAATTTTACTAAATTGTACGGATTGAGCCATCACGGGTCGAAAAGCGCGCGTCCAATTTAATTCTACTTTGGAGCGTAAAGTAAAAACAAGGGCATTAAAGGGCATTTTTCTGGTACGTAAGTGGATAAACAATACATAAAAGTCAAATTCTGTGTGATGTCACATGCATCATCGAAAAAATCTCTCCTTTTTGTCTAGTTTTGCGCTGCCCGCGGTTTTTGTAAAAGGGTCCTAAATAGCCGTATTTGTCAGCATTGTGACGTCAAAACGAGCACGGTGACCCCCACTTTTTATTACTTTTTTATCATCTTCTTGACTTGTTACATCAGTGTACCAAGTTTTAGCTAAAATCTATGTTAGGTTCTTTTACTATGGAATCACCTTAATATGACAAGGGGGGGGATGAAGATATTGAGGGGGGGCTCCGAAAATTTTTAGACACCCGAAGGGGGGGCTCTGAAAAAATTGTTGTGCTAGGAGGGGGGGCTCCGAAAATTTGTATACTTCAAAACCAACACATGACATCATCATACAGATCGGATGGTTTTCAACTCAACAATTTAATGACCTGTGCAACTCAGCTATATCACGTGGTTTACAGATATAACAAATGTAGTCTCAGTAATTATTACACTCTTGTTCATCCCAAAAATGCTTTAGAAAATTGTATCACAACTGTATCTCAAGTTTTTCATAGTATAAACCATTGAAGACAATAACGGTAAATATATTTGAGGGGGGTGAATAGGGGTATGCAAATCCGCCGATCCGCTATGATTTATTAACCAAATCCGCCGTTAAATTTTCACCCTGAATCCGAAATCCGGGCAAAAATATTTGTATTACAAGCAGAGTCCAAAATCCGGGACCAAAAAATAGATGAATCCGCATTCCACTGCAGTTGCAGGATCCAGAAACCGTTAAAATCTCGCTTTGAGTCCGAAATCCGGGAAAAAATATGTGCAAAATCCGTCGATCCGTTCGCCTATTCACCACCCCTCTATATTTAATACAGTCTAGCGATCTTTTTTCAGGGGAGCAAAGGAATTGAAGGAGGGGGGGGGGCTCTGAAATTTTTTCGACTACCAAGGAGGGGGCTCCTAAAAAATTGAACCGCTAGCGAGGGGGGCTGCTAAAATTTCAAGCTTCAAGTTTCAATATCTTCATCCCCCCCCCCCCCCCCCCTTGTCATATTAAATGAACTTTCCCTAATATCAAAATAGTACAAAATCATCATAAAAAGCAAGAAACAAAATTAATATATTCATACACCAATATGTAAAACAGCTGTAAAAAGGAGATCATAGCATTTAATATTCATAGTAATCAATAATGAACCTCTGTCAAGCTGCCATTAAGTAGCCATCCTCTATTTTTTGACAATTTGTTGAGTGCACAAGTGAAGTGAGGGTGTAGCAACGAGCATGAAGGACAGGAAGTTGGCAAGAGTCAAGTTTCTTCTAAATTTTCAGCCGCTGCTACAATCGCTACTTTCGAGATAAATGGCTGAAGATTTAAACAGGTTACCTATTGTAAGTTTATATGCTTCTTCAGTTCCTGCTCAAATCACTTTTTTCAAAAAAG
This sequence comes from Porites lutea, assembly GCF_958299795.1. NCBI lineage: Eukaryota > Metazoa > Cnidaria > Anthozoa > Scleractinia > Poritidae > Porites > Porites lutea. The sequence goes on along the minus strand of NC_133207.1, from coordinate 7,277,322 downwards.
AATGGTTTTCACATTTAATTTGCAGAAAGTATATCATGTGGCCTATTAAGGCCTATTAGATAGACATCATCATCATTTGTTTTTTGCGGCAACCCCCAAGGCAAACAGCTCACTAATCTTTGGGTTTCCTGTGCTTCCTTGGGTGTCCTGTCTCTAGGTGTTAGATTTACGTTTGTCAGAAGCATTTTTAGCAAGTTTTTTCAGTGGTTTCATGATAACCAAACTCTAAAATGTAGCACTCTTATTGCATAATTCATACTTTGTGGCCCACCCATGCAAACAGTTTCAAATTATTTTATTATCAGGGCTCAAAAATGGTGAATTCCAGCTTTTTAGCCAAGCAGTAATCACATTTTGCTTGCCCGTGGCCACTTCTTGCTCATCTTAGTACATGATTTTGTTAGAGGATAAAATGCTTGACCATTGCCCATTGCACAAGTGAGCTTGAAAAGTTACTGTCCCTGCAAGAAAATAAACTTGTCCTATCCTACGAGATGGAACTTTTTTGGAGCCCTGCATATGATTGTAAACTGGCCAATAAAGACCCAAATCACAAAGAACTTGTGATTGTAAGACCCCTTGTAGTCCTTAATCCAACAACTATCAATAATGGCCTAGTCAGGCTCTGTAATATGTAGAATTTGTATGTCAGTTCATCGTTTCTGAGATGATGATTACGGCCCAGTATATGCTTGAAGCATTATGCTATAATTATATGTAACCTTAAGATAGTTTTTTATGCTGTTTTGAATGGGAGTGACAGACTCTACCAAACATTTAATGTCGGGAAGGATCTTGGAAAAGTTTATGCTGCATCCTTGCTTTTTTCTTCCTCTTCAACAGATTTATCTAAACTCTCTTGTTCCTCAGAGTCTTGCATTTTTTGGTTTAAACAGTCATTAATTTGACCAATTAAGTCAGCACTAATACCAGTCTCTGTCAGAACAAGTTCCACCATTCTTGTCGGATAATTAGCAAGGACGGTGAAAAACATCTCTCCACCTTTTTCACCGATGTTACAACCCTCCAAGTCGACTCTTTCTAACGTTGAACTGGCTGCTAGTGCAACTGAAAGCACACGAGCTTCATTATCACCAATGTTGTTGTAGTCAAGGTAAAGGAAGCACAGCTGTGAATTGGCAGCTATGGCAATGGCAAGCTGTGTCCAGCCCTGGGGTGAAATACTTGGGTTAGCTGACAGTGTGAGGTCCATTAAACCTTGCCTTCCTTCACTTGGAGGAAGGAGTGTGCATATTTGTCTTATGCCCTCATCTCCTAACTGACAATCACCAAAGTCCAATGACTGGAGTTTAGGATGGGCTTGTAGTGCAGGCATAAGGCATTCCAGACCTTCATCACCAAGAGATGTACCATGTAAGCTACAACAAAATTTTATTGATATAAATTATTCAAGATCATGCAGCTTTACTAGCATACACTGAAGACCATGCACTGACTGGAGCTCATTATAGTTCAGTAAATAATGGAGGGGTGCAAGGAATCTTAAGGCCTTATCATGACTTTGGATGTACTGTCAAAATTCCCCATTTGTTTTACAAGCAATTAAAAGGCGATTTGGAAGGAGAATCTAGGGTGCATTTTTCGTTTTTGCTTTTGGGTGCTTTTTTCTATTATTATGTTTATACCCAACAACTGGAACAACTCTTTGGGTCTTAAGATACACACTTAATTTGCACTTAGCATGAAGGCAATACCATTGCCGCGTACTAACCATTACAAAAATAGCTTTGCCTATAGTGGTACAGTCCTCTGGAACAGTCTACCCTCAGCTGCTAGGCAAGCAACATCTCTGACTAATTTCCGACGATTCTTAATTAATTCCGACATGGTATTCATGTAAAACAGGCTTTAATTTAATTTACTTTTCCTTAATATTTAGCAATATTTTAAATTATAGAATATTAATCTGTATACATAGTTTCGTATTTAAGTTGTAGCTTTATATTAAATTGTTAATGCCTGATGTATTTACCGTGTTTTTAAATAAAGATGATGATGATGATGATGATGATGATGAGGAGGAGGAGGAGGAGGCGTGTGTGCCTGGGTGAGGGGGGGGGTACTTTAGGAATTTCTGGGTGGGGATGTGCCGCTGAGCTCCTGGAGACCTTAACCTATACCAGAGCTAGTTCAGCTAAATTTTGCTACCCTACACTGTATACTAGAGTAAACGCCCCAAATGCCCCCTATCCTAGAGTAGCTGTTTTAAAGAAACTACTGAGGTCACTAGCACAGTCTAGCCAAAACAAAACCTTATACCACAATCCCTAGTCTAGATAAAATCTTCAACCAACTGATCAGTTTCCTGAAAAATGATACCCTATTCTAGACCCAAATGCTCTGATTTATATACCCTATCCTACAGTAAACTGCTTGAAAACCATACCCTTCACAGTGGCACATACCTATATAGCCCATATATGGCAGTAACACCCCCTCCCCCACCCCCCCGGGCATGTGTGGCGAGTGGTTAACACCTGGAACTCCAGATCTGGAGGTCTGGGGTTCAAGCCTCCCCCGTCACGTTGTTTCCTTAGACAAGGAACTTTACTCCACTTTGTCTCTCTTCACCCAGGTGTACATATAAAATGGGTACGGGCAACATACTACTGGGGGGTAACCCTGCAATGGACTAGCATCCTGTCAAGGGAAGAGTAGCAATACTCCTGGGTGCTTCATGCTAATGAAACAGGGATAAGATTGGGCCATTTGGGCCTTTGGCTCTTGTGCGCCCTTTCCCCTACGAAAGTAACAATAATAGTGTTTGGTACTTTTCCTCAGTTATTGAGGAAAATGTAACTGACAAACCAGGTTTGGCAGTAGTTTTACAATCTGCCCATGCCTAGAGCGCTGCTTTGGCAAATCCAAAATGCTGTCTACCAACTGAGTATCTAAGCACCCATGCCTTTGCTGTTCAAAAATTTGGACAATCGGGATGCACCGGTGAAGAATTTGACCTTATCTTCGAACTCAAATATTTTAACAGCTAGGCATCTAAAGTTTTGCATCGTTAGGGTACTGGTTCCACGTGAACAGAACATCTAAATGCTCCACTTTTCAAACAGTCGAAAGTTCACCTGGTTCTGTGTGAACGTAGCCTAATGCACCTATCAATGGTTTGCCCCAGGATGGGGGGGGGGGGGGTGGGGGGTACTGGTTCCACGTGAACAGAACATCTAAACGGTCCACTTTTCAAACAGTCGAAAGTTCACCTGGTACTGTGTGAACGTAGCCTAATGCACCTATCAATGGTTTGCCCCAGGAAACCATGGAGGGGGGGCCGGAGGGGGGGGGGGGCAGGTAACTCAAGGGAATTAGACTCATTGAAGTGCACATGGGTAGGGAATTTGACATCCTGATCGAAAGTCCCCAGGGTGGGAAATTTGACTCAGCTGCCATCTTGGAAAGTGGAGGACCAGGGAATGAGTGATAAGAGGTCTGCCATCTTAGAAAATACCCAGTAGTCATTTGGATGAGTTTCCCACATTTTGATGTGTTCATTTCTTTGTGTAGGATGGCAGAACGAAACCTGCTTTTTAAGTTTTTGAAGTTTTATGACAAAAAGTATTTTGTCCCTCAGCATTGAGAAGCAATACTTGCACAGTCTCATTTTGAAAATATGCTTTCTACTTACATGTTTCCACCAGATGCTGCCCCGTGCCACAAGTTTTTGATAAATGAAAGATCAAAAAATCATACGTAAAGACATAACGATTCCTGGAATTCTGTGTTAGATTTGCTAGTATACTCAAAATGTCCAATGAAATGAAATTCTGGAACACAGGTACAAAACACCAGCCCTTAGACATTAATCCTTCTCGATGATGGCATGTCATTTCTGGGATGACATTGCAAATTTTGCATTGCTGTAAACACTGTGTGAAACAATTCTTTGAAGGTACTTTCGGGAGTATAGCACGAGTGTTAAATTGCCAGCCACATTAAATATCCAGCTAGAATATGTCTTCTACACTTGGGGAAATGCACAAAGTTTGTGGGTACCATTATCTTGTCACCAAGTAATTATTTCTCTCTGGAGACACTCAGTGCTGCAATAAAGACTGTTGTGAGTGCCTAGATTAGTTTGCTCCAAGGATGGGAATTTGACTCAAAATGGAGACCCAAGGGTGGTGTGAGTCGCCTCCCCCCCCCCCCAACCCACGTCCTCTACCCCCCATCCTGGGGCAAACCATTGATAGGTGCATAATAAATATGTTGTAGTTAATTTTTTATCTCTGGTAATTCATACTTTTCCTTTGATTCAAGTTCATTAGCATCATAGACATACCCAAAACCAAAAACACAACAAAAATTACCTGAGGTAACAAAAAAATATACAACATATACAGCTATATCGAGAAAAATTTATTAGGTTGTCGGAAAAAAGTGCATGCGGCAATCCCAAAAGGTAATATGGGATATGATCAATATACACTGTCGAACCTTTCTCACTTTCCTTTAGCACTGGCAAACATACGTCCATGGTCTCTCGTGACGTAAATTTCTTTGAAGAATAGTCAACCCAAAACTACCCACAATACCTTTGCCATAATGTCGCGTGCACTTTTTCCGACGACCTTTCTCTAAACAGCTGTATATGCGAGAGCCGGGCACCCACAAAAACTCACAAAAGGTCAAAGCCAAATTTTATCCAATTGTCCTAGTTGTTGATGGCATTTTACCAACTACAAACATGAACATTTGGTAACTAAAAGAGAAATGCTACAGGTCAATAGCTAAGGGTCATATTTTTCTCTTCATAAATACTTACAACAATGAACTGAGGCATTTATTGACAGCCAACGCTTCAGAGAGCCACTTTATCCTATGCCTTCCATTGCATACACCAAGGTTTAAGTTGAGTTGAGCTAAGGATTCACATTCTTTCAAACTCTCCATCAGTTTCTTAAAATCGTCATCATGAACTTTGCAACCTCGAAGAGACAGGCTTCGAATGCTGTTGTCGTTGAGAGAATCGCAAATTTCTTTGATCTCTTCCGCCCTAAGCTCTTCGTTGCAGATTTGAAGTGTTCCTAAAAGCATTTTTGTTGTTCAAATGGGAGGAAATATATATTTGGAACAGTGCCTCTCCGGGAAAATTCTTTGACAGTCTTGTCCTGCACCGATCCTAATTCAATCGCTATAGTTACGAAAGCGATTTGTGAAACAACTTCAGTCAGGCGTTATTGGCTGGAACCAACAAAAATCTGGGCACTAGTACAATCTACTTCCGGTTTCATAACTAGCCTGTGCGGCTGTGCAACAAGCGTTTCCGTGCGTTTCACATATCACTTTAAAGTAAACATTACGATCAATTTTACGATTTAGGTTTTGTAATTTCTGCGTTTTGTTGGCAGCCATCTTGAAACAAGAGAAACAGTATTAAAGTCTACACATTTGGTGGCAGCGGCAAATCGCGGTAGCCTAAAATAATGTACAATTCTTGCAAGGACCTGAGCCGGGGACCTGAGGACCACTTGGACAAACAGCAGCGAGGAAAAGCCGGATCTTGTTGTAGATCAGGATCAGCGATACAAAATACCACTTAAGATTTAAGGCAAGACTGATCGGACAGCTAAGGGTTACAAACTTATTTGCCCAATATTTCGACTAGTCAAAACTAGTCTTCATCAGGGGCTAGAAAAGCTAAGTGAGAATAGACTAAACAGTTTCAGTATTAAGAATAAAATAAATATGAAAATAAAATGTGATTGGTGCAAACCTGCCAACTTTCCCGGTTTTCCCGGGAGTCTCCAAGCCTCATCAAATCTCTCGGTCTCCCGGTTAGAGCACCAAATCTCCGGCCCCTGGGAAATACCTACGGCGGCCTTTTTCAAAATTTTTTCATTAATTTCGTTATTTTGGAGATGTCAAAAAGGAAAATAGAACAAGAAGTTGATTTAGTGCTTTTATTTTAGCTGATCTCGACCGGAAAACGGAAAACAGAGCAATCAAATTGATATATATTTAACGAGTATCGTAATTGAGCTTAATTGGTCAAAAATCAACCAATCAAATTGCACAATGCATGGTAGAAAGTTGGCACGGTTTTGGCACGCTGTTATCGACGTGGGTAACATTCGCAAGGCCTTCGGGTGATTTTCGGAGAGTATTTAGACATTGTCCAAATTGACATTCTTACAACACAAAGATTTCTAGACATCTCCAGATTTTTGTACTGCGGAAGTTGGCAGGTAGGTTTGTGGAGAAAGACAATAGACGAAAACTTGTATGAAGAGGCTGTTATCAAAATATATGTCAATAGATTAAATTTCATCTCGCCTGTTCATCAGACTTGAACCCTTTGGGATGAACAGACGAGACGAAATTTAATCTACTGACGTATATTTTTATAATAACCTTTTTAATTTATACTTTAAAAAGTTTGATGAGCATGTCTAGGAAAGAGATCGTGTTGATCTCCTCAAATTCAACAGTGAATTTGATATTTGCATGACAAAAAGAGATGATAAAGGGGCTCTTGATAACAACTATTGAGATAGTGCAGAAACTGATTTGCTGCGTTATTGTTGTTGAACAAGGCGAAAGTATCGTCGACGGTATCGGAATCAAATAGAAGGGCGAGTGTTGTTGCTAATAAGTACCCATTTCTCCTCTAAATGGAACAGAAAGGTATTGGCTAAAACGGGGCCTAAAGGGGAACCCACTGCCACACCATCAATCTGGTCGTAGTATTAGCCATCAAATATGAGATGGCTCTTTATTGTGGCACGCTCAAGCAAAACTTTTAAGACTGGGCGGGGCAGTGTTGGCACATCACGAAGCGCGTAAAGCTTGTCAAGACAAATTTGTACTGTCTCATCAAGAGGAAGGTTAAAAATAACGAACTGACGTCAAAGGAGCCCCTCACTCCATTGTTAAGTTTATACGTCTTGGTCCAATCTAGGCCACAGGGTCTGCGGTTAAAGGCCTCGGCGGCACAACCCCCAACTAAATTTCCCTTCCCTACCTCCCCTGGGGCTACAATTGAGTGAGTGTAGACTGAAAACAGTTTCTCTCTGCGTTTTTTCACAAAACCGTTTCCAGTGTGGCTGGCAAGATAGAGAGACCAACGCAGTAACTCGCCTTAAAAAAACAGCCGACATTTCACGACGCCACTACTGCTCTCTGCGCGAAATGACATCTGAGGCACGACTACAGAAATTCCATACTGATGACACGTCACTACCCAGATATGGGTAGCTCTTCTGATTGGATGAAGCAAAATTTGCATCCGATCAGAAGCACTACCAAGATCTGGGTAGTGATTTTGTCCCCTAAGAGTCGGTTACATAAGAGAAGCCTCGGACAATCTCAATCCTCGCAAGGGTGTCGGTTGTGACAACATCTCTGAGAGGTTGTTACGTTTATTGTCACCTGTAATTTCAGAACCGCCTACCTGTTTGATTAATTATTTCATTTCTATGGTCAACAATATGGAAAAGTGGTAATATAGTTCCGGTATTTAAGAAAGAAATTTCGACTGACAAGACTTGCTATCGATCAGTATCTGTTTTGACTGCCTTATCGAAATTGTATGAGAAGGTGATGTTTAATCAAATGTACGAGGCCTTTTACTCGAGGCTCTCACCAAATCTATCTGGCTATCTGAAGGGGTTGCACAGCGCTTTTAAAAACGACTCAGGATTAGAGAGTATCTCTTGACAGAAGAGGGGCTGCTGTAGTAGTGGCTGTTGATTTAAGCAAGGCATTCGATTCCATTTGCCATCCACTTTTGTTAGTCAAATTGAAAGCGTACGGTTTTACAGATGATGCTTTGGGACTCATGGCTGCTTATCTTTTAGGAAGAAGAGAAAGAGTTCGAGTTAATGGTGTTTATTCTTAGTGGAGAGCTATAAATGCCGGTGTACCACAGGGTTCCTTGCTTGGTCCTTCGTTATTCAATTCATATGTGGACGATCTCAATTACTTTACGGGTGATCTAATATGTCTTTGAGGCTATATGCCGATGATACGACGGAATATGCCTCCGATCCCTCCCCAACAGTCTTGTAGTATGTTATTAATTCTGATCTTAGCCTGCTATCAAACTGGTTTGAATCTAATTATTTAAAGATTGATGCACCAAAAACGCAATGCCATTGGGCCATCGTTATGTGAATATGAACTTCATCTCAATAATAGGACTGTAGAGACGCAAGTCAATACTTTCAAGATTCTAGGGGCGATTCTGGATGGCAAATTAAATTGCAAAGCGCACATAAAAGAACAGCTTAAAAAAGCTTGCGCAAAGGCATCGGCGTTGCGGATAGACTACGCAAGTTTAATTCGAAGGATGTAATGGTAGTTTTCCATAAGACGTATGTGCTCCCGCATCTGAAATATTCTACTCCTCTTCTTTAGGGTATTGGTTATGTGGAAAAACGTTTTTCTTTGGAAAAAAGGCCGAAGCCGACTCGGCTCTTGACTCAGAGGCCATTCTGGCTCGAGGAATAATTGTTTTAGTAAAATCCAATTGCAACTAGTTGGTAAAAAAATGGAGAATAAAAAAATTTTCATTTAGCTTCTTAAAACTAGACTTTAATTTTTTTTTGCCGCCAAAAAGCCGGCGTTTTTCGCTACAAGTGGGCTATCTATAACATATAGCCTAGTAGTAGCTCAACCAATCAGAACGCAGAATTGATAATAGACCACTAGTTGGATTTCACTAATATGGTATTAATATGGGTTATAATAAAAGATCATAAGATTTTTCTCGTACAAATGGACGAGTAGCCAGGATTGTAAAACGATCGCTGGTTAAAAAAGTTTCTTCATGCACCATAAGAATTAGTCAGTTCTGTTCTTCATGTATTCGGCTCACAAGACTAACTTCATAACAGTGAGTGTTTGAGTCGTCACAAAACTTCACACGACTCTCCAACAAAGCTTTCCTTAATCAACATTTAGGCCACCGAGCCACCTTCCAACTAATGTTGTTTACAAAATCCCCTGCCAAAAAGACTGTCCTTGGAAATGAATAGACAAAACAGCTGGCAGATGCCTCCAAACCAGAAAAAAGAACGCATTAGAAATTTAAAGTACTGCTTATAGGTGTGGACCTACAACCACTCCACTCGACTATTGTTTTTGAAAACGCAGTGATTGACAACCTGGGAGTTTGACTAATATGAGAGGGGTAATGAGTCAGTGCCATTGCCCTTCATTGTTTCTGGCTTGCATGAGTTCATTATTTAGCTATTTTTGCACTTTAATTTCTAGTTTATATCATGCATTTACTCTTCATCATTTGATAAAGGCGACATAGTCTGATAGCCAAATTACATAACATTACTGTTATGTTTTCTAGAGGTCTTCTCCTTTGGGTTACATACCAATACTAAATTTTTATTAATATAGGTTGACTGTCTCCTTTTAAAAATTGAAACAATAATACATAATAAAATTGATATACAAAAGTACACCATTACATTTAGTACTAATTTAACAGAAGGGGGCTTGACGAATGTGCAGAGTTTACACAGTCAGGGAATTCTCTATACCATTCTTAACACTCATGGATCATCACCAGAAGTATGTTGTCGGTTCCAGCAGTCTCTATAACCACATGATCAATGTTTAAGGTGCCTTGATTATTTAAGAGGTTAGGCATCACGTCATTACTTCAAACGGCAAACGCGAATTTGTACCACGTGACCAAGTTTTCCCTGTACTTATCGTTTACTGTTCATTATTTCTACACCTAAATTACGAGTGTCAGGTAATTTTTAATCTATAAAAATTGTTTTGAGCAGTTTTTTATCTGCTCATTTTCTATTTTGAGAAATTTTGAACTTAAATCTGCCGTTTACCGTATACGCGCAGCTTAAACTCTCTACTATCCTTTGTGTTACCTGCATTCTCACTTCCACCGCTTTATTTGACACTTTAAACACTCTTTATACTAGCAACAGCAGATCATAGCAAAGTAGACTGGTTATGAAAGTCGGCAAACATCAAAGAAAAAAACAACAGTGCTGCAGTTTATGGTGGAAGCTCCATGATCCCTGACCGTGCACAATCCTTTATGTTTTGTTTTCAAATCGTGACTCGGGGAGTAATTAAATTAATGCGACGTTTATATTGGTCATAAGACCAAAATGAAAGGAATGCTATCGAACATTACGTTGTGCACCTTTAAAAAAAATCCACACACACACAAAAAAAAAACAGACAGGCTTCATAACTAATTCAACTCTATTAGCTATGAGCTGCTGTAGCAGATACAATCATAGCGGTGGATAGTGCTGAATAAAACGAGTAGCAAAAAGTGCTGGTCACCAGCTAATATTTTGCAAAAGAAATGCATATGATAGCTTCAGTTGAAAACCACCCGTGAATGATGATTTAGGCTGCAGTAATCATATAATATTAATTTAATTCAATATTAATTTTATTCTGTTACTTAACTTTTATCTTACTTTTTTTCATTTGTTGTTATATTGATTGTTCTTCATGTCGAAGATAAGTCAATAAAGTTGTCGTATTAATCTGGATGGCCTTCCACCAGCATGACGTTATCACCCCCTTTTGTTATATTTTCCAGCAGTGAGGTGATTAATTATTAATTTCATCATCTGCCTCAAAGTCAATCTTGGCCACACAATTGTAAAAGCCATCTTGAGCCATCTCCGGGCCCATTGAACAAAGGTGCAAGCTACTCACCTGCTCTTCTCCAAAATCCAAGTCTCTACAGGTTGCAAAACTTTCCTCTGGAATTTTGCTGATTCCTTCCTTTTTCAAGTTTGGAGCTTTGTTCAAATTTATGACTGTTACATGGGGGTGGAACTCTCTAGTATCTGTTGAAGGGATACCCTGCCTTGTAAAAGTATCCCTTACAACATCAGCCACATTTTTCAGTATCTTAATTCCTTCTTTCCCGACAGGTTTCACAAAAAGAACCGCTTGAGGCTGCCATCCATCGGTGAAGTAATCAAGGCCTTTTAATTTAAGTGTAAATGCACTACTTGGCAAAACGTGTTTCAGAATCTCAGTTCTACATTGATGCAAGATTTTTTTTGCCTTTTCAATTTGCTCCTCATTCTCCAAATGTATAACTAAGAGTGTTAAGTGCAAAGTCTCCAAGGGAACAAGAGCAGGCTCTAGTCTTTTGTCATGAGAAACAACTGTATCCTGAACAGTTTGAACACGAGAGTGTATGCAAAGGTCTGAGACACGAATGGCTACGAAATAGTTTGGTTTCGGCTTTCTTGCTTTAATTACTCTTGCTGTTGCCATGTCCATGTCATCATCATCATCACATAAACCAGTTAGTTTTCTCAGCTTAGCTTTATGTTTGTGTGGGGTCACCCGCCTTACAACATCTCTGCATTACCTTCCTCGATAAACAGCAAGAGCATCGTTTTTAATCCAAGAGAGTCATCATCACTGTCATCATCCTAGTAGATTAAGAATTAACGAGTTCAGGAACACCCAGTAACAATATTCCGTGACCACGCGTAGTGACCTGAAATCACGCCTGCGATCACGGACATGCTCAATCCTTTTCTCGTGATCACGCCTTTGTGATAACGTGATCAAGCCGTGATAGGATTGATCAGACTCGAAGCCCTAGGCCATTAACACTCACCGAGACCTTGATTATTCCGGATATCACACATAAACAGAATCCGAGTGATTGTTTTATTACACATTAACGACAAACACTGACAAACACACCATCGCACGGAACACAGTTTGACCTTGCTCTTGGAAATGATGCATGAGGCGCGCAATCTACAGATCAGTCAGTTACTCTGCGAGCTGATACCCAACTTATCTGTAGGTTGCGCTGATTTCCAAATTACTTGTAGGCTCCTGGCCAATAAGATGACAGTCAATAAGCACAATATATGGATGATAATCACTATAATTGTTAAAAGTACCTCTGATTGGCACGCGACCACGTTTAGAAACAATCCTGAGTTTTACCAAAAATCCATTTACGTCAATCTTACATTATCAAAGCTAGTTGAGTGACAGCTTAGAGAAACTCCCCTTGAAAGGAAACTTAGTAACATTTACGTACGTGAACAGAAAAAATCTCCCTCCGTAAACGGACCAAAATAAAGGAAATGCTGACTATGAAAGAAACTTAAAATTCAAAAGAAACTATACTTTTAAAAATATCCTTTTGTCTAAGTTACACCTATTATAAACGCACGTGGCCGCTATACAAGCAGATGTTGAGAAGGGCAACTTTATTTGAATATCCGTTGAAAAAACTACGAAAAATATGGTCTTAAAGAACTTTTGGAAATAACAACAAGCAACTGATTAAATAAATCCGTTTGACTACAGTAAAATCGTAAAGTATGTAATTTGAAAGCGTACGAAAAACTACAAGTACTGCCCAATGCTTGAAAATCATAAATACGCCAAGTGGAAAAGCTTATTATGCCGAAAAGCCTATGGGAGACGAATTCTTAACAAATACGAGTAAATATAAATGAATGAGGTTATATCACGATGGCTAATAACAAGAGAATAAATGTGAATAAAAAGGACGATTACTTTTCAGACTTATAAATTCGCAATGTTAACGAGTCTGAATACTTTTCAGCCTTCGATCATACGAGTTGGCGGTTATTTGGGATAGCACCAAACTGGAAGTGTCACGCTGATGAAAGACTCATGAAATATATTGCGCTTCAGCAACTACGTCGGCGAGGGCAACGGAAGTGGCAAAAATGAATTCCCTTTCTTTTTTCCACAAAAAAATAGCATATATTCCAACTTGCTTAAAATGGAAAATGTACTAGGTAAATTTCCCTGGAGTTGAAGAAAAATTCGTCTGGTGTGTTTAAACAACGTCGCATAAGGAAATATCTCGTCGAGGTGGTGTAGGGACAGCAAAGAAATGTACCAGAAAGCGTGATGCATGTATTGCTTCATAGCTTCTCGGATTTATCGATGTGTGTAAACGGTTGCGAATCAGAATACGTTTATAGTATAACGCCTAGGAATCGAAACACCCTAAATATAATAAATCCGGGAAACATTTATGAATACGGAAGAATCTCTTGTGTAAACGTAGCCTAACATTGAACCATGTGAAAGTGGTGAATGTGATCATTTATAAGCTGCAGAGAAAACAAGGCACGATTATTGATATCGCTAATTTAAACGTGTTAGGATCATACTAAACAGTATAAGGCTTGTATCATACCTATTGCTCCAAATGTTAGTTTGCTTACAACAGAAGAGGAAGATTCACATTGAAGTTGAAAGTGAAAGTGGTTTTACGGAACACGGAGGAAAAAATGTTATGAAACTACGGATGCAAGCTATAGTCATGTGATACCTTTTTACCAATCACAGGCAGCCGCGTTGGCAGTGTTGGGAAATCTTCGAAATATCATCATATAATAAGGATTTGTATGGGAGAAAAAAACGAATGTTTGTGAAAGCTACGTATTTGAAAAGATTTAAATAATAATAATAATAATAATAATAATAATAATAATAATAATAATAATAATAATAATAATAATAATAACAATAAGACAGCAAATCCCCTGAAGAAGGACGACTTCTGAGTCCGAAATATAGGGAAACCTGAAGTCGCTTTTGTCTTTGCTGTCTAGCCTTGCTATTAACGTTTAATTGCGTAAAGTATGCTGTTCTATCACTCCATAGCCTCTTCCAAGATATTATTATTACCCTGTATTGTTCCGGCTACGTACCCAGTACGTACCCAGTGCAGTGCCGGGAAGGTTAGATTTATTGGGGAGGAGGGGGGAGGGGGGGCAACGAGAGACGAAGGAGCAAGCTGCTAGGGGGGTGCGGAGGCATGCTCCCCCGGAAGATTTTGAATTATAGGATCTCTGAAATAGGCTTTTATAGATTGTGCTAGTAAAAGTAGCATATTATGCCAGTAGCACTGCTCTTTCTTGGGGCAAATTATGCTAAAATTATTCTCGTTTTTCCAAATTATGCTACCTTTTTAATATTATGGCAAATAAGTCCAAAAATACATTTTCTTTAATCAGAAGCCGTTTATTCTTGTTAGCTCAATTGGGAACTGGTTAATACGGATCGGAATTTTCGTCGTGTCAGATGTTCCTTTCCTACTGTACTTTCCTTTTGTTGACTGTAGGGAACCGTCTCTGGCAATTGTGGCTGGTTCTGGCCCGTCATTTCTCTGAGAGAGCTGTAAGTTTCCGCTCGAATCGGCTGGCACAGCTGACGCAGTTTTGTAGAGGTATTGGGACCGACATGGATTGCCATGGGAGTTTAAGTTCCTGTACATCCTAAGTAGTATAGGGCGCACCGGTTACTCCTCTTTTTTGGGGGGGAATCTCATTAAGGTGGGGGGAATAAATTAACGTCGCTGACGTCATAGGCTATTGTCCTGATCTCATGAATAAAATGCGCAGGAATCTCATTAACTTGCGGTGGAATCTCATTAAGTATATCCAGTTTGACGGGTTTATCAATGACGTCATGTGCTATTTTTAGATGGATGATGTCATGGTTGGTATAACCGGTTTGACAGGTTTTAGTTATTTTCGGAAGATGATGTCATATGTATTTCGGGGTACTATGATGTCATAGTTGTTTTGATTGGTTGACCGGAATTAGAAAGACGCTCATTGGCTGTCTCGTTTGACGAAGCATTCTGGTTGGTTGCCGTATTTTTTATTGTTTGAACGGCATAAAAGCCTGCTCACTGCCTTCCCGCTACTAATTTGGATTTCCTGTATACTAATTAAGTGTCTTCCTCCATATATAATGAAGTGGATAGGTTTACTAATGAGAGTTTCTCTACCACAATAGGAACAATAGGCTTGCCTAGACTTGCCCGGTAAGTAACTTAATTAAAAGGAAAATAAGAGCAATCACCTAGCAACGCGAGAAACAGCTTCCTATATCTTATTTAGCGCTAAAACTCGGATATATATAAACAAGACATACTCAAAGGGGAGCTGAAAACGCTTTATTTCAAGTTTGTCTGACCATTACAGAACTGTTTTCTCCTTTCTATCTCGAGGAAATGAAAAACTATTGAAGTCTCAACGTTTCACGCGTCATTAGTTAGGTAATTATGCGAGTTCACAAGCCCAAAGTTGAATACCAATTAGCTCTACAGGAAAAACCTCAAGGGACCATATTGACGTATTATTATAAAACAAATAACTTAACAAGGATCAATTGATTAAACACGCGAAAAATAATTGCTAGCAATAAAATCAGACACGAGATACCGTTTAAAACAAAAAGAGTCAAATACACAGCGATTTGAAAGAAATCTATTAAAATAGTCAAAGAAAGCAAGCTATCTTTGCTTACCACGTTTCCCTCCTCATTTTTTTTATTCCCTCCTCCTCAATTTCGTTATTTTCCCTTCTCAATGTTATTATTCCCTCCTCCACAATTTTATTATTTTCCCTCCTCCTCCACCTCCTCCTCATTTCTATTGTTTTGATAGGGTCGATGTAGGGTCGATGTGGGGTCGATGTAGGGTCGATGTGGGGTAGATGTAGGGTAGATGTAGGGTCGATGTAGGGTCGATGTAGGGTCGATGTGGGGTCGATGTAGGGTCGATGTGGGGTCGATGTTTTATTTTGGCCCCTTTGGCCTTTTCGAGAGAAAACAATAGAAAGGAGGAGGAAGAGGAGGATTATGTTAGTTATCAATACAGGCTAAAAAGGTGCCCTTTCTGTTCTTTCTGCCCGATCTGCCCCTTGAAAATAAACAATAAATTCTAAATTTTTCGTTCGATTAGCAAATCATTTAACTCAAGTCCACGAGTTTTCGGAAATAGAACGAAAAGTTTAGAATTTATTGTTGATTTTCAAGGGCAGATCGGGCAGAAAGGGCAGAAAGGGCACCTTTTTAGCCTGTGTTTTTTCCCTGGGCGCGCGTGGAGAACTCGCATGTAAGTCGTGTAAGGAAATTAGTTTGTAAGTAAATCATTGGTCGAATTTAATCGTGGCTTGTTTCCTGACTCGACGCGCACGACTTACACGCGAGATCTCCACGCGCGCCCAGGGAAAAAACACAGGCTAAAAAGGTGCTCTTTCTGCCCTTTCTGCCCGATCTGCCCTTGAAAATCAACAATAAATTCTTAACTTTTCTTCCTGCCCATTTTATTCATGAGATCAAGACAATAGCCTATGACGTCAGCGACGTTAATTTATTTCCCCCCCACCTTAATGAGATTCCCCTCCAAAAAAGAGGAGTAACCGGTGCGCCCTATACTACTACCCTAGTCCCACTAGTTCCCCTAGTAAACTGCAAATACAGCTAAAACATCGAACAACGTCTGCGTATAATTGGGATTTGGGAATCAACGTGCCTGTCAAAACCCAAAAACGTTCCGATAATTATCAAACTATGCGAATTATGCTAGCAGTGTTACGTTTTAAAAAAAGGGAAAAATCATGCTAGTTTTCTCAAATTATGCTAAAAATTATGCTGGCACAATCTATAAAAGCCTACTCTGAAATAGCATTTTCAGCCTTCAGTGAGCATTAATTTCCAGCAATTTTTAACTGACTAAAATCATTGAAGCCATAAATAAACAATTTTCACGCTTTATCGAACCGAAATGAACACATTGAACCGAAGAGTAGCGTGAAGAGTGTGACAGCTGACCAAATTAAACGTGCCTGTCAAAATTATTGGGGGGGGGGGGGTGCTCAGGCCCTCCCCACCCCGGCCCCTCCCGGCCCATGCTACGGTACTGCAGTGTCACTTCTTTCCCTCAATAAACTGCTTGCGGCTGTTGTAGCTTTTCGCGTTTGCTTGAACTAAACGTTTCCTAGAGCAAGATTTCTCATGCGATGATTGTTCCGCGATGAAGGTAACAAAAACTTTTCATTAAATGAAACATATACCCCTCTTATTGAATTCATCAGCATTGGGAGCTGGAGTCAATTCAGTCAGGCTTCATATTTTTTGGAGAATCCAAAAACGGATTTGTGATCTCAGATCATATGGATTCTTCACTGCCAAAAAAACGGAAGATCCGAAAACTGAGGATCATTTACAATGACAACGGAAGCCTCCTCCTCGGGCGCTTCGTTTTTAGCATGGCAGAGGCGAGCGCGAAACGCGAGTAACTGGTGATGAACCGCAAGGGACCATGGAAAGGGTACAGACGGTGGGCGAAGCGCCGTCTCGCCCGTCGTCTCCTTCCCGCCTTCCTTTGCGCGCACATCGAAAGAGAGACGGCTGGGTACGAGGCAGTGACAACGGAATGTCCTCGTGCTCCTCGTGATGAGGAAAATAGAAGAAAAAACAAAAAAGAAAAAAAAAAGAATTTGCCCATGAATATATATTTTTAAAAACTTGGAAAATAAACCGGCGCAGGCAGACACTACATACGTGCAAAAAACATGACAAGTCAGGTTTAAAAAACAGTCTACGAAAGTAAACACGGAATGATATGTAACTCAGTTATGGCTCAAAGTAGGGCGCCACCAACATAGGTTCAGTTAGAAAGTCATACATGTTCGGAAAACCGCTTCTCAAAATACCGTTTTCAAATCCTTTCCCCCAAAAAACGCTCGGATTGTGAATCTCAAAAATCCGGATGAAGGGGTGCGTTTTTTTTGGGAATCCAAATCCGGATTTCCGAATCCAAAAACGGATCATGAATCCTTAAAATCTACACTCTGGGTAGATTCTTCGGATCAAATCCAAACGAAAACTGAATCAGTAAATTAATAAGTTTAGAGCGTAAGGATTATGTTTTAAAGTACCTAGGGGTCTTGACGGATAGTAATCTTAGCTGGAAATATCATATTAGTCATGTCGAATCAAAGATCAGTAGTAATATTGGTGTAATAGCCAGACTAAGGCATTTTACTCCCTTTATTACACTGCTTAATAGATTTAGATCTTTAATTTTTCCATATATTCCCTACGGCCTTGGAGCCTGGGGACCGGGCAGCCAAAACACACTCCACAGTCGAACGTCCACTAACAGCCACCTCTCTACAATGGCCACTTTCTTCTGTCTCCAAGATGGCCGTTGTAGAGAGGTTTAACTGTAATTAATCTTTAATAACATATTTTTTTATTTTGTAACATTCTTTGTATTAATATTGCAATTCAAGTGTTAATGATACGTGTCCATACTACCTGCCTCGATTAGCTTCGCTATTTGCAGGTAGTCTGTACTTGTAATATATTGATTTTCATGTAAATAAAGTTTTGTTGTTGATGTTGTTGTGTAACTTTTCATTATTATGTATCGCAAAAATTTGTTGCAATTAGTTTGATGTTGGTCCTCAAAAAATTGACTGGACTATTTTGCTCTTTTGCACTAGTTGGGGGTTTTGTTATTCAATCCTCACTGGGATTACCAAATTTAAATACGAAAGAAAACACGAAATGAATTCTGGTCTTATGCATGATTAAGTCAGACCAGCAAATTTCACCACCAAGCCTCGTTTGCAAGGAGAATTCTCTGCATTTGCACTCTTTGTGCGTTTACTGCCTCGGGAATTCGTTTATGCCAAACGTGGCAACTTTACAATTTCAAATCGAGGCTTGGTGGTGAAATTTGCTCATTCCAGTGACGTAAACACGCATAAGGGCAGCAGCCTAGTGATAGGCTCCTGATAAGGGTTATTCACCATTTTCACATCGACCATAATGCACCTTGTTTACCCACACAAATTTTGCAAAACCATTGTCTCCTGGGTCGTCCCAGGAGAAATCGACGACAATGGTTGTGCAAAATTTAAGGTGGTACAACGTGCATTTTGGTTTATGTGAAATCGGCTACTGAAATGCCAAAATATTAAATAGCAGCTAGTCCACAGCGATAAACCGCTGAGTGGTGCCGGATCTCACATTTGTAGACCTGGATCAGTACAATAACAACTTGTATATAAAATATAAAACGGCAAAGTAATCCTGACGGCAAGGCAATGAACAACTAAACAGAAGAATACGGTGCCGGATCCAGACCTGAGATAAGGGGGGAGGGGCAGTCATCCAGGCCCTTAGATAAGGGGGGGGGGGGGGGGGGGCGGTTTCCAAAAAAATTTTTTCGGACCTTACGGCCTTAGCTTGGTCTAAAAATAAGGGGGCGGGCCCCACGGGCCCCTCCCCTGGAATAAAAACAAATTTGCCCAATATTTCGGTTTGAAAGACAAACCCTCTTTAGGGATTAAGGGGTGGAGAGGTAGGATATTTCAGACTACTCCTGGAACGGCCTATTAGCCTCACCAACGATTGTTGCAGTGGCTATCCTCGGCTAGTAGGAGCGCCGCCAAGGTACTGATAAGAGCTGTTTACTTTACTTTTTGGATCGGATTTGTTGCAGAGCTAGTGATTCTACTGATTCTCTTCTGTCTAGATAGCGGAGGTAGGGAGTCACGAACGTATTTTGTTTATTATCGTACATTATAGTCTGTTATAAAATTCAAATTCCAACGAACTCTCATAGAGTCCGGGCTGCCTATGTTCTTTTTCTTTGTGGAAAGGTCATGTACCCACCATTTTTACCCTTTCCCACAACAGCCAAATTTTTAAATGTGAGAAAATAGACGTGCTAGCATGGCTCACGTGAGATTAATTTACCAACGGTTTTTAGTACTAAGAAAACAAAATACTGAAAACTTCTAGGAATGACACAATGCTCTTGAAATGTCTCTAATTATGTTACTTCCAAACTAGTAACTAGCCTCTTTTCGGATTGACCACTAGATCCATCACCCCTATTTAGTTCATATATCATATTTCTTGCTACAAAGTTGTTGATGGGCTGGGATTGGTTTTGACAGCTTACTTTACTCCAACTCCCCATAGTTTTGATCTATGAAATATTCTTTTATTGCTTAACCTTATCTTTCAAGCTTATTAAGCAAATACGTAAATGTGTTAATATTATTGTTGCTGCTGTTGTATTGATTTTTTTTTCTATCTCAAAAAAATAACCGAAGTAAAAGAACCTGAGTTGATGGAAAGCACTAGACCCCACCTCAAGTCATCTCCTTCGCCCAGTTTTGTTGTATTTAGATTTGCCATTTTGGGTCACCCGAACAGCATGAGGGCAACAGTGGCAGATCCAGACCTTCAGATAAGATGGGGGGGGGGGGGGGGGGAAGGGGGGTCATCCGCACCAGACTGAGGTAAGGGGGAGGCCCGGTATCAAAAAAAATTTGGATCAGCCACTGGGCAATTCCTAAGGGCATGTACATCCCCTCGCCCCGTGAGAGATGGACCACACCACCGAGGCCTATATGCCCCTACTGTTTTCGAATTGGAGTTTAAGTTCTTTTATGTCCCCTTCCAATTAATAAAGACAAGGCGCAATCACCTGAGGTGAGGCAAGATCTTAAATCGCACCTTAGCCATAGCTTAGGCCTTGATGTTGTGCAAAGTAGAAAGTAGTCAGTGATTGCCACTCAGATTCTGCATTTATTCTATAAAATACCCTCTCCTCCCCTCACATCAGTAGAATGGCATTCTACTGTTTTCCGTCATTTGAAAAAAGCTTAACGGAGCGATGGCAAGTAATTTGTCCAAAATCAGCCACTTTGAACCAGCTACTAAACTGATTAAATTAAAAAAATTAACCGCCCAAAACATACCAGTAAAGGAATTTTCCAATAATACGGAAATCAGTAAATGAAATAAGGCCGAGAATATAAAATTGGGGAAGAATAAAATGGACAGCAAGAACGGTTATCACTTAATATACAGGATAGTGCAGCACAGTAGTTTTTTAAAGATATAGAATTTTAATTTTTGTACATGGTCTTTGCTGTGTGGCAATAAACAGATTTACTGATCTTATAAAAAACTTTTCTGATTTATTATCGTGCTGGAGAGTTTATATGATACGTCCAATGCTGGGATTCTTTTGTACTATCACAGTGCTGGATCACAAGCATTTTAGTTTCAGGGTCAGCGTCAAGGCATTTGCCAGTCATGGCACCATCATCCAGCATCAAAAGACGTTGAATATTATTCCATTTCTACAAGGAAACAACAGCACTATGTGTTACCAAGGTTAACTCACTTCTGTGCAAAGGTTCCCTTTGATATAGGCCAATTTTTTGTTTACATTTTTTCCCTCATTAATATATGCTTATCATTATCTGATGAAGCTAATAAAATAAAATCTCTGAATGTTGAAAAAATATAACAATTTCAATTATCTCTGAAAAATTGAGCCTGATATATTGAATGGTTTCGGAGAAATTCTCTTTTAAAATTTCGAAATTTTACAAAGAATGTATGGCTCACTAACTTTTTTGCCAAACAACAATTTCGTAGTTTTTGACTGCTGATATTTCCTTCCATATTGCTTAAAAAGAGCTAAAAATTGCACAAACTGTTCAAGTCAATCAGCTCTTTCAACTTTTGAAATTAGTTCGTAAATACGGCCACGGCTTTTGTGAGTTAAGCCGTATGCTAATGAGAAAAAAAAACAATGAGACCAGCAAAGACTCGCTTATTGAAAAAATAAAAAAAGAAAAGTATGAGGGAAACAATGGGAAGGGGAAAAAAGGAAGCCTCTGGCCTCTTTACAGCTCCACTTTTTGACATGATCAGCGGTATTTTACAGTACGCATGCGTGCATACTGTACTACAGCTAGGCTTTTGTACATTATGCTAGCATTTTTTCGAGCATTTTAGTGAGGCAAAAGCATTGAGCATTATTCGAACATTTTAGTGGCATTTTCCCCGCAAAACTAATTTTTTCCGAGAAAATAAGATAGAAATTAACTTTTTTAGGAGCCCATGCCCCATGAGCTCCTGCTTTTTTAAAGAAAATGAAGACTAAAACTCAAAATTCACAAAAAACCTAATACAGCTGTTTCTTTTGGCTGTATTTATGAACTCGTACACGTTGTCGTTGTTACTTGCAACACTTGCACGTTTTTGTAAGTGTAAACTTTAAAATTAATTTAAAAAACCGTTTGTATCATGAACATTATCCGAGCATTTTAGTGACTTTTTTAGGGAGACCGTGCATTTTAGCGGGAAAAATGGAGCATTAAGGTGGAGCATTTTAGTGGGGAAGCAAAAGCATAATGTACAAAAGCCTAACTACAGCTTAGAAAATCGGCCATGTTGAACAACTATAGAAGCTGTCAATTAAACTGTGCTAATCCTCCTCCATCGTGGTCTCTGGTGAAGATTTTTACAGAGTGTCAGAAATGAAGAACGAAAAGTAAAGAGTGTCGTTTTGCAACGAAGACAGAACGCAAAGTCCGACCATCGAAAGCTGCTACCGGGAAAAGCACATGTCCCAAGAAACCGTAAGTGAAGGAGGAAGTCTCGGCGAACTAGATGGGGAAAACGCTCCTGAACAAAATGAAAATACACCGGCGGCAGACGGGGATACACCTCAAGTACATGACGGAAGTTTAACGGAAGGAGACACCGCAAATACGCCTCAAGACGATCTTGCGACTGAACATGAAATGTAGCCTGCGAGCAAGCTCTCCTATTTGGGCGACCCTCGCGAGAACGCGCGAGCAAGGGACCCCTCGCGGCTTCGCCGCTCCCTCGCGCGTTCTCGCGAGACTCGCTTTGCTCGCCCAAACAGGAGAGCTTGCTAGGAGGCTACATGAAATGGCGCTATATTTACAACTGTATTTAGGCCTCCCTCCACCAGAACCACTCGATTTAAGGGGTAGAAACGTTTCGGAAAACTGGAGAAAGTTCAAACAAAAATACACAAAATTACGAAATTGTAACTGGCATAAACACGAAGTAAAATGCCAACAGAATAGCTACGCTGCTAAAAGTCACTGGCAACGATGCCATTGATGTTTTTAACTGACTCTGTTATGGGATGCAGAAGGTGATGAGAAAAAGATACACAAAGTCTTAAAGAAATTTGAGGGACACTGTGAGCCAAGGAAAAACGTTAGATACGAAATACAACTTCTTTTTAAGAGCCCAGGAGAGTGGTGAAGCTATTGATCAATATTTTACCGTGTTGCGAAAGATGAGTGAGACATGTGAATTCAGCACATTGAAGAACTCCCTTATCAAAGATAGAATTGTGCTTGGCATCAGTGACGCTAAGACGAGAGAGAGACTGCTCAGGATTTCAGACCTCACCCTGGAGAAGGCTATAGAGTGGTTCGATCTGCAGAGGCAACAGAAAAACAGTCAAAGGACATGGCAAGCGACTAATCCGTACGTGGAATTGGAATGGAGAAGAAAAATCCACCCCTCAGAGGAACACCCTCAGCCAATGAAGATAGACTCTCTTCAAGCAAGATATTTAAATGTAGAAACTGTGGAATAAGACATGGTGTACGAGAATGCCCGGTGTATGGCAAGACATGTCATAATTGCATTGCCAAGAAACAGCATCATTTCAAGAGTATGTGCCGGTCACTGAAAAAAGGTTATGGGCTAACGGCAGAAGACGAAGAAGAAGAGTATGATTGCGAGTCTCCACTGTTTGTAGGATCAGTCACTTCAGAAGTGCAAATTCAGAATGACGAGTGCTACGTAACTTTATCAGTACAAGGACAGCCGCATGCGACGTAAAGTTGATACTGGTTCACAAGTTAAATATACCTGATTGAAAAAATGTTGTCGCTCAGAAGTATAAACCATGAATGATGAGGCCTCAAGTATTTATGGGTATATGCTCATTAGCAAAGCAAATGACAAAACTTTACATTGTCACGAGATACTCGTGCGGATGCAAATACCTAAAGTACTTTCTGCGAGGCATGCCGTTAATGTTGTTGTTTTTTTTGGTCTTCCAAGAAAGCTTTTTATGCCCTATCTTATGATTTTCAAGCGTGCGTTTGTGATATGCCTTCCAAGACAGGTGAAGTTGTGAGCTTATTGCCACGAAATCTGGAAACCGTTTGACGTTTTTTGGATGCATCGTCACCAAAAGCTTGACAACAAAGTAAAGATTTCTAAAAAGAACTTGCAATGCTAATAAAGTTCTACCCATAAATCCATTAGGTCCCATCGTTCATGGTATATACTGTTCAAGCGACAACGTTTATACAATCAGGTGTATAATGCCACTAAAGGAACTCAAGAAGATTCAAGGGAATGACCCCACCTGGAGATATGGAACCACAAACTGGTTAGCTACCCAGGAGATAATCTCACAGTACTAGGAACTGTAAAATTGCCCGTGAAATCCAAGTCAGATGTTTATCAAGAGCCAACATTCCATTTATTAGAAACACATGAGCCAGGATTACTGGGTTTCGATCCTCACAAAACTTGGGCCTAATTAAAGTTGTCATGACGGAAGAGAAAGAGTAGGAAGAAACCTACACCTAATGAATGTGAGAATGTAAAAGTAGGACTATACACTGGAATACAAACCGGGAAAGGAGTTGACTTAGCACTTTCAGACATGCTATCACGTACACCACTCCCTGAAACAGCAGGTTGAAGGAACATTAGAAAAGGAGACACGTTCATCTGATACAACCAAGCTTACCTATCTCGTAATCCAAATTCGAAGAAATCCAAGAGGAGACAGCAATAGACTAGTCGCTACAAGATCTAAGAGAAATCATCAAACGAGGATGGCCAGAGACAAAGGCCAGTATCAGTTCTAGTGCTTGTGTGTATTGGGATGTGAGAGATGAACTGTCTGAACTGAAAGGTATCATTCTCAAGGGTGAAAGAATTCTTGTGCCATCCTTTATGCGAAAGGAAATGCTGGAGAGAATTCATCAAGGCCACATGGGCATAGAGAAATCCAAGCGATAGACGGGGGACCTGCTTTACTCAGGGGCAGCCAACGTCAATTTTTGGAAAATGTCTGTTCGGAAGACGATTTGAGATCTAGAATTTTCGGAACATTTGTTGTAAAATTTCTTGCTTGCCTGCCTCTCCTAGGATTTTCGAACATCTACAAAATGGCATAATTGTCAAGCAAGGGTGCACTTGTGTAAGTGTGTCATCCACGTACATTTGTAAGACGCCTTCACGTTCAGCTATATATATCCGGGAAGTCATTGCAGAATAGTGAAAATAGTGTAGGACCCAATACCGATCCCTGAGGAACCCCATACTTCATAAACCTACCTAAGAACGGTTTGTCGGGTAGTCTTGATCCATGACCATAGGTCCCAGAGAGAGAGTGAGATACAGTATCAAAGGCCTTCCAGGAGTCCACAAATACCACACCTACCGCCAGACTGTTATCAAGTGCTTGCCTCCAATCCGCGGCCATCCAAATTAACAGATGTTCAGCTTCATCCATGCGCTGTTAATTCTACTGACCCGACTGCTGAGGCCCTCTTACGGGGAGTATGTTGTCGTATGTCCCTGATCTGAATTTCAAATACTGTTGTTTTGTATTTTGAGCAGAAAGTCATGTCCCTGTCGGTTTTTAACCCATCTTTGTGTCATTTGTCATCATTTTACCTAGTCTTAAGTCATTTGGCAGAATTTTACCCTCACGGGGCCACAGTGACTGTCCCTGGGACTCTGAGGATGCTAGGTTGCCTGTGAAGCTAGAAAATAGTCTCCAGGGAAGTTAATTCTTACCTGCTGAGTGTCATTTTCATCACAAGCTGCAGTTTTCACAGGACTCCTCTCATTGCCATCAGCAGCTCTTAAGCACATGCCTTTTGCTTTGTTTTCAATAAGATGAGTTGATTCCCTGTAGTTCCAAGCCTTCAAGATGTACATACATGTATGGGAACAAAAATAATTTTTTACTTCTGATCAGTTAATTTGATTTGTGGCTTATAAGGGAGACAAGGAGGACAATTTAATAAAAACTTGTACAATGCAGTTGTTAGCTATTGGTTCAGATTCAAAACAATTCCATTATGTACTTGTGGATGACAAAAGGACAAAAGGTGCAAAGAAATGCACTACATGTACTAATGCTACTACCACTCCTTCAATGTACTAAAATAATAATGAAAATGATAATAATAATGATGATAATGATAAAAAAGTAATAATTAATAATAATGATGACGGTATTTTTAGGCCCTACTGAAAACCACAATACCACCTTTAAGGTCAGATATTAACATAATAAGAACTTCATCTGTATTCTTATCATTACTACTACATGCATCAGGCCTGTACATGCTTTATTGTTATTATTGCTATTATTATTATCATAATGTACTGCCTGTGCTTGTAAACTTTTGTTATGCCTTTTTGGCGACCTGACTGGCTGCCCTGGGTTTACAAGGTATGCAGCGTGAAAACCAATGATAATAATAAAATTAAATGTAGTTCAATAAAAAGCATTCATAGATTTCATGCTGGGATAAGTGTGCTGATTTGAAAGACATTTATGCACCAAATTTTGGCAGCTTTCTGAGTTGGTGGTTTGGTGATTAGCATATGCATAGCAACATCTTAGGGTCACAACATAAACTCTGTTTACACACCCCTCAGCCAACCAGAGATTGCATAGTATCTTGTTATTTTACAAAGATTTATATAAGCCTTTAGTCATTCATTTATGTAAAAAATTACCTGATTTCCTTCTTGACCATGACATTCAAACAACTGAGTATCGCTGCCTACAGGGTTTTCCATTGAATCAATGCACATTCCACTCTCACTTGATTTCATCTCAACTGGCCCACTTAAAGATCAACAAACAATTATTTCCTCTGTTAATTAGCCACAATATAATGTATTTTTTCCATCTTAATTTGTAACTTTTTGAATGTTTCATGCCAGTTTTATTTTTGCAGTTTTTCTTGGAAATCTAACTTTATAGTCTTTGAAAACTTAATAAAATAAAATAGAACAAAACATGTAGGGGAAAACTGATGTATAGTCATGCTAAAAAGAGGGAAATAGCTTAGTCATGTTACAGCCCCATTAACAACTTTTAGTTACTTATTCATGTGGTAGACAAAGAGAAAAGACACAATCTTTGGGAGTAAATGAGACTTAAGGTTGTTAGGAGTACCCTGGGCTAATATGAGGGTGGCAGCAACATTACTCCATGAAGTGCATGTAACAAGGGTGGCAGTGGCACACCTTAAACTGAGTTATGCACTAACAACTGGTGGGTTGGTCATGTTACATAAAAAAGAGCTCCATACATACACAAGTCTCTACAACTAGCTACATGTTCTACATTGTCTTAAAAGACAGTACCTTGCCTCAGGAGCATTTTCAGGCACTGCAGTTTGCTGAATCGTTGGTTGTGGTTCTGCTTTCTCATTATCAGAGTTACCACCATGTAAGACATGAAGAGCATGGAAGGCCCTTTGACGCTTTTCTTTAAAGTCCTTTTCCAGGGCACCGATCTTCTCATCCAGACTGGAAAGTGTCAAGTTGATCTTTGCATGGAGTGCTTGAGTCAAATCTTTAGCAGACGTCTTTCCTTCACTTAGCTGAGAGCTTTACAAAATACATTTAACAGTCAAACCTCTCTCATGCGAACTTCAAAAGGGATAAAGCCACTAGTCCACATTACAGCGAGGTGTTAACTAAACACTTGTAAGCATGTACTTTGTAAGTCAGTAATTTAGTCAGTCAGTCAGTAAGTAAGAATTACATAAGTAAGTCAAGTGGAAGTTCTCATAAGCGGACACCCTCGCAACATGAAAAAGGTGTCCATAACAGGAACTGCAGGCCACTTATGAAAATGTAAAAAATACAGAGTTTGTATGAGAGTTGAGAAAACCAAGTTTTGTGAAGCTGCCTGTAACTAGAGCTGTCTGCTTATAAGAGTGTCTGTGAGGAGAGCTTCCCACTGTAAGTAAGTAAGTCAGTAAGTAAGTAAGTACTCAGGTAAAAGCCTTTAATAAAGAAGGTAACACAAGACAGCTTTGGCTCATGTTGAGAAAAATAATAATAATAAATGTTTCCAAGAGAACAGTCCATAATTGAGAAGTGTCTGTATTATGGAGTGGTCTAACCTTTCATAAGACGTTAACTGATACAGACCTTAAATAATCAATAATTCCAAACTTTATTTGTGGTACTACTGTATATGTAAGTTTTTTTTAAATCAACTTACCTTAAATAATCAATTCTCTCTTGGAGAGAGGTACCCAGCTTTGACACAAGCTGAAAATGTGACAATAATATTAATCACAATAATAGATGGAGGAATGTCACAAGTATATTATTATTATTATTGAATTGTTCAATATTATTGAATTGTTCTCTAAGTACCAACCACCCAAGTGTACAGGTAATGAAATTAGAAATAGATATTACATATATGAACTACGAAACGCTCAGAAAAAAATTCTGAGCCCTCCATGAGAATCCAACCCATGACCTTCCAGATATTGTTAGGATGCTCTAATTACCACCGAGTTGTGGCCCCTCACATGGCGAACAGGTCACAGGTTTTGGGGTAGCCACACAGGACTTTGCTTTAAGCAACACACTGACTAACTTGCATCACGCAAGCACCTTAAGAAAGTGTAGCCTGTGTAGCTGGCGGTATTGTGTAGTAGTCGAGTTAGATTTGGCGGTGGAGCCATTGTAATATAGTCGAGTGAGATTTGATGGCGGAGCCGTCACGAGCGGCAAAGCCGCGAGAAATACTGCCTGCCAGAGAACCATGATTTTTCAAATGCCGCCCACTTTTGTCACCTTAGCTGATCCCAATTAAATCAGCCAATCAACGAGAAACCTGCAATTTGAAACTTCCGATTATTTTGGCGCGAGACAGTTTAGAAATAAGCGTTGACAGGCTAAACACGACTCCTAAGTTCGTGATAATGTGAAACGTGACCTTGTGAGTTTGCTTGAACAGAGGTTTTAATTTTTATTTTCTCGGCTCTTGCATGAAGGTTACTAGCACTACAAAGTGCATGTATCATTCTAAACTTTGACTGAGTAAATCTTTTTTTGCCACACTATTTTTAACATTAAAAGGTCATGAAGCTGGTTTGTTACATGCATACTGAGTAACCATTTCCTGTGGTTTATTCTTCTGTAGGTGTTCCTGATAGGATTTGATCTCAGATGCAGTTGTAACGTGTTTTAATTTCTTTGACCTTTGTTTCTTACGGCTAAATAAAGACAATTCCAGCGCTGTGAAGCTTAAAGACGCCATTTCAGCAATTTGGTCATCAATTATGCTCTTTTTAAAGGGGAAACAACAATCACTTACATCTTTTCCAGTTTGCCATCTGCTCCCTTAATTGGGAAATATATGCGAAGGATCATCTAACATGATTGACATATGTATGGCCCTCGACCAATCCCTTTCTCTGCACACTGGTGTGCAGACTATTCAAAATACCGGGTTTTCTGGCAGGTGGTATTTCAACCACCTCATCCCTACTCCCTTTTTTGGAACATGGCTCTGCCTCCAAAACTTTAATCTCGCACCCACACAATTAATACCACCACCTACGCAGGCTAAAGAAAGTGTTGTGTGTTGTGGGCTCTGACTTTTTTTCTCAGCATTTCTCAGTGTACGTAACTGAAAAGCACTTAGCACTGAAAAGTATAGGCACTATATAAACAAGAGGCAGGTACAAAAGTCGGACCGGATCAACTCGGACCGCCAGCCCGGGTCGGATCAACTTGGATCGACTCGGACAAACTCGGATCGAATAAAAAAATAAAAAAAAATCAAATTGGACTCGGATCAACTCGGATCATAAAAAAAAACAACTCGGATTATAAAAAGAAAAATAAAATCAGTCGGTATCACTTAACTTGCAACTGCCATTTTGTTTTTGTCTCACGAACTCATGGTTACGTAAGTTAATTTTATTTTTATTTTTATTAATTTTAATGATACACTAGTGAGCAGCACACATACACTTCCAGTGAACATTTTCAACTTGGAAGGAGGAGAAATCATGCTCGCCCGGGACAACGAAAATTTTCGTACCCCGGGCGAGAATTGAACTCACGACCCTCCGAATACTACATGTTTATGGGACGATCCAACCAATGAACCGGAGGGTCGCGAGTTCGATTCTTGCCTGGGGCATGGAAATTTCCTTTGTCCCGGGCGAGCATGGTTTCTCCTCCTTCCAAGTTGAAAATTTTCACTGGAAATGTATGTGTGCTGCTCACTATTGTATCATTAAAATTAAGTTTCAGAAGTCCTGGAGAAAAAAAACAAAGAGGAACAAACAAACAAACAGTCTTCGGTAACTATCTAAATGCGATCAACATACCAGGCTTTTGGTGCTTTTCTCATAAATAATTCAGTAGTCTGATAAATAAGCAAATATATACATTCTAGCTAGGCGACTGAAACTATCATTTCTTTACTTCCGAACCACAACTACGAGTTTATAACATGATCCGAGAGGAACTGGCACTAGTAAAACAAAATGGCACCTGAAAGCCACGGAGGAAAAAAAAAGGATGATCTGGCCTTTTTTACCCTCCAAATGGGTTGAACTTTCAGTTTTGCTGATTTAATTTAATTTTTTTTATTGCTCCGAGTTTATCCGAGTCCAATTTTATGTCATTTTTATTTTTTTTTTTCGATCCGAGTTCATCCGAGTCGATCCGAGTTGATCCGACCCGGACTGGCGGTCCAAGTTGATCCGGTCCGACTTTTGTACCTGCCTTATAAACAAGTTTATTATTATTTTTTATTATCAGTAATATCTATTTCTAATTTCATCACGTACACTTGGGTGGTTGGTTGGCTTCAAAGCTTACACAACTCTTTATTAAGGTGCTTGCATGATTAGTTTCAGCACTTGTGCTAAGCTAGAAGCTTGAGACTTTAAAAAGTTCATTATTATTATTAACATTCGATATAATAAAATTCTAACATGGACAAAATTGCAAATTTTTCACGACTCCATTGTCTCATAATTCCCAGAAGAGACATGATCACAAAGAAAACCAAACCAAATATAGGAATTAATGACCTGAAAGCCTCAGAGTCATGTGAATGAATAGCCGATGTTTGCTATTCATTCACTAAAAATGAAGTACAAGTACCCACTTCATAGCTGAGGTCCAGCCACATAAAACTGATTCTGTGACAGCTAAAATATGAGTCATTTCTATTTGCAACTGATTTCACAAGTGATCTTTCACAGCATTAAACTTTTTTCACTGCACATGCACCATACAAGGGGAACTGCTGTTATAATCCCCTCCAAGAAGGGGTAGTCTGGATTAAAAATAGCAAGGATGATCGCCAGATTTTTTGGGTATAAAATTATTGTTTAAACTGGAGTGTTTTGCAGAGTGTGGCTTCATTTAAGTACATATTTTCAAGGGTATTCAAAACAATCTGGCATTTCATGAAAGTGCCTGCATATCCCCATCATGCAGTTCTGCTAATGAAGCACAACCAATGCTTGTACTGATGACATGCCAATAAAAAAGCAAATTCATTGTTGTTTTCTCCAAGTCTTTTTTCAATGAAATATCTTTGCATCTGAGCAAATACAAGAAAAGCAAGGGCTTCAACTGTATTAACAATCTCAAAATGAATGTCATTTAACAAAACAAAGGGGGCTACGATTTCCGTGAACCCCATGCAGCAATTTCACATTTTTTCTCACAAAATTTGAATGGTTTTTAAATATGAATAGAGTTGAAACGTGTACACATAATAAATATCTTACCCACTGTAGCAGGGGGCTTAAATTTTACAGAAAGTAACATAAAAAGTTCGTCCTACCTCGTTAGCGCTTTCATATCTCCTCCTGATAAATAAGGTCCCAGAAAGAAAGAAAATTGCGGCCCACGCGATGACACAGAGAGCCAACAGTATCTTCTTTGAATTAAAAGACTGCAGTCCGCAGAACTTTGAGGGAACCATGCTAGGTTTGTGTTCGCGAATGATTCGAGGGCCCATATGCATAAAGTTAATTTAAGTTGCTCTTCTTGAATCAATACCAGTTTACCAATTGAAGGGCAAAAGTTTTTAGAGAGAGAAGAAATATCCTAGGTAACATAAACCTTGATGCACTCATGAGACAATATTAGAGCAATATTAAACTGAAAACAAAAAGGTACTGCAACGATTAAAACAACAAACACCGGTTTTCAAGCTCATTCCGCAGTGTCATGTGAGTCGCACCATATTTGAAGAAAAGAATGCATACATGTAGAGTTCAGGTCTAACCATGAGCATTTTTTTCGCAAACAGCAAAACTTTCTCTGCGAAAGGTCAGTATCTCATGTAAGACTTCATAATATGTCCCGAATATATAATACTTTTTAGAAATGTTATTCCCTTTTTTTCCTCTTTTTCTCCTGAATTCCTGTTATCCTATGTTTTCTCCTGTTTTCCTATGTTTACTTTGTTTTCCTCTGTTTTCTTATGGGCTCCTGACCCCGTCATCAGTAGTGCAGGAATCAACGCCAACGAGACGTTGCTCAAGGCAACCCTGGGTGTCCTGTGGAGTCCTCACGGGCACTTTATCCCACAATTCATTGTGCGGCACCTATGGCGGCGCTCAGCAAACGTAGTAACTTGCAGTCAATTAACATTCTTTACTCTAGAGCAAGTACAAGTCAATGAAAGGCGTTGAGAAATGTGGCAAGGTGACTTGTTGGTTCGCTCAGTGATGATGAGTGTGCAAGTGATAAGAAAAACAAAATGCTGCAAAATTGTTAAGCTTATTAACTCATGTAAGCTTAAAATTTATTGTTGAAGCATTTATTTATTATTTTTTCAAGATGAGACAATTATAAATAATGGCATCTCTTATTTTAAAGTTATATTTGCTACCAAGCCTGTCTTTACTCACTTATTTTTTTCTCTGTTGATGATAGCGTTCTTTGAGAAATTCAGTGTACATCCATTCGAATTCGTAATGTAACATTTTCTTATTTCAGTTGATGTTTAGGAGACCATGCAACATCTCCCTACAGGAATTACTCAACAACAAGATGCAGTTAAACTCATAGATACACTTGACAATGATTGTGACAAATTATCCAACCAGTCCCTGGATGTCCAACAAGTTCACGCAGAAGTGGTAACTCAAAAACCTTTTAAGTGCAAGCGTTGTGATAAAAGCTTTAGCACAAGATCAGGGTGCAAGGTTCATGAGCAACATCACACAGGGATAAAACCTTTCAAGTGCATGTATTGTGATAAGGTGTTTAGCACATCATCACATTGCAAGAATCATGAGCGTCTTCATACAGGAGATACACCACATCAGTGCAAGCATTGCAATAAAAGATTCAGAACATTATCAGAATATGAAGTACATGAACGGAGTCACACAGGAGTAAAACCATATAAGTGCAAGTACTGTGAAAAATCCTTTAGTACCGTGGGTAACTGCAATACACATGAACGGTTTCACACAGGTGTGAGACCTCATAAGTGCAAGTTTTGTGACAAGCGCTTTCACCAGTCAGCAGATTGCAACATTCACGAGCGAATTCACACAGGAGTGAAGCCTTACAAGTGTAAGTTTTGTGATAAGTGCTTTAGATACCATGGGAATTGGAAAGCACACGAGCAAAGCCACACAAGAGTGAAGCACAATAATTATTGCAATGAATGTTTCACACAGTTATCAGATTGCAATGAACATGAAGAAGATCACAGAGAAAAACCCCATAAGTGCAAGTATTGTAATAAACGCTTTAAAACAACATCAGACTGTAGGAAACATGTGCGAATTCACACTGGAGAGAAACCTTTTAAGTGCCAGTATTGTGG
This sequence comes from Porites lutea, assembly GCF_958299795.1. NCBI lineage: Eukaryota > Metazoa > Cnidaria > Anthozoa > Scleractinia > Poritidae > Porites > Porites lutea. Next base: position 7,243,769 of record NC_133207.1, on the reverse strand, counting down.
TAAATGTTTCAGTGAGTCATCAGCTTGCAAGAAACATGAGCGAATTCACACAGGAGAAAAACCTTACAAGTGCCAGTATTGTGATAAATGCTTTAGAACATCATCAGATCACTTAAGACATGAAGGAATCCACACTAAAGGAACTAACCAAAATCACACAGGAAGGAAATCTCACACTTGCAATAATTATTGCAACAAATGCCGCAAGCAGTCATCAGAGTGCAGCAATGTACTTGATGTCAGAGGAGGGAAACCGTACAAATGCAAGTATTGCGATAAATGTTTTAGACAGCCATCAGAGTGCCATGTACATGAACAAATTCACGAAGGCATTAAGCCTTACCAGTGCAAGTATTGTGATAAGTGCTACTGCACTTTGTCTTCTTGTAAAAAACATGAGCGTACTCACACTGAAGAAAAGCGTTATAAGTGCCAGTATTGTGATAAACGATTCACCGAGTCAACCTCTTGCAAGAAACATGAGCGAATTCACACTGGAGAAAAACCCTTTAAGTGCCAGTATTGTGTTAAGTGCTTTAGATCATCATCAGACTGCAAAAGGCATGAGCGAATTCACACAAACGAAGAGTCCCTTATCATTATGGCCCCAGCTGGAAGTGTTATAGTAGATAAAATTTGTTAAGCAAGCAGGGAAGGATGCTTGAGATTTTCCAGATGAAAGGAAAGCTACTAGCCTGCCTGCGAATACAACGGTCACTCCTCGCTCCTCGCCACAAGGGCTGTTTCATGGGGAGAGATCATGAAACGTCCCTTACATTGTGGAACAAGGAGAGAGGAGAGAGGGCTGTATTCACAGACCAGAATGCCACAGACTAAATATTGGGTCTCAGTACTTTCCTCCTTTTCTGCACGCAATGGAAACTAGTTGATCACATCTAATTGAATACATAAAAAAATAAAAGCATATGGCTTTTAACAAATGTATTTTACTTTTAACATGTGTCAAGGGTAGTTGAGTAGTCAGGTTCTTGTTATGAAAATCATATGGTACTAGAAATACATTGCTGTCAAAGATTTTATCTGTACTGTACCTCTGATATAAGCTTAGAGTAGCTTCCCAATGTGTTATTATGTTGTGCTGTAGCATGTTAGAAAATTTCAAGACTCATGACGGTTGTTGACATTATCTGGTTTGAACTGGATTGGATCAGTCCTTGTAATGCTTTCCCTAACCTTTTGTCATTTAGTGACATTCAGGGCTTGTTCCAACCTCACCAATTATGCACTTGTTGACACCTTAACAAGTGTAAGTATGGTGAAAAACATTTCAGTGAGGTGGCTCACAATAATTTGCAGCATATTTAGCTTCTTATCGTGGTCTTCTTTATTGATCAATACTAAAGCAGTTCCAGTTAAGACGTTACAATAATTTACTGTAACAAACAATTGCCCAATTTTAAACAAGGTTTAGTAATTTCTGTTGGCATTACAAGTTAACACTTCCTGTTGGAATTCATTGTTTTAAACTAAAGTCAAGTTTATATGACCCCCATCGTTTTATTATTAAACAGTTCAGTTGAATCTCTCTGAGATGGACACCTTATCCCTGGTAATTACTCTAGTTTTAAAAGCAGTTACAACATTGCTCAGGACTCTAAACATCCACTGGTCAGACTGATTAAGGGCGGGGGGATGACAGTGGGGGCCGACTCCCATGATTCCCCATTTGGATCCTTCTCTTCCTTTTGAGCAGGCTGTCAGAGGGCTGGAAAGGGGAGAAAAATGACAAATATAGTGAATCTTTCCTACAAGATCCATAATGTATGGTTATTCATGGGTTGCCAGTGATGACACTCTGCTCTCTAACAAATGGTGCCTGGATCATGCACAGTGCTGGATCCAGGCCTTGAGATAAGGGGGGGCCCGGTCATCCAGACTCAGACCTTCGAGCCTCAGTTTGGTCCAAAAATAAGGGGGGCGGCTCCCCCCCGGGCCCCTCCCCTGGATCCGCCACCGCTGGGGGTGAAAACACCCCTTTTATTAAACAGCTCGTATGTTTTGTTTCTCCTATGTCGTTCATGGGATAATACTCTAGAGAACTGTTTCGTTCGAAATTGGCTTTCTCCACGAGCGTGTGTAAGCATAATTCTTGAAAAGACAAAGTGGAAATTTTCCTTGAGTGCTACATTGGCAAAGCAAAGAGAACCCTGAGCAAAACAGCTAGTTTTTCATAACTCAATTTCCAGGGTCTGCAAAAGCAGGTGGGGAAGAGTGGGGGAGGATATTGAATTCTCATTGTAACATATGCGGTTACCTGCTTTCAGAGAGCAGGGGACGAGGCGACGACCCTTAAGTTCACTCCACCTATCTACCTCGCTCTAACTGCTTCTCTGCGGCGAACGAAGGTAGCCAACCTCGTCCTCAGGGTCTTCTCGTTGACCAAAATAGCTGCTGCCACCATATGGAAAACACCTGGAGTCAAGGTTAAGTGGGTAGCGTGTCTCAAAGGAAGGATGAGAAGTAAGAAACGTCGCGCGTTACCACACGCGCCGCGTTTAATAGCAAGAAGAGTCGTATTTGAAGAAGAAGGAAATACAGTTATTTCCCCCAAGTGAGATGTGCTTCTTGCAAGAAGATAACTGTGCATTGTTTTTAGCGTTTGTCATTTGTTATTTACGTTGTACTAAAATTATTGTGTTCTCATTATAAGGCTATTTTTCGGTGCACCGCTTTAACACAGCCCCTTCCTTCTACCTGTGAGGGTTTTTCTTGGTGTTTTCCCGCTCCTATTCAGTTGGGTGCCAGAGGTTTTTTTCTCACTTAATTCCTGATAGCTCGAGGCGAAACGCGGGAGCTTCACTAAACAGTGTGGAGGGCTATTTCTCTGGAGCAAGGCGGATAGAGCCAGGGTATCCCGCTCCATGATTAACAACATTTTCTTTAATCCAAAACAGTTTTTTTTACTTTAAAAGTTTCTGATTGGACAGCTGTCTTCGTAAAGAAGGGATAAATTTGAACAGGTTAATTTTCAAAAAAATATGGGCTCTCTGAAAGATGTGGAACTTTTATCAATCGTCTTACGTTCTGTTTACTTGCGAGCGAACTGAATTTTTTTTTTTTTGTGATCACTGAATTATCCAAAATCTTATCTGTTTAAAAGTACCGGTAACGAAGATAGCTAGAAGGCGGATTTTTGACATAACGTAACGGCCGTCGCATCCGTCATTTAGTAATTAAAAAACGGCTTCTTAGCATTATCAGAAACTCTTCCGTTAAAACTAAGTAAAAGGAATTCACTTACTCGCGCGCAATAGTTAAACGATGATTTTGAAATGATTTTTTACTGATTATGATAGACGTGCCTTTCAAAAGCATTTGTTTACACTGAAAAAAAGTTGTCTTGTCTCGGATAACATCTATCTGTTGCTGTCAAGACTTTTTGCGTCTGAAATTCTTCAACTCGTGCTTTTTTTACCCTAACTTTTTCATTCCAAGTCCTCGTTCCACCAAAAACGCAGGCGCAAACGTTATTGAAATTTTAAACTTCGCCTCTCTTTCATTTTAACCAATCAACTTACAGAACGTTCGCGTACGTCACCATGTGACGTCACAGTATAATATATAAGCACACGCCACACACGAGCGAGCTTCAGTTTGCACTGACTTTCACTGTGTATACTTGACTTACGTCACTGTAATTGAAAAGAAATTGCGCCTGAAATGGGTTGTAATCAGAGCAAAGTGAAATTTTCGCAAGTGTTTAAGAGGAAGAGGGTAAGAACAACTTAGCGATTGATGAACTTTTTTTAATAAATGAAAAATTTGCCAATTTTATGCATCTTTAGCTGTGGTTTTCGAGAGTGTGTAGCAAGGCAGCTGAAAACATATGGCGTCAGCCTTGCCATATAAGGGCACAAATTTGAAATAATTCTGACCAATCATAGGGAGTTATTTGTAGGCCCCATGTTGGGTTAACGTGACCATAAAAGGAAACATTTTTTAAAAATTCTGACCAATCATAGGACATTATTTGAAAGCCCACGTGGGTTCGGTCCCACCATAAAAGGAAACGAATTTGAATTTAAAATGACCAATCACAGCGCGTTTTCTCCATATCTCGCGCGTGCGTGGAAAGATTGAGCCGTTACAGAACAACGAGTGTATTCAGGGATTATTCTTGATCAGCTCAGAAGAAAGGCAACTGAAGAAAAACAACAAACAAACAAAAACGAAAATGGTTATAATTCTGGCCATTGAAACCACAAAGTCCCCAACGTTTCTTTGAAATGTAGCGATTTCTAGAAAAATTCAAACTATATTAGCATGATTTTACTGCTGTAACAGACAGCGCGCTCATATAGAATCATGGCTTTTTCAATTTATTGGAAGAATGAATGAGGTCTTCTAATATACATGTTGAGAATAAATTTATTAAAGATCATGATTAATAGAACAGTTTAAATCGACAACAACAAATTTCATTTACATATCCACCCTCAAGTAATAGCTAGGGAACTAATCGAGGCGGAGCGGGAGGAGGGGGAGGGAGAGGGGAAACAAGACATATTTTACATAATTCATTTTCAACCTCGGATAATGCATTTCTAGCACTCTGATTGGTTCACTCAATTTCGGTTATCAGCTCATATACCTAAGTTTGACCTTATATGGAAAACAAAATTCCTCTCGGACAAAGCGACGGAAAAAAGTAGATTTCGCGAGGTTTCTACCGACGAAACAACAGCAAAAAAAAAAAAAGAAAATGCCTTACCGGCAGTGTGTTAAACTGTTTGAGAAAAACAGACTAGACAACAGCAACAATTAAGACCTATATCAAATTAAGCAAATTCGACGCAAACTCACTTCAGAAATTTTATCACTCTGAGGGTCTAAGTGGGATAAACCGTCATCCCGGGGGGGACTCCCATATGAAAGGGGCAGGGACGCTCGTCGTCTCGCTTAGGGTGTAAATTTCGGATTTTGGTCTCACTAAGAGTGTTCTGGGCAAAACGCCATTATATTTAGCCGTAAAGGTCTCTTTTAGGGTTGCAACGAAGAAATGTTAAAAAGTCATATATTTTCAATTCGTTTTATTTACTCGATTCATGTAATCAAAAAACGGTTGGGCCACGCCCAGATTGGTCTCCTCAAAAGTTCCGACCAACATCCCCGCCCCATTCATATGGGAGTCCCCCCGGGACCGTCAGCCGTCCAAGGCCCAAAATTTAACCGTCAACCGTCGAAAAAAATATTTTTTACCGTCAGCCGTCAAAAATACAGACAAATTTTAACCGTTAAAAAGTTTCAAGGTATTACAAATCTTACTATTTCAGCTGATCTTTACGGGGATTCCTGCCCCTGAAAAAAATCTCTTAACTCGAAAAAGAACGTTCCATGTTTTAGCAAAAAGCTCTTTCTAGAAATCATGAATGTATTTGGAAATTTTATAAGTGAAAGGCCAAGAAAACCCCCAAAACACAACAGTTCATATTAATTCATATTAACTTTTAACCGTCAACCGTCAAAATTGGAATAAAAAATAACTTCAACCGCCAATGCTACCACCCCATTGAGACCGTCATAAGAGACTCCTTATTTCTGTGTTAATACGTTTTTTTTTTTTGCCAGGCAACCAAGAGAACAACTTGGTACGTTGACCTTGGTACGTTAGAATGCAGCCCTCCTCTTGTGCAGCATACGTCACAGAAGCCAGCCCCAGCCTCAAACATCCATTATGAGGACTTTTCTATTCTGTCTTTTATGACAAGAAAAGATCATTACGAGTGGGTGGAGATGTATGCTAAAGAACAATTGTTTGAATGCGTGAAATCGTGTGTAAACTATGAAGGATTTCACGAATACGGCTTCCATCTATTATCATTCACTCCAAGGCCCTCGTTGGAGATCAGAACTAACGATAATAGACACATCCATTCCCTTCCTTGGGGAAACTCCACGGCCTTGGAGTACTTTCTAAGGTAGGTACAACTGAGACAGTTCAAGGTTCATTGTAAGTACCCTGCGAGCAAGCTCACCTATTATGGCGAGCGAGCCGCGAGAGAACCTGCCCCTCGCACTCGCGTCTTCTTTCGCGTGCGGCTCTCGCGTGAACTCTCGCGACTCTCCCTATATAGAAAGCTTCCTCGCAGGCTAATTTAAAGTTGCTATCGATCTTTGCCTCGGTTGGAATCCAAGACAGTCTTGGATTCTGGATTCCACACCATGGATTCCGGATTCCAGGTACTGGAATCCGGATTTTTTGTAAGTGGAATTTGGATTCCGGATTGCATTGTTATTGGATTCCTTGAGTTGTATTCCGGATTCCATCCCGCTAAAAGTTCTCACAAGAAATTAAATTAGCCTTTGTGCAGAACGAAATTGGAATGAAAGAAGGGTAAATGTCTCGAAGGAGGATAAACGTTATAGTTAGGATAGGCCAAGGCGAATTGACGTTTTCTTTTCTTTATCATCCACAGAACTATTCCAGAAGCAATTGCAACAAAGGTGGGGAATGACCCCTTTGTTCTTGTTATCGACGATCTCGATAACGAGTCAGGCTATAGTAAAATGTGTGTTAGTCTGATTGAGAAGACCTGCCAGACAATGCAAATGAGGTAATTAAAAAATAATAATAATTAAAAAAATTGTTATACTTTCCTGGTCCCCAGGGTTGTCTTGTGTTCCCGAGTAGGGCGGCTGTCGGGGAGACCCAGCCTCGTTCCCAGTCGTCCTCGGCGATTTCGGATGTGACGTCACCTGTCAAGCTTGTCGCGAAAATTCGCTCTCGGTTCCAAGCCTCCTCTTATAGCTCGGATTGCGCGAAATGGCCTGGGTACGAGGCTGGGGGAGACCCTCTTCTTTTCTGCCGCCGCCTTTTTGGAAAGCGAAAAGACCCTGGGGAGGAGGTCGGCACTTGGGATTCCATCGTGTAAGGAGTGTCCAAAACAACTTAGTACAAAAAGCCAATTTTTTTTGTCGTTGTTCTTTCCTCCTTTTTCTATTCAACCTATTTCTTTTAAGTCTTCTCAGAAATGTAAGTGATATGTATAAATCACCAGGATTCTTTCTAGCAAACGGACGGAAATTTCTTTGTGTTACTGGAAAAGGCGCCCGAAATCATCATCATCATCATCATTATCGTCATCGTTAGTTTCGGAAAAATTGTGATCATTAACTGATTGATTTTAATTCTTTAGTCTCAGTTTGAAAATATCTATGCTCTTCAAAAGAATGTAAATAAATGAACTTAAGTCATTATATAGCTTTGGGTTGAATCTATATCGTGTTGATGTCATTCACTGACTATCTTCTTAATTTTCACAGGTTTGAGGGGAGGTTGAAGAGAGTCTGTATCAACAGACCATACGGTCTGTTAGCCTATGACCTCGCGATCAGGAAGCGCTTCAACCTCCCGTTTGCCAGGTAAGAACTAACTCAAATACTTTCTCTGACGATTAGTATTTCACTCTTAACACATTTCAGAGGTATTGCAAAAATAGTAATTATATTCAGTGGTCATTACGGGATCTTTTCAGAGGCCATCCCCAACGTTAATACTGCCGCGCTACCCAGGTGCCTCTTGGGATTTTCTGCGGTAGTCAAGGCGCAAGGAGTCTTCCCATGTGTCTTTGCGTTTTTGAAGCTTTCTTACGATCCTTGCGTCGCGACTACCGTCGAAAATCCCAAGAACAGACTGGGCTCGAGAAAGTGATGTTAAACATGCATTTGGAAATAGTGGTTTAATATAGACTAGTGAAACGTGAAGTCAGCTTTGGCCAATCTCAGGGACTCGCGTTAAGATAAGGTGGAAGCCTTAAAACGTTTGAACAACCGGTGCCTGGAATTGAACAGTTCGCTCCTCCCTCCGCTTGTTGGGTAATCTCGTACCCAGATCTCCCGCAAGACAAAGTGAGATCTGAGTACGAGGTTACCTGTAGGGACAACGCAGAACTAACTTCTCATATGTCTTTCACTGCTACCTATCATGATACATTCTGCAACTCAACTTTAATGAACGTTTTTTTTCTTTTTTCAGCTCTGAAATAGAGAATAAGTTAGTCGTAACCGATCGATTCTCTGCGGGCAAGCTGGCAAAAGCTACAGGTCAGTTAACAGCCATTGATATCTCTGATTAATGATGATTAAAATATAGATTTAGCCAGGATAGTTTTCACGCTTGAATTCAACTAACAAAACTTCGACCTGTTATCCGAGATTGGATTAGTCCTGGAGCGTAACAAAAAGGGTGACCAGAGCTGAAAGTGAATCGTTAAAAATTAAATGTCGAAGGTTAATATCGTAATTCAAACTAAAGAGCCCTGTAAAGAGACTTCAACCCTGAAGTACTTCTATCCAAGGGAAGGCGGTAGGGCGGGGGGGAGGGGGGGGGGGGTTACGCATTTCATATGGCGCTAATTTATTACACTTAGGATTTTAGGGTGTACTGGGTGACACGTGACCAGCGGATGTCAGGGCCTTTTTCCCGCCCCTAGGGGACGAGGTTGCCTTTCTTTGTCAAAAATGGCATCAGAAAGGATAAGGGGTTGAACCTTGGACTTTGAGGCGGAGAAACTTTGTTGAGTAACCTCCCCCCCCCCCCCGGCTCTTGCCTTAGCACAATATGTTTGTACAGCTGACCGTCATTTTGAAGAGGTTATCCTAGAATTTTTTTGTTCTTGGTCTTGCAGGTTTTCCAGGCAGACTTATTCCAGAAGATGAACTTAAAACCAGATGTTTCTGAAAAACGATTTACAATGGCAATTTTAACTCTAGGAATTAAGCAATCTTGAACACTATAGTCTTGTTATTATTATTTAAGAAAAAATCGGGCTGTTATATATTATTTACACTTATCTGATGTAGCGTTATTTATTATGATTGCCTCCTGTTACGAAGATAACAAGAAGACAGAAAGAACAATGTCTTAAGTTCTAAGCAATGTTAACTGAAGTTACTTTTTCTAAAGCTGTTATTGCGACACTATTGCGTGCTGTTCTCGATCTGCAACAACATTTCAAAACTATTATCTTCTTTTTCTACACAAAATACTGATATACGTTTACCTATAACTATTACCTATGCAAAACACGGTTTTTTTAATAATCATGCTAGAAATTTTTTCTACTACAAATGAACATTGCAATAATCATAGGAAAATGATAGTGTTATTTATAGCACAGAAAAAGTTTACAATACAGTTAGTATATGAATTAGATTAATAATACATGGTAGAAAAATATAATGTATTTGAAAATAGCGCAATCCAATGCACGAAAAACTTTTAGACGTGGGAAGTACTAACTGCTTTCATTAGCTTGTTAAATTCGTTGTTATGATGAAAGTCAGTCATTGTGTAGCACCCGTGATTTGAGAATGTTACCAAACTTTAAGTGGAATTAACTGGAGCTTTCCGACCAAACGTTCTTTTTATATCTCTATTACAGGTTATATTCCTTGTTCAGGGACTAACCGGACACTAAAGCGAATATAACCGTGAAAGTTAATTTATAGAGAGCTTAAAATAGCTCTGCATATACAATTTACACTCGATAAAGTGTCATTTTGGAATCGGATCAGACAATGACATCGTTGCTAAGGGTTGCACTATTTTTGTCATATATAATGTTTAACAAGAAATGCGTACAATAAATATGTGAACATTGAAGTTTATCTGCCTCTTGCGAGTGAGTTTGTTTTTTACTTTGTTGTTTCTTCCTTTTCTCGCTACATATTTTAAGATGTTTCAGGAAATACCATTTCCCGTGTTGCCTAGCCTGCGTAGCAAGCGCGCGTTTCCATATCGACGAACTCGCGCTGAAATGCTTGCTAAGCAGGCTCCCCTGCGCCCCGCCCGCTCCACCTCCCTATACCTAACTAGCCTTTCTCACCTCCAAGGAGCCTATTCTCAGGATTAATTAAGGGGTTACTGAAACAGCTAGTTGTAAAGTCAGGTTTTGTTCCCATTTTTCATTTTCCCGAATGCTCCGGAGCATAACACAACAAGATGTACATGATTCGCCTTATGAAGTAACAAAACTATTAGAGACCTTTAGATTCGAGTCTAACGAGTACGAGTACGAGTATACGAGATTAAACTGAAAGGTTTTTCGCGTACACTCAAACTTTTATTCACTAGAAAAGTTAACACGATTTCTTTTATTGAAGGAATTTTAGCCCTCTCTCGATCGTGAACTAGAATTCTAACACTTGATAACTAGTTTACGTCACTACGACATTTTCGTTACAACCCGTAATCGAATAACGACGGCTATTCCGCTAATGAATGAGTGCACTACTCAATATTAGGCTTATTTAGCACCAGGACGGGAACGTTGGTGGACGACGGGAAAGCGCGCAGAAAGGACTAAACACGACTTTCGGTGCTCAATTTGCCGCTCTGCCATCGGTCAAGCCTGTAGTTTGATTTACGCTCGCCGTCGTCGACTGACGTTCCTGTTCTGTTGCTAAATAAGCCTATTGTTCTCGTTGTCCTCGTCTTGGAATCTAAACTAAGGTCTCCAGTAACGCATGGGTGAATACGTGATCCTCTGTCACTTCAAGGCCTTTCAGATTCCCCTGCATCACTCAACTAACAAAAAAAATAATGAGAATTCTGAAAAAAAGGTCCAATCGTCACACCCTGTGCTACTCATTTCATTTTAACGTGAGAGAACAGTCAACACTTAGCGGCGCCAACATCGGTTTTCCCGTGGAATGAAGTCTAAAAAACGACACAAATGGCGTGCCACTACCCAGATCTCGGTAGTGCTTCTGATTGGTTGAAGCAAATTTCCCTCGTGGCACGACTATTCAGAAGCACTATCCAGATATGGGTAGTGACGAGTCATCAGTATGGAAATTCCGCGCTCGTTTCTCAGACTTTCATTTCGCGGGCAAACCAGCAGTGGTGTCGCTAAATGTCGGCTGTTTTCTAAGGTTATAAATTCAGGGTTTTTTTTTCCCATTTTTTATTTCCCCGAATACTTGGGGGCAAAACTTAGCACAACAAGATGGTTTGAAGCAGCGAAACAAAATAGATAAATACGTGATCAACTGGGATTACTGAGTCTTGAAAAACTAAGCATTATTCATGCACAAGAAAGGTGATAGACTATGAATTCATGTATCAATGTAAATTCTTAAAAAAATGTAATGAGAATTCTGAAAATCGGAATAATTGCTACCCCTTGTGCTACTTACGTATTTTGGAAATCCGGCTCCCCCTAAATCCTCTCACACCCCTGAAATGACAGTTTTCCTTGCACTTTTCTACGCTTCAACAAGTGAAATCCCTCGGCTCCTCTTGATTATATCTTTACCCTGACAAGGGTATTCCTTTTTACACTTAGGGCCTATTTAATTGGAGGTGGGGGACCCCAGATGGGTGAGGTAACATGCAGAGGGTCACCTAACCTATCATGTACACGTGGTCAAATTAAAATGAGAGATAACATGGATAGGGGGGGTTACCTCACCTACCTGGGGTCCCCATCTCCATGTTAAGAGGCCCTTAGACTCCTGATTATCCTTTTTATTCGACATGCTTTGAGATTCACGAAAATAAAACGCGTCAACTAAGACATGTAAGTAGTTTATGGGAAGGTGAATGTGTATACGGGAAAGAGAGTCAACCTCCCAGCCGAGTCAACTTTAGTGTGCGTATATATGAGAAAAAAGGTGACCCATTTACCCGAGAAAACAACTAGCCAATATAGCGCTCGTGCCTGCTCTGATTTGTCTAAACTGCGCTCGCGTATACTCTTATTGTCTCACTTTGACCAGGTTGACCCGGTCAAACTGAGAAACTGTTTATATAGAGAAACGTTGATTCGGTTAGATGTTGCCTGCGAGCAGGCTCACTAGCGCGAGTTCGGAAAAAATTTGGCTGCGGAACCCGCACGAATAAGCCTGCTTGCAGGCTTGGCTAGCAGGGTGACCCTATCAACAAAACAGAAGGGCGAGGATCATCCTTTTGTAAGGAAATGTATGAAAAGTTGGCTCGGCCAGGGACAGAGAGAAGGCTGTTTTTGCAGGTAACGCCCAGCTTTGGTAGGCGGGTGACCCTTGCATAAATGGGTTCTTAGCAGCACAGGCTTCCTACTGTGAATGTAATGATGAAACTCATGAGTATCAGAGAATTCCTACACACCAAATGTACTGATGGAATCCAATAGCACAGGTTTCCTACAAAGAGAATGTTCTAATAAAACCCAGTACCACAGACTTTGCACACAGTGAATGTACTGATGGAATCCAGTAGCAAGGCTTCCTACACAGTGAATGTTATACCACTAGCCAGCTGTGTGGTTTCGGATTTTTCGCACGGCCAAACAGAAAATCCCGTTCCTCGGTCGCTCTTTGCTCCGAAACCACACGGAAGGCAACGTCAAGGCAACGTCCCCACTGGAACAAAACCTACCACGTTTTCATTCTGAACAAAAACGACAAAAAAACCGCGAAGAAAGCTTTATTTGAAGCTTTTCTGGGGACGAGTTGAGCAGGTTTTAAGCCCGTCCATTTTGAGACATTTTGACAAAACGTTTTAGAAAGAGATTATTGAAGCACTGGAGCATAAAAACTTGCTCTTTAGTTTTATTCAATTATTATCATCTTTTTATTATTTTTCGATGGATGGAAATACAAGGCGTTTTGCTGAAATCCACTACCTTTTAAACTGATTGAGTTGATTAGTTCAAAATACTGATTCAGCTTTTCAAAAGCAGTGAAAGCCACTAAAAAAGCAAGGAAGATCTTGTAGCCTGCGAATACTTAACAATTATTCCTCGAGCCCGAATGGGCTCTGAGTCAATAGACCATGAAGCCGAAGGCCCAATGGGCTATTGACTCAGAGGCCATGAGGGCGAGAGGAATATTCATTTTATTAAAATCCAACTAGTTGGTCAGAAATATCGAGAATAAAAAAATTTAGCTAGTTAAAGCTAGACTTTAACCCTTTTTTGCCGCCAAAAAGCCGGCGCTTTTCGCTACAAGTGGGCTATAACATATAGCCTAGTAGTAGCTCAACCAATCAGAACGCAGCATTGATAACAGACCACTAGTTGGATTTTACTAAAGCCGTTTATCCTCGTCCCTCCTTCGCAGGCTACAGATCTTTTGGTTTGTTGAAGAAGTATTTACATATAGTACTCACAGTTTATAAATATTGCTTTGCGTAAAAATATCCTGGAACAAACTAAACTGAATTTCTTAGTAGTGACAAGACAAAAATCGTTGTAAAAAAAAATACAATAAAATTTGTAAGATTTTTTGTACATTTCTATACCACAAAAATTTCTGTAAATTTTGATTCAGCATCTACATTCAAATACTAGCTATTCTACGATACGATATATACATATACAAGATAATTTTCTGCTGAAAAATTGTTGCCTAAAAGCTTTCGCTTCAAGCTCTCTTTAGTGTGCGAGAGGGACAGCGAAGTGGAAAAAATAGAAATTCTTCGATAAAAAAAAAAAATTCTGAAAGAAAAATTTCTGTCATTACCCTCGAAGTGAACATAAATTTTATATTCTCTCCTAAAATTCTGCTTATTAATTTTGCGGTTAATTCATCAAAAAGCAAACTGACGATGATTTGCCCCTACAAGCGCACCATTACAACGCCAATTTAATTAATAGACAAGTACAACAATATTTTTAACAATAAACGAAACTCTTATGTCTCAAGAGTCTTTCTTTGTCTGGGTCAATTGGTATTCAGCATAATTACAAGCGATTTGAATCTTTGAATGGTTAACTTATTCTTGAACAGAGCCATGTCCAGTTTACTCCATTGAAGAAAGGATGCGACTTGATTTCCTCCACACCATTAACACCAGAGCCTTTTGATAAAAAAAAAATACAAAAGGGTTACCGCAATACGCCACTAACAACAGCTAAATGTGGCAGAAACAGACTGAAAGGCCTCCCTAGGCTTTTTTTTGTTAGTCTGATATCGCTGAAATTTAATAGGGAGCTTAAGGGCCTGTTTACGTGAAGGTGGGGTAACCCAGATAGTTGAGGTAACCCGCTTATGTGGGGTATCCCGCCTGTCCATATAATCTCTCATTTTAATGTGATCACGTTTACATGTTAGGTGGGCTAACCCGCCCCATGTTACCTCACGACGACGGCAAAAGCAACGAGAATTGCAAAAGGGCCTTAGGTTTAAAGCAGCAAAACAACAATTTTGCACGTGCATCAGACTTTTTGGTCCATTTTGTTGCCATCGTTGCACGACTACGACGTGAAACTTCCTGATTTCACGCTTTGGAGGACGTAAATACAAGAGAGATTTTCTTCTTCTTTTTTGGTGAACTTACATGTAAATAGAGTCATTGGATTTCAACTGCTTTAGACTGCCAGCAGTCCCTCTTCAGTCAGTCTAGTCTAAGCTCGGCAGAACTGGAGAGAGCGAATTGGCCGAGAGGGAAACTGGAGAGAGACGGGAAGACGAGGGGCAGTTAGGGGCAGTCCCTCCTTCCTTTCCCGCCTCCTCCCCAGCTTCCCCTCGGCTTTCGCTCGCTACGCTCGATTTCCTCGCTCGCGTGACCATCCTGACGGACTGCTCGCAGTCTACAACTCCTTAAAACAGACAGACAGATTAATGGAGTTGGAATAGGAGCGATGGAGATAAAGACAGCGCAAATTCACTTTTTGGGCGAAGTTTTTGCTGCCGTCGTCGTAACGTGGTCACGTGGCATGGGTTGTCGACTCTTTCATCCCAGACTTTCACGCACTCAATCTGTAGTCTAGTGTTGCCGTGTTAATATCATTTTGGGGCGTGTTATTTGAAAAACAGAGACAACTTACCTAATCTTTCAGAGGGTGTTACTCGTAGAAGCTGAATGAAGAGAAAGCAAAGAATCACTTAAACGTTTTCGAACTGATTGCTCGCTGTCTAGCGGAGGATGGGCAAATCCCACTTTCGAAGCCAAACATTCTTTTACGTCTCAGGAGCTGTCCAGAACTAATGCCTGAGTGCTGGCACAAAATGGCGTTGTTTACACACCTAATGTAACTGTGTTCACAGATACTTTATTTCGCCCTGACAGACGCCATTTCGAAACTTAACAAACTTTGCAGGGAGTGCAAAGCAGTTGATTACCCCGAAACTAAAAAAAAAAAAAAGAAAAAAAAAGCTGGTATAGACACTACCAGTGGCTTCGGCTGCCAGTGGGATTCGGTGCCTACCTATTAAGAGCTCGAAAACAAGGTCTCGACCTTGTACAATCAATCAATCAATCAATCAATCAACTTTATTTAAGTGTCTAATCTTCTAGCTTGCCGTCAGGCCTACTAATCGGGGACACTACTTAAATTACTTATTAAAAAGAAATATATATACATAATACTATAAGCTAATAAGATTTAACTATTCTAAAACTACTTAAAAGATACACGATATTCAATATACTTCGAAAATACACCTATGCAATAAACAAGAAAAAACTATATATACAATTTTATAATATATCAACTCTACTAGTTAAGTACTCGGGCACTGGCGCCGTCCTCTAATTCGGGCGTGGGTACTTAAAAAAATACCCACGTGTGTTCACACCAGTGCCCAGCGAGTACCATACTCCATCAACGTGCACGGGCACCAAGTGTGGACGCTGCCACAGTGTCCTTTTTGGGGCCCTGTACACAGAATATCACCACCCAACAATACAAAAGTGTCCCAATAATATTGATCCCTACTGCATTCTCCAACACTGTGGAACCTCGATGTAACAAAGGGCCAAGGGACTGGCAAAATTTGTTCACTATACCGTGGTTTTGTTATATCGAAGTTCTTTTCCATTTATTTTACTATTATACTGGGGTAAAGAAAACAGTTCGTTATACCGAGGACTTCGTTGTATAGAGGTTCGTTATATCGAGGTTCCACTGTACGAAGCAAGTGAAATGTTTTAACAGTAAACTACGTACCTCTCTTAGAAGCGATTTAGCTTCTGGTGAAATCTTAATTGGTAGCTGAATTTCGGTGTGAGTTTGTATTCCCCAGGGATGTGCACTTGAGAGGGCCTGGATTTTAAACGACATTGACCAAAAAATGTCAAGAGAAAAGGCATAAAATAAAAGAAGCAAAATTCAACAATTGGGTGATGAAATAACTAAAAATAATTAACTATAAAGACAATATACCCTTCAGTAACTAACATGCAAATGAAGAAACTTTAAGTATTCTCAGCCACATTCAAACATACTAGGAACTCTAAAAGCAACATATCAAGGCATAACTATTTCAAAGGGAGAAAAGCATGCAACAATTGAATCTGAAAAGGTTTTGGTCTATTTTTGATGTTGTATTCCGTTCGCACGTTTTTGCTTGTCAAAAATCAAACACACGTACCTACAATTTATGTACCATTTATCTGGAGGTTTTCTTTGTTTCTAATTACAGTCGAAGCTCTCGTAAGCGACCACCTCGGAAACTGAAGTGGTCGTAACTAGAGCTGGTCGTTTACGAGAATGAGCTCTCGTAAGCGACCGCATGGTAACACAATAGGGGGTGGTCGCTTACGAGAGCTTCAGAAACTCATTAACAATTGATAAAGAAAAAACAAAAGGAATAAAAATGTTTAATGATTGTCTTTATATCTGACAAAGACACGGATAAACTTTTCGTCCAATTTTTTAGACCGAAATAACCCCTAATCAAAATATTAGTACAAGACTAAGTTGATCTGCATCAGGAGATTTTTAAGCCGTCTCATTTCCTGTATTATCGGGTCTGAGTGGTCGTTTATGAGAGCTTAAAAACAAAGGAAAAGTACAGCTGGATAATCCCAAAAGTGGTTGCCGTCGCTTACGGGAGCTTTTCATAACAAAATATAAGCCACAGCTCAAACAGGGTTTCTCTAAGGTGGTCGTAACTAGAGCTGGTCGCTTACGAAAGAGGTCGCAAGGAAAACTTCAACAGTATTTTTAATGAGTTTTAAACCAATGAGAAAAGATGGTGATACGGCTCATTTAAATTGTGTACATTACTACGGTGGTCATTCTTTATCTATGTATACTTGAAGCTACACTTACGTCAACAACGTCCTCTAAATTATAACGTTTAAGCATTCAGTCATGGATTTAAGTATTGGGACACTTTTGCATTTCTGGGCGTTTTCCAATGCATAGAGGCCCAACCCCTCCCCTCACCCCACAGACAAAAGTGGACGCGTGTATCCAGAATTTTTTCCGAGTTTCAACTTTGTATAGGGTGGGGGAGGGAGAACTGCAAGAAAATCTCGAAAAGGATGCACTGTTTTATGAGAAAACCCTGTATGAAAGAAAACTTTGAAAATTGCATTACTGTCCCAAGAACTTTTGTCCATTGCACTCTTCGAAGACTCTAAATTTTCAAGTATTTTGGCAAACAGTAGCTAAACTAGGGTATCTAAAAGATAGTAATGCTGTGGCACATTCTGTTGATACTGGCATTAGTTAGGCAGTGAGACTTAAAAGAATCAAAAATGACATTGAATGTCCTATTTACATGTTGGAAAGTACTAGAATAATTACTATCAGTCTATAGAAAGAACTCGTGGGAACGTTGTTTAGAAAATGATCAAGTGGTTATCAACTCTGGTTTTCGCACAGTAAATTGTAGGAAATAATAGAAAATCAGATTGTTTATCCATATATTTAATATGCGGTGCACGATATTTTCTCTGGAAACACAATACTTTTCTTGCTGTTTGTTGCACTTTATTAAGTAACAGTTATTTAGCTATATATTTATAGAAAACAACACAAAAAACAGAAAGAAAAAAAAAGCAATCAATAATTCGGTAGGACTCGAACCGGCACCTTCGACTCGACGCGACTACACCTAACCACTTCACCACAGAGGCTGATTACGAAATCGTTAGGAAAAGTCTTTCATTTTATTCCTTTTCCATGAAACTTCCGCCGGCAAGATGATCGCCAGCCGCATTAACCGAGCTATTAACAGTGAAAAAACAATGTAAACGCATATTCCATGGCAATGAATGAATGAAAGAACATAATTATGCTTTTCAAAACGCCGATACACGTCCTCGTATGCAAAGTAGGACACAAAACATATGTTTTGTTATCTCGATTTCCGCTGTTATTTTGAAGCGAATGGTCAAAATCACATCCATTTTCGGCTCATACAGTTTCTTAAGAATAGCATTGCATGACATTTTCTCACTTTCACATCACCTTCTAGCAAACTGGAATTTGTATATCCCCCGTGTTGCGGAGTCGAAGAGCAAATGCTCATCTTCTCGTCAGGTTTAACACCTGGACGAGTCAAAGGCTCTTGAATTGAAATCCAATCCCCAAGTTAACCATCGTACTCATCTGAAAGACTCCTGCGTGTCTTAAAATTTGGTAAGACTTCTAACCGTGCTGTAGAAAATTTGCCACAAAGAAAACTCTAAGTCTGAGCAGCGAACGATGCACTCTCTCACCCACCGAACTTTCCCGTGTTTTTATTTGAGTTGTTCGTGGCGCAATGCACTCTGGTTAAATGCAATGCATTGTGGTAAAAAATGTGGTTAAATGCAATGCATTGTGGTAAAAAGTGATGAATTCGACAATTCGTCGCCCCTTATATATTTCCTTTAAATCCTGATTATGTTGCTGCTCGCTCCCTTCGGTAGCTGCGCAGCAATAAATATATGACTCTAACCTGCCCTGTAATCAGTTCATAGAGGAGAGCTCCAACACTCCACCAGTCAGCTGCAACAGTAATCTCATCAATCTGCCAAATCTCTGACGAATTTAACCGTAACAAAGAAAGCATTACACATTAGAGAAGTACATTAATTTAAACAAGTAATTTGTTGAGCCCACTGTGGGCCAGAACAAGTATCTCGGCGCTGCCTGCTGCTTGTCAGATGTCACTAGCCGGGGTTAACTTACATCTTCAAGGCAGGCCATATCTCTTTTGTTTTCAGAATTACAAAGCTGTTTTCTTATGTGATGATGAACATAATTTATACCTTATGAAGCCCCAATTATAACTATTACTAAATTTCCCCTCAAAACTTCAAAGCATAATCAATCAGAGAGGTACGCACTGAGAAATAAGGATCTGACAACCCAGGGTTAATGCTCATGATATTTTACCAAATTCTTCCCACTATTCCTATAAGAAAAGTAAGCGACAAGAAAGGAGAAATTGTATTTTATAATTGGGGGTTGAAGAGTTAATTGTTTGAATTACCATGGTCTTCACATCCCACAAGTTTTGTGAGAATTGTATGACTGTTTGATCAGGCATTTAAAGTAACATACATTTGAGAGCTTTAAATCTGAGGACGACGACGACTACGAGTAAGAGATTTAACTTAAAGTTTTTTCGCGTTTTGTCGAAAAATGTTCAACCGGGAAAGCTTCCTTGTACTATTTTTCACCTGAAAAAATTAGTGGGACTATTTTCATTGAATAAGGTTTCGCCCTTACCCGGTCGCAAACTATGATCAAACTTCTACTACGAGTTTTAGCGAGAATGTCGTAGTGGCGGAAACAAAATATCAAATTTTAGAAGTTTAATCGTTTGCAACCGGGAAAGAGCTAAAGCTCCTCCAATAAAAATAACCGCACTAATTTTTCAGGTGAAAAATAGTATAATGAAGCTCTCCAGGTTGAACATTTTTCGACAATACGCGAAAAAACTTTTAAGTTAAATCTCGTACTCGTAGTCTTCCTCGTCCTCAAAACAAAAATGAGCTCTCTATGGTTGGGAGAAAATTGATGTTGGTCACTCTTGGGACTTCAAGGGTTAAGACTCCCGCTTTACATTAACCCTTTAAGGCCTAATAGTGACCAACATCAATTTTCTCCCAACGATATCCATACAATGTCAAGAGATTAGGTTATGAGAATTAATAAAATGATCACCTAGGAGAAAATGCTTTGATCTTTTATCAAGTTCTCTCAAGAGAGAGAGATCAGTTTGGAGAATTTGTATGTTAATACTGGGGCTTAAAGGGTTAACATTTTATGTTACTAACCCGGAGCACAGTAGAAATGGTTCACAGCTTCTTCGTCAGGAACATGCTCTGTCTCTTCCCATGAACCAAAATATGTAAGAAGAACATGACCTTCCTCGTCAAGGAGAACATTTTTAGGGTGCAAGTCTCTGTGAGAAATGCAAAATGCAAGTTATCATAAAGAGCATTTTAGTTGTCAGAGTAAAATCTCTAGTTGAAGAGCTTTCTTGGCAAAAAGAAACTGAGTCCCCAACAAAAATCAAATCAACGACCTTGGATATTAACAGCTGGGATAAAACATAAACTTAAACTTTGGCAGTTTAGAAGAGGTGAGCACTACCATTCAAAAAAGAAGAATTACTCTTTCTGGACATGTTTTCGTGGTGAAAGCTCTCCAGTGCAACAGCTGATAACATGGGTGCTTAGACATGGAAGGGCTAAGAGAGGAAGTCTGACAACTGCCCACAGAAACACACTGATGAGGGACACTGGTGTGGAGAACGTTAGAGATCCAGAAAGCTGTATGAGAGATCGGGCCTTATGCATATGGGGTCAGTTTTCTTCCTGTTGCCTTCTAGGCGTCGACCGAAAGTAAGTAAGAAGTACCTAAACTTTTAAAAAACTTTTGTTACCTGCAAATTATTCCAGACGTATGCAAGTAAGCAACAGCCAACACAATTTCCGCCGCCCAAATTTTAACATTCTCATCTGGTAAACGTTGCGACGATGAAGCAAAATACTCATCCAGTTTCAAGAACAGAAGGTGCTTGTTGTCGCGAGAAGCGTCAGCTTCTGCTTTTTCAGTGCACGTCCTCACCAAGTCCTTATCTCCTTTACTCCCTTCTTTTGTAACAGACAGTTCACTATTATTGCCATTATAAGGGCTGGTGACACCATTAGTCTTTGTACTAAGCTCTGGTTGTACTAGGGAGACATTTGAAGTTTTTGTGGAGTCCTCGCTAGCTTGTCCACTACATAAATTTTTAGCGTTATTGTTAGTTATATTTTCTGGAACTCTGTCTTCTGCCAAATCTTTTCCTGCTTCTTGGTAAGAAGTTCTTTTCACATTAACTGCATCATTTTCATCATTTTTGTCACACTGATCATGAGTAGTCTTTTTCAAACCCAGTCTGTTTTGTTCACGGGCATTTCCAGTGGCATGTGACTCTTGGTTACTACGGTAACAGGCAATATGATCCCAGAGCCTACCGCCCCGTGCATATTCCAATAAAAGGTAAATAGAGCTGCCTGTCTCAAAATACCGAAAGAGTTGAACTATGTTTGGATACTTGCCCTAAAATGAAAAAAAACAAACAAACAAACAAAGATGAAAGGAGAATATTACAGATGAGTTGCATAAAACAACTTGGCTGTAAATGTCATAAAAGGCGTAGTTACTAAAAAACAGGGAATGACCTACAATAAGCTACAAAAACAATTCTCCACAAACAGCTACAAAAATGACATACAACGATGTGTGTCGTGTGGCGCTGGATGGTTTCCCTAAACGAGACACAAATATCACGCTTGGACGCGACACTTGGCTCACATTTTCAGAGGAAACTTGCCATGCAGGCACATTTCTAATAAGGCAAAAACAAACATAGAACCTGATCTCAGGTAACTTGAGAAGTGGCAGGATTTTCAAAATAAATTATTGCAATCGCGTTTTTACGTAGTATTACCTTGTTTTGTCGAATCACTCAAGAAAAGGAATTTTACCTATCTGGATGACTTCATGTAGGAAGAAGGAACATAGCTCGTTACTTATGCATTATCTTTGCAGTGCAAATTCTTTCCTGCGCTTGCATGGGCAAATCTGTTGCTTGAATCAATCAAAACCATGTTGCTGAGCTAAAGTCAATACTCTTTACAAGGTTGAGAATGACCCAAATCTAAACTTGACTATTGTCAAGCAAATTTTCGGATAATGTTATAACACAGGAAAATCATCCAAAGGTTTTTTTGGCGACATTATTATTATCATTATTATTAACATCATCATTACATGTAATCAAACTTGTCCCCCCGGGATCTTTTTCTGTCTTATTCCTATCCTCATTTTAGATCACAGCAGGGACCTTCACCATTATTTTATGGTCCCAACGTTCGGCCATGGTAGCTTATTGTAGGTCAGTGTAGATCATTGCGGGTCTTTGTAGATCATTGTAGGTCACTCCTTGTTTTAGTGACTACGCATAACAAAGATATGCGCTTTGAAATGCAGTGTTTAATGCAGTAAGATAACAAACTGCTTCCAGAAGTAAAGCTTCCCATGCGATAATGTATCAATCAAATGACGACATCTACATGTCCACTATGGGAAGAACCCAGGAACTATTATTTGTTGATAACTGTGCAACAGTGGTTGGTATTGAGGTGTGCATGATTTGAATAAACAAACCCTAATTTCATGTTACTTAATAATACCTGAATGAAGACTG
Organism: Porites lutea; assembly: GCF_958299795.1. Classification (NCBI taxonomy): domain Eukaryota; kingdom Metazoa; phylum Cnidaria; class Anthozoa; order Scleractinia; family Poritidae; genus Porites; species Porites lutea. The sequence goes on along the minus strand of NC_133207.1, from coordinate 7,221,401 downwards.
TGTTGGAGAATTTTTTTTTATAACAGAAGGTAAGGGGGGAGGGGGGTAACAAGTTTTTTTTAGAGCACCTCCTAAAATTATGCACTTTAGCTAGTGTGAAAGTGGGCACTTTTGGTTTACTTACATAGAGACGTCTCACAGATTTCTTGCGCCGGCGCTCATTTCCATGTGAGTGGCCATGTGGCCATACTGCTCCTGACTTGCAAAGAGCCTAAAATCATTTGAAATATTTTTTTATATGTAGCCTAACAATTTTTAAAAAGTGATGGGGCTTCAGATCAGACAATTTGGTCAAAAGCAAGCATATCTTATGCTAAAAAGCCTGGTTCACAATTGGACATCATGAGATAATGACAAAGTATAGTTTATTAAATAAGAAGGTACATGTAGCTATGTGGTTATGTTTGTGGCGTGAACATGCAGACATAACAAGGAGAATATAACAGCACGGACAAAGTGACGTTAGTAAAAAATTATTTTAAAGTTTGTATTAAGGTAAGTCTATAAATTTACGTTTTGGTTATACAAAGTAAAAACACGTGTGAACAATCTTCGACATAACAAAGACCCAATCAGGGCATTTAAAAATTTATTTAACATAGGGCCTGTTTATATGAGGTTAGCCAGCCCGGTTAGCCAAGATGGTTGGCTTAACAGGGTTGGCCTGTCTCATGCCAATTTATTTTTATTTATTTATTTTTTTTACATAAAATGTTTGTTATCTCCATCAAGTCCCCTTTCCTGGCTTTCTGAGTCATTCAGACAGGACCGCAGGGTGAATACAGCGTGATGCACTAAGATCAATGCAGCCAAAGAAAGATGTTTATCTCAATAGTACTAACGAGATTTTAAAAAATCAAGAGGTATCTCATGCATTGAGAAATCGATTCCATCGTTCATAAGACCTGAACGTTTGATTGCTTAATACTAAACCACACGTGTATTGTGGAGAAATACAATGTTGGCTAATAATTATAACTAAGGGAAAAATTAGCATGTTTAACAGACCTTTAGAACATATGTCTCCCCATTGTGGGTATTTTCAACCAGCATGACCTACATAAATACATAAATGACAAATTAAAGAAACAAAGAGAAAACAGCACATCCTTAGCTGAATGAACATTTTGAAATTTATTAAAATAAATAACTCGTTATCCTCTCCCTCTCCTTTTCAGGGCTGCAAAAATTGTGAGCTTGTCCTATTTGGACAAGCCACTCTCAAGTTTTGCTTGCCCAGGGCCACTTCATGCTCATCTTAGGAACTGATTTTGTTTGAGGATGACTTGCTTGAACCCAACGAGAAAATTTACTTTCTGGACTGCTGGACGGGACGTTTTGCGAGACCTGTATTGGAGTCTCAAAAACAAAAGCGGTATGATCCAAACACAATCCAGAAAAAAAATTTTCAAATAGAAGGTGCAATTAGTAACTGTGCAGGTTTAAATTTTGCACCAATGCTTACTTTTTTGCAATAAAAAAGAGCTAACAGAGGAGGCCAAGACAAAATTGACAGGAGATGGGAATGTTATGTACGGGAAGCAGGAGTTATGGACCACCCAGTTTCCAGTCCCCCCCCCTCCTCCCCACAGGCCAGAAGCCAGGGAGTTGAACTCAGAACTACTGTCAGAAACAAATCCCAGGGTGGATCTAGGTGGAGGATGAGGGGGTGCAGCGCATCAAGAAAAAGCTTTGCTCCTGCTTTTTTTAAACGTCTCTATTGATCCCCTATTTGATAACCTTGAGTCTGGAAAAATAAATTTTTGTTTTGGAAAAAAAGTCTGGAAAAAGTCTTGAATTTTGGATTCAAAAATCTGTGCAAACCCTGTAACTGAATGCAGACATTTCAGTTTCGCCAACTAGGTGGCGGATGCGGGGGAACATCCCTCCCCCCCCCCGCCCCAAAATGACCTGTGGTTTTCTAATACGACTGGTATTCTGCAAAGTATGCAGATATGTATGATATGTATTCTCAGCAGTTCACATCATGTTATTGCCCAGTCAAAAGTCTTCTTCTTCGTATTCGCTATTAAAATAATTTATTTATGTCACCAGTCAGTTATGCCATTCCTTAACGGTGCATCCCTTCCTACGAAAAATCCTGGATCCACCCCTGAAATCCATCTAGAGGTCAGAAAGGGACTAAACCATGGAATTGGATTGCAAGATAAGGTAAAATTCCAACAACAACATGGCCTTGTAGCGACATCGACACTTATAAAGATGAACTCAAACTGTGATAGTGACAAGTGCAAAAGTAGTAGTAGAAAAACCATCGGTGACATGACCCTGATCTCCTCAATAAATGAAATGACCAGTTTTGAAATTCTAAACAGGGACATGATCATGTACCCCACTCCCCACAAACAGAGCCTCAACTCGGGCATACTGACCACTGAATAACACTGCCTGCCATCAATAATAGTGAGTTTATGCAACAGGACGGCAGAAAGGAGAGGACAGCAAAATGGTGGGTGTCATAAACGTGACAGGGCTATTACTTGCAAGAAAAACGTGTTTTGTCAGGAATTCACTTAACATGTTTTTTGCTCTTCTACCAAAAGATCTGTTTAAAGGTATGTGAAGTTTGGCGTGAAGGTTTATTCAAACAAAATTATTGTCATGCTTGTCTCACAAGGTTTGCCATTGTCTTTCCTCTCCCATCCTGTTGTGTGAGTTCACTTATTGCCACAATTAATATTAGTTATAAATGCAAGCAGCAAAAAACTATTTTTAGTGAGTAGGGAATATTATGAGCGCTCTAAAGACATTTAAATACCTTGCCAACAATTCCCATAACTTTTAAGTCTGTGAGAGTGAGATCCTTAAACTTATGTTGATCATCAGTGTCACAAATACTGTTACTAGGATGTGATGATGAAGAATCCTGTCAAAAATCAACATATCAAACAAATAAAGCTCAGTGATTCTAATAATTTCAGTATACTTTAAACTAAATAAACATGTGCCCCACCCACTTAATAACCCCCCTCAATATATACCCCCCTTGAAAAGTGATTCCTCCCCCTATCCTATTAAAGTACATTTTAAAGATGAGCCCCTTGCCCTACTCAACACAAACCCATGTAGTACACTTATATTTTCAGTATACTGTAAATTAAATAAAAACGTGCTCAAACTGCCAAATAAGCTCCCCTCAATATAAAGCCGTTCCTTAAAAAAGTGTCTCCCCCTTCCCTTTTGAAGTTGTGCTCCTTTCCCTACTTATCCTGCTTAATATATTATTCCCCCCCCCCCCTTCCCCCCCAACCCCCACACTGCTTCTTGAAGTAATCATATGCTTCCCTGTTTGGGATGGAAGCAGACGCTCCTCCCAAATGTGGCTGCCGTACATGTACATGGGGAAACCAGAGATTCTAGTTGGAAAAGCGATAATGGTTCCAGGTTTAATACACACTGGACAACCATCATTTCATATGTCCAGGGTGAAATCGAGTTGCCAAACAGTAACAGCCATAGTAAACCAATTTTCCACTATGACCAAAAATTTTGAAGCTCTGAGCTATGGCTGCATAGGCTCCTGGGGTCAATTTAATAAAACTTTTACAAGTGTAATTTACAATTGTAGCTATTGTTTTAGAGTATAAAAACAATAGCCTCACTTTTAATTTACACTAATTGGAAAAGTTTTATTAAAATGGCCCCCGGCCCTCTCCAAATTAATTTTCAGTCTCTTTGTGAATCTTTCACCAAACAGACTGGTTATACAGTACATTACACTGTACAACTTCTAAAGCAGAAATCTCAACCAAAGATAATAATAACTGATCACATCTTAATGATATTGGCAGCTTCAATTGCAGTCATCCAATGGGCAACTACAACTGTACGTTCTGTGATTTGGTCATCACTGTAAACATTACAGTCATATCTGACAACTGGACAACCATGAATTTTAGACCCTGTAGTTCATTACATTCCTCTTTATAGGAAGTTTGACATTATTAAAGTCAATTGCAAAATTAATTTCAGTTTCAGTCTGAACAGTTCTAACAAGATGAATTGGTCAGTACCTGCTCTGGTTTCTCATCCTGTGATTCATTGGTGGTAAGATATGCGTTATAGAGAGCTTCAGCTTTCAAAAGGTACTGAGCTGTTTTGCGTCTTACAGCTTCTCTTCTCTTGACGTCCTTTTCCCCTGCAAATTGAATGACCAGGTAACAAATTCTTACTCTGGGTTGCACTGTGATTATTAAAACTATCTATGAGTAGAACTATCTAATAGTCGCAAAATAGCAAGCTAAGAAAAAAAGCAATAGGCTTAGATTAACAAAACAGCAGCGTTGCACATGCATTGATCACACTTTTTTGTAGATTTTCTTTTCCATCACTGCACTACTACTACGTGAAACTTCCACTAATTTCAGGTTTTATGGAGGGTGTAGACACAAGTCAATGATTTTCTTTTTCCTTTTGTGAACTTAGATCCTTTAGAATTCAACTCCTGAAAAATCACCAACATTTAGCAAATTAAAAGAGGTGGAATAAGGGCGATAAAGTACGAATCAGAGCAAATCCACTTTTTGGGTTAAATTTTCTCTGCCGTTGCCGATGCTTATGCCGGAATCGAATCAGACTCTCATGAGTATGGTGTGCTTTTGGCACGTGACTAGTGTTATGCAGAATATGATATGTAAGGCCCCCAGTAGCAGGCATCCTTTGTTTCCTTATAAGGAGGTGGGCACTGTAACCTCTTATGAGCCCAACACGGTTACTGGAGTTTTGTTTCCCACCCAGAAGTCTTTAGGAGAATATACCACACGCTCAGTGCCCACACCTCAGGATTGGAAGAGAACGCTCGCGTACCAAGACATAACAAATGCTGATCAACTTCTGAATCAAAACAGAGCGTATATAGAGGCTTTACAAGGAATACACAGGAAGAATTGACCAGAAAAAAACAAGACAACTTCATTTGTGAGTAATTGAACTTAATTACACAAGAAAATAACCTTAATTTAGTCGAAACCAATGTTTTCTATAATCCAGGGTGAAAGGCCCACATTTTGAGGAATCAGTAATACGGTATGTATACCATAACAGAGTGTCCACATCAAAGACGTCTGAATGCCACCGATTACTTCTCTAATAATAATAATGATGATAATAATAATAATAATAATAATAATAATAATAATAATAATAATAATAATAATAATAGTGCTGCTAAATTATTTTTGTAAAACGAAATATGATGGTTACCTTGTACACCACTCAAAAGCAAGCTAACACAAGTCTTGTACAAACTGAATGCTTCTTCATATCTGCCGCTAACCTCACAATCAAGTGCTTTATGAATTGTGTGCCCTGCCATGTACAAATAATCGCTCTCTTTGCAATCAATGAAGATGTTCCCTAAGTCGTAGATAGGTCTCCGCTGTGTTGATGCCTTTCCGGAATCACTTGAGCTGGTGAATGACTGTTTGTCTGCAGTGCCAAAAGAGGCATCATCCTTCAGAGAATGAGAGTCTTTATCGGAGTGGGCACCAGTGCTACAGCTTGAATTAGACGACTCTGGTTTTGCTGGAGGATTTATCATATGGCTTGCTTTGTCAAGACCTGTTTCTATTCCACGATGGTTGTCTTGTCCATGATCACAAGACACAGAACATTCTGTAGGTAAATTTTCAGTGTCATCATTGTCATGTACATTTAGAGCATGGTAAGAGTCAGCAGACAAGTAAGATTGTGACTTATCATGGAATTGGTTCTCATGAACCGTCTCTAACGACTCATTTTCTTTAGTTCTTTCTTCACCACTGCAGGAACTATAATCAGAAAAAGCTTGTGGGAAAGAAAGCTCTTCTGAGTCAGCTTCAGAAGCAAGGGCTTCTAGATCCTCTCCTTCACTACAGATTGAAATCGCTCGCACAAGCCAGTTTGGAGGCTGTGTATTGCTGTCTCGTTTCTCCCTCTCTGTTATCAAAAAGTCACTTTCTGAACATTCAACTGCTTCATCCATAAAAACATCATCCTGGTCCCCTTCAGTATTCACGACAAACTCTTCATTTGGCTCTCCAGTTAAGTTGTTTGGTTTAATTTCATTTTCGGCTGTTGACAGTGCTGATTCACTTGGTTCTTGGCACTCATTACTTTCTTCATCTGAGCTGAGGTTGTCAAGACCTTCTGTCAGAGAAGGTTGTTTATAGAGCCAAACCCCTCCCAATGAAGCTTCATCCAGATTATCACCTTAAAAAAAACATGCATTTATAAGTAAATAAATTATAAAGAAAATATAACTAAGACACACAAGAAAATTTTAACAATTCAAAATAGTATAGTCTTCGTAGAAACAATACTGGAAGAAATTAATTTGTTCAAAATAAATTTAAAGAAATTAAAATTTTGAAATAAACTTAAATAGCCTGCAAGCTCACTGGGGTGCTCTGGCGGCGGGGCGGGAAAAGACAGGGGAGCTTGCAACTACATCTCTGAAATTTGAATTCCGCCTCCAATTCCTTTGTGGTTCCCCGTTGACTGAGCTGTCAGATTTCCGCAAATCAGCGCAAAGTGGAAATGAGTATGAATGCAAACTAACATTGAAAAACAAGTAAAAGATCATTGCCAATGTCATCTCTGCCAATCAGCATTTCGCATTGACTTTTTCAATGCAGATATATTCAAATACCATTGGCGTAGTTGCAAGCTCTCCTTCCTTTTCCCGCCCCACTGCCACAGTGCCCCGAAGAGCTTGCTCGCAGGCTAAAATGTAAATAAGTTAAAATTTCTTTCAATATTGTTAAATTTTAATAAACTCAAATTTCTTTCAATATTGTTTGTATGGAGAATATACTATGTCGTAGTTGTTTTCTTCATTTGGCAAATATTTGGTATTTAATACTAAATATTTGCCAAATGCAGTGATCAATCTTACCATTTTCTTTCCCTGAAGTACATGGTAGTGATGGAGATTGGCGCTCAATCCTGATACTACTGTCATGGGTTTCATCTTGGACAGAGACAGCTGTTGGTGGAGGGCTTTCACCTTCTGCATCTGACAAGCTGCTCTCTCTGCTGGCAATACTATCACTGTGAATTGGGCTATCAGGGAATCCCCCCTGGAAAGCAAAGAATTACAGTAAAAATTTAACCCACGACTAAGACCCTGGTTTTTAAGAACCTGTTAGGCTAAAATTAATTGCCAGTGAGGTACCCTCTGTACAATAATATGTTTAACCTAAAATTTGAAACATGTTTTTATTTTCTAAAATCTACAAAAAAAAATTCTGTACACTTGGGCTATTAAGATGAGCCAACATTCAGGATCCTTTTTGGAGACATAGGTGCCTTATTACTCCAACTGCAATTGTAATGGGATATAGATTTTTCCTAATGAATGAGCAGAATACCGCGAAATACTCTTTAGTCACAATTCATTTTTTCTTCAGGAAATAAGAACCTAAATCCTGAATAAATTGTAAAACCTACATGTAAATCACCTAAATTTGTGCTAATTACCATTTATGGAAGAAACTGTTTAGCCTAACTTGGCAAAATGCAGGTTCTTAGTTTTTACTTTGTATACAAATGATTACAATCTGTACACTTATCACACAATTGTTATATGTTACATGATAAAATCACATTAACCAATAGAAATCTGAGAATTATTATTAAATTTTGTAAACAATATGTACATCATTGTCAACGTGACAAGGTAAATTGACAGTGTGCAGGTAACCAGGTAGAGTTTGTGACTCAGGACACAGAAAAGTGTCCACGAACCAATCCATATTAAGAGGGCTAATTTTAGAGAAAATATCAGCTTTTCATTGGGACAAACAAAACTGTCCATTATAATGGGTGTCCATATTAAGTGGGTGTCCCTACATTGCAGTTCAACTGTTAGTTTTGTATAAAATGAACATAGGGTCAACTTGCTACAGTGCCTAAATGAACAGAATACTACATTTTGACATTCATCTGCCCCATCATCAAACAAGATTTTGTTCAAGCAAACTGCTCTTCGTTACCTCAAAGAACTTCACAAACGGCTGACTAGTAAAAAGATCTGGTATATTTCCAGCAAAGTTCAAAAGCTCCAATGCAGCTTTTCTTCTCTCTTCAATAACTCCCTCTTCAAAACGACCTGAAAATACAGTATAAGACATGGGAGAACTGGAAAGCCAACCAGCACTTACATTATTTTGTTAAGAGATCTTAGTGCATTTCTTTTGCATTATTGAGGCCCCGCTAGGATAAAATTCCAACAAGTTACATTTTTTTAACCTAGGTTGATTCTCAATTTCCTTTGTCTCCGAGCCTACCCTGGGTGCCAGAGACTTTTCTCGCACGGTTTCCGGCTTTACCACTCGTGGCCTCAGCCTACGGCCGAAAATGTGTCACTGAAAATTCCCGCTGCAGGCGCGAGAAAAACCTCTGGTACCCAGAGTACTCCGAGCCCTAATTATTCATTAATTAGGGCTAGGAAACAAAAGAAATTGAGAATCAACCTAGGTTAAATCAAAATTAACCTGAAATCATAGTTGACCTGTAACATGTACATGTAAACTGAATACAGAAAACATATGGCGCTAGGATGATCCGTGTCTAAGATCTCCTGCTTCATGTAAACAGCCCCTTAGGTGTACTGTAACCTGCCATTATCAAAACACCTTAATATTATTACCAAAGAATTTTGCCTTTGGGAAAGGTGGGAACAGTTCTTCTTTGAGATCTTTAAATGAGTAGATCTTCAGTAGTTCTTGGTGCAATTTCTTGAAGTCAGTAAATCGTCGCCATACTGCTATCTGGAATAAATTCAGCATGCAAACATTACAGTTCAGATGGTTTCAATCAAGTTTGATTCTTTATCTCCTTTGTCTCCTAACATTACCCTAACAAAATATTCCTAATCAGGGGTTTCAATAACAATAATTGAAGTAGCCAGCAGGTTTGAATAGAGTAACTGACTGTATCAAGAGACCCAGTGTTAGTCCCTTTGTTTATGGGGGTCTCCCAGAAAATTTTGAAATTGAAAAGCCCTAAATTGCCATTTCGAGCATTCTGCGGACTAAATTGAGAACATTTGAGTACACTCAACAAAATGTAATGTTAATTTAAGTTTCAGTTTATCAGCCACTGAATCAACTCCTACAAGTAATGAACAAAATTAAAGAAAATCATCACATAACGTTCATTTGCACACGAACAAATTCTGCGTAAAGCTGTAATGAAACGTGCATGTGAAAAATTGACTGATCTACAGCGTTCACATAATAGGCCTGTGAAAACATATAACGACATTTTCATCAGGTTTTATGACAAGAGATCACATGATCTCTTGTTATAATGATATATTATTCGTATACGATGTTGTTAAAACTTGTTGCTCCTTCTTTGGGGAAAAAAGTAGCCGACTTTTCTGAGCAGTGTAGCCAACACTTTTTGTGGTTGTCGGTGCTTATTAAAACCCCTGCCTAATCATGAATAATTAAGCTGGTTAGGAGATAGATCAAACTAATGGCATTATTCATATCATGGACAAATTATATAGAGTTAAGAGATAAAGTATTCTCAGGACAGTCGGTCAGGGTGGGATGAATGATGCTATAAAAATGTTTGTGTGGAAACATTTTGTTGTGCTGTTTCTCCCCACCCCACTGACTGCCCTTGGATCTATAAGGATGGGGACAAAGGAAATTGATGAAATTATTCATAAAGTATATCATTAGAGTTATAGGAGACAAAAAAAAATTAAAACTATCATAATCATAAATAATAAAGGTAACACAAATACAAATTCAAAGGATGGAAGTTAATAGAGTTGTACAGCTGTAACTCAGAGTTTCATGCACTAAGCGATTATCAGACTAACATTTCTGAAAACAGATTTCGGTTTTAAGGTGGAAATTTGAATTCATGGATGGTTGGAGCTGGAATTGACTGATGCATTATTATTCTAGTTATTTATTTGAAAGCCATCCACTTGTCGAAATGACTGGCCAACCAATACCTTGACACGGAGTTGTCACTAAAACTATGGACGCTGTTTATTTGCATCATGTTTATTATTCATTTCTCCTTCTTTAATTTTCTTTTAGGGGGGCATGAACCTAGTCCATTACAGGGGGTCCATGGGCTCAGTCCAACGAAATGGGGGATCCATCAACGTGCAAAGAAAGTAATGTCCAATAGCCCAGGGCTAGTGGATTTTGCTATCGGGCTGGTGAATTCTGTTTTTAACTTGCCCAACGGGCAAGTGATGTTTTTTGAGCAATTTGAATCACAAAAGAACTGTGAAGTCAATTCTGCTCGTCAAAAAGCTTTTGGGGCTAGTTGAAATGATGCCTGGGCTTGTAAATGCTAGCTTCAGCTTACCGAAATGGAAAATGATTTTCTTTGCACCCTGTCCATGGACTCCGGGTCCATGTTTTGTCCTCACCCCAACTGAGCTGCTGACCAAAAGGTATCCATCTTAAAGAAGGTTGCAGGCCGTACCTGTTTTTATGTATTTTACTAAATGACGTTTGAAATTTCCTACTGCGAGAGACCTCACAGTTAGTGGCTTAATTGCAAAACATTTGTTTCATTGCGCATGCATTATTTTTGCAGAATAAATAGATTCAAGCACGTTTTTTTTCCATTTTTGATCATTGATTTTCCAAGCAGGATGAAAAAATTGGAGAGATAAAATTGGCAAATAATAAAAACATACCTCAGTCGCTCCCTCAGGAAATTCTCTTTGAAACACCTGCGACACGAACGTAATAAAAAACGTCAAATAAGATTGTTTTTTGAAGACTGGGTTTAAGCTAACGTAGTTAAAAGTAGGTTAAATGGAAGAAATCAAAGGGTATTTCTACCAGGGAATGCCATCAGGAAAGACAAAAATTTCATTAACTTGTCAAATACACAAGTATAGAATGAAACTCAAATTGGTGGACAGTTGATCCCTTGCTTGAGACACCCATGCAATTACAAAATTAAAATTTATACGATTTTCGTTACCTTGGAAGTAACTTTATACAATGTATGGCCGGCATAAGCTCTACGCGGATCCGATACATTAAACAGCCTGACCCATTGGTCATCTGTGTGCGCCATTCCAAATGACCGATCATCTAGAAAGCTCCCGATTTCTCCGCCATTTTGTATTTTGCGTTTGCTCCTTTTTATTTCATCCCCAGTAGCGCGCTGCCTAGAACCCAGGCGCTTCGCTGTCGTGGAACAAAGGGTCCTGCTGGGAAAAAAAAGAAAAGTTCTTGGAAAGTGGGAAATATTTTTTTACCCTTTCCCCAAACAGGCTAGAAAAGTTCCTACAACGTGAATCCCATTCCCTGATATTTAGGATGACAACGGAGTCCCTTTACGGGATATTTAATGAAGATAGGGAAAGTTGCTACAATGTTTACAGTATGAAAGTGATGCAGTGGGGGAGAAAGATCATGGTAATTTCCATTCGTTTCCCTCACTCGCCACTTGAAATGGAACGGTAAACCCGCACCCAGGCCAAAATCAAGGATGAAGCCGCGCGAAGAGAAAACATGCCAATTTCCCATCCTTTATTTGGGGGAGGGGAGGGAGTGGGTCTAAGTTTTTTATTCATTATTTCAAAGCTTGCAATCTTGGACAAAAAATAAGCGCTCGTGTGCTTATTTAAAATAGCAGATAAGAGGAGGGGCCGCTTATTAAGTTTTTCCTTTCAACGAAGTGTATAGCCTGAGAAAACAGCCGACATTTGGCGACACTACCACTGGTTTCCCAGCCAAAAGACGTCTGACAAAGGAGAGCGGAAATTCCATACTGATGACGCGTCACTACCCAGATCTGGGTAGTGCTGATTTCTCGCGCCGCGTGGGAAATTTGACTCAACCAATAAGAAGCACTACCTAGATCTGGGTAGTGACGTGTCATCAGTATGGAATTTCTGCGCTCGTTTCTCAGATGTCATTTGGCAGGGAAACCAGTGGTAGCATCGCCAAATGTTGGCTGTTTTCTCAGGCTACGAAGTGTCACTTTGTTTTGGCTATAATTGAAATCTTTAATAGAGACGTAAGATTAATAATAATATAGTCCTCGAGTTAAGATCATCCTACTCAATGGTATGCACATCGTCGCATTTTTCATTTGAAAAAGTGAGGGGGAGGGGAGGGGGCGCTTATTCGAGGAAATATGATATACGTCGAGTTGATTTTGTATGTAGTCAGTTGCTATACTTCAAATCCAAAAACAAACAGCACGAAAATAAACTAAGCAGCTAAAAAACTAATGCCACTCTGCCATTGCCAAGCTATGTTTGCCAGTACGAGGATACTCAAATAATCACAAGTACGGTATTTAATACTTCAAATCAATCATTTTATTGACTGAATATGTCAATTAACAAATGAGTTTTACCAAAAATTCACAAACACATATGATTTGTATAATGTTGTGGTTCAGTTTTGTCCTTGGTTTAAATTAAATCTTTCTTTTGTCTCAGGCTATTCCCGTAGTAATATAATTATGATAACGAGTTTGAAAAACAGGAAAATAAAAAATGTAACCAAGAATAAAACTGAAACAAATTGTGCACAGCATTACTCACTACAGCCATCCCTGCTTTAAACACACCCAACATCTCATTGTCACGGACAGTTTCAGCGTGAAAACAAAGTCGTGTCCGATAGCCGGGGGCTAGTGGATTTTGCTAATGGGCTAGTGATTTTTGTTCTTAACTTGCCCGACAGGGCAAGTGCTGTTTTTTAGGGAAATTCAAATTACAGAGGGACTGTAATCAATCCTGCTAATCAAAAAGGGTTTAGGGGCTAGTTGAAATGACTTGTGAGCTAGTAAATGCTAGCTACACCTTGCCCAAATAGCAGGCTGTAAAACTGACTTTCTTTGCACCCTGAGTTTGCTTTGTCCCAAGGGAAAGAAAGTCCTTATGATTTTCTCTAACTTCAACCCACTTAATACAGACATCCCTTTAATACGAACATCTTCTATGGCCCCCTCAGTGTCCATATAAACAGGGTTGGACTGTTATGATACATTGTGTGACAAAACCATGATTATCATTATGGTAGCCAAGTAAGTAATAATTACGGTTTAAGGGACAGGTTCACGGTTAAGCGTGTGCTCATTAATTAAAATACTTTTTCCAATTTATTATTAACTCTATCACTTACACATATATCTCAGTGATCTCAGAGTGTATTTCACAGTAGACGTGTATTTCTATGGTTGATTAATTTACAGCTATTTGCAAATATTTAAGTTGATCAAGTGCAAGTGACTGCCAAGGAAATGTGCAGATTGGTTCTTTGAGAACATCATGACATGATCATATTGCTTGCATAGACGATACATCATGTCCCAGTAGAAAAACAGTATTTTGATAAACGAGCATGCGCTGAACCGTGAACCTGTCCCTTTAATCTAAAGCTTTTCTTTAGGCTTGGCTAGATTTATATATTATCACATTTTCATGTTCACTTACATTATTTTGCCAGAAAATAATAATTTATAAATAACAAAATAAACTGGTTTAAATTACATGACACTGGCCATCAACAAGAACGATGAAAAAACAAAGCAAAATAAAAAGAGAATGAGCCATGAAATTTGTTTACAGCCACTTCATAGCACTGAATAGCTCCAGAGTTGCAGTTGTGACTGCTGGCTGTTATTTATAAATTTCAAAGGCACCTAATTAAGCATGAAATTCATAAATATGCAGGAGGTAATGTGATGGATTTTAGTCTAACAAGTTCAAATGAAATTCTATTATACTAGGGTACAATGTTTGTCTCTTCCAGTTGTTACTTTTCATGCCACTTTTCACTGCCTCTACTCACGATGAGAACCTGACCAACATTGAGCTTGATTCTGTTAACATCCACTTGAGAGTTTTCTTGCTCACCTTCGCTATCAAAAACAACCATGCCTCTCCCAGAAAGACGTTCAAAATCACCTGTCCACATGGCCTTTCCGAAGTTGATGGCAACATGGTACTGGTCAGCGTCGCTACCACGGGTATAAGAGAGCACATGTTTATCTATGTGAACGATTTTGATATCATCACTGGCAAAGGCAGGTTTCTTCCTCAGGTTTACCAGCTTGACATAATTGCTGTAGAATGATTTAGGATCGGCCTTCTCTGTCTTCACATTAACAGTCTTGTAGTCTGAATTGACTTCCAGCCACGGTGTGCCATTGGTAAAACCTGCAATAATTTAGTATAAACATGTTACTTAATCATAGGGTTATATATAGGACACAAAGTAATTTGTCAGGGTCCGAAATTGCAACCAGCTGGTTGCCAGTGTGCCTAAAAATATTACTGAGAGCTGGCAACTAGAATTTCAGCCTGTGACTGAATAAGATTTGAACATCTAAGGATGCTTTCCATTTGTCAGAACTGACCAGCCAGACCATTCCTGTCGTAAAGAGACTTTCACTTTTAATCAAAACTATCCAGCCAGATATGTCAAATCCTAAATAGTATGCACGAAGGAGATGATTTTTCAGCAAACACTCTTGGAAAAAGCGTACTGCTTTGTCAAAATGACTGGTCCAGCCATGGTCTGGCCAGCCAGTTCTGACTTTTCAAAAGCGCACAAAGTCTCCTGTAGCTCAGTGGTGGAGCATCTGGACTAGTAATCACCTTATTACTTCGGCGGAGCGCGAAGTAAAGGATTCGCGACGCTCAGGAATGTATCAAAGTTACAATTTTTTGACAAGATTGGGCATGTAAAGTCTGTAGGTTTTCGGTTCTATTCGGCTATTTGACGAAGTGAGAGCTGAATTAGTTCGAGATATCTCGAGATCACTTCGATTTCTTTGATTTATTCTTTAACTTTTTCGAGGAAGAAAGAAATATTGTTTTGGCTTTCCCGGGGTTTTAACCGACTCACCTGTGTGACCCATCAGATCAGAGGAGACTCTAAGTTGAGGGATTAGCCGATTGCGCTACTGCGACCCAAGGTAGCTTGGGATATGAAAAATAGTTATGAAATGATGCACTAGTCTCGGGACAAGATTGGGCGTGCAATTTCGTGACTTTTCGGCTTGTTTCAACTATTTCACGAAACGAGACCGGACTACTTCGTGATATCTTGAGATCACTTCGAGTTTAGTCTTTAATTACTCGAGGAATAAACAGAGGATATTTCGTGGCCGCGCAGAGACACGAAATTTCTCTTCGAGTGTTGAAAAACATTTCACGAGTGAGCCCTCCTTTCGAACTGTTTTATGATGAATTTAAAGTTACAAAATGCTGCACAAAGACATTTTGTCTTTGTTGAGTGTTACGTAGTAAAATTGCTTTCATGCGTTACGTGACTTTCTTGAACGTTCTCTACGCTTTTGGATTATACATGAATAATTAATTAGGCCATGTTTGCATTTCAGCATGAGTCAGCAGATTTGTATCAGTTACTGAAATCATAAAATATGTCGAAAAGCTACTACTATTCGCCTGTTTAGTATTTTCTAGAGCCTTATGTCAAACGGTATGCAAGTTCCCAGCGAGTTCTTTTGACGATCTAAGTTTTTTTCCACGAGCTGGACTGCTGTGTTTTGTCAAGTGTGACGAAGGTCGATTTTCAGGTTCTGTGTTTACAAGTTCGTGGAAGCCGTAAGATATCTGAAGTTCAAGTGAGAGTTTGTTATTATTGGTAGAGGCTGTTTAGCTTTACTCAAAGTTCAAGTCAAGTTTGTGTTGGTGAATGCTGTGTTTTAAAGCTCTGTAAAGGCTATGTTCCTTTGGTCTTAAACTTCCTTGTGTTAATCCGACATCCCTGCGTGCTGATAGTCAGTGATCGAATAATTATTCTCAAAACATTTGAACTCGTGACTTTGAGTTTTAGCCAATTCCATGCTCAACGTAATTGACTCCTTACCCATGCCTTACATATCTTTAATCAGGACATGAAACTGCTATGCTGTTTTTGAAGCCTGATGTGACTAAGAAAAATAGAGAATTGTTTTTTGAAAAGGATTTGTATGGAGTCATCAGAGCATAACTGGGCTAATACCTCGGAGACAATTTGTCCCGAAATGCTAGTTTTTGGCAAGTAGGCTTCTTGGATGTTGCTCTTTTCAGAATATCCTGACAAATCCCATAATTTCACAAATTAACACCTTACTCTTACCATATTTGATTTCTTACTATTCCTCCGCATTTACAATTAATTAGTTCCACAACCACGACGCCGAAGTGTACGCTCCGTAGCGTCTTGTTGGTACTTAATTCCACTGGTACATAATTTAGCCATTTTGACAAGACAGTATTTTGCAAGGTTTGCAATTTTAACAGGCAAATATGAAAAAAAGGGCATTAAAATTTGCAAAGTAGGCTTTTTTTTTAAAGTCTGAACCTTTAAAAATCTTCAGATAAGCAGGAACTTGTAACTTATGTGTGAAATCTTTGCAAACTAATGTTAATTCTAAAGGGAAGATACAAATTTGAGGTTACCAGTAAAACCAGTTAACAATTTGTTTTGGCCCATACATATAGTGTCTATGTTGTTGCTATTACAAGTTAATTCTGTTTTTTTATTTTCTATATGGGTATTAAGATAATTTCCTACGGATTTATTTCCGCAGGTCTTTAATTTCACGATTTTTTTACAATTGCGAAAAATGCCAAATTAAAGCCCAACGAAATTTAGTACCAATAAGGTGGAAGGTCATAGGTT
This sequence comes from Porites lutea, assembly GCF_958299795.1. Taxonomy (NCBI): domain Eukaryota; kingdom Metazoa; phylum Cnidaria; class Anthozoa; order Scleractinia; family Poritidae; genus Porites; species Porites lutea. The sequence goes on along the minus strand of NC_133207.1, from coordinate 7,204,755 downwards.
TCACTCCTGTTAAGAGTACTCTGATTTTTCTTCCATGCTGCCCGTGTCATTGACTGAAAAAACACCTCTCTCATGTAATATTTCACGGAATTTGTTAGTGACATTTAGAGTTGCGTTACATTATGTACGTTGTGACAATTATCACATGTTTATGTCATGTGACGTTGTTGAACTTGGACTCTTCTATGGAACTAGACTCACAAGTAGTTGAGATTTGTCGAGAAAGTTTGTTTTTGTTAAGACCTTACAATTCAACGTCACATTTCTGTTACTGATAACAAGCAAATATTGACATTCCAGTCCTAGCAGCATGTAGGGTTTTTGTCACACAGACATGGTTTAACGGCCTTAGCTCCAACGAGTATCCTGTAGCTCAGTGGTAGGGCATCTGAACTAGTGACAAGAAGGTCATTGGCTTGACTGCTATTGGGAGTACTCAGATTCTTTCTTCCAACCTGCCTGTGTCACTGAATGAATAAAACATCTTTCTCATGTATTCACTGAGCTTAAAATTCCCCATTACATTTCTGTCAGCAAAGAGTTACCCACCAGCTTTGTCTGAGTTATCCCACTGCATTGGAGTTCTCTGACTATCTGCGCTGGATTTGCTGCCATCCAGCATGCCAATCTCTTCACCATAATATGACATAACAGCCCCTGGAAGGGTGAGTAAAAGGGCATTCATTGCATTCCGGTTATCACTACCCACATTGTCACGGCTCCCAACACGAACTTCATCAAGGTTACCAATGACCCAGTTTGGAATCTTGCCTTTCGGGAGAGCACTCATGTATTCACTAATAGTGTGAAAGATTCCCTGAGACAGGGTCATGCCAGTGCGTTTTACCATGGAGATCAAGCCCAGGTTTTCTGGCATCTGTACCTTGTCAAAATAAAGTGATGTTTTGTTGTAATCACCGCTCACTTCAGCAATCAGGGGGGGATTACTTCCATCGCTTTTCAGAGAATCAATGAACTCCTGCAGGATTGTAAGATCCTCATCAAGACCTGAAACAAGCAGGAAAATGCAAAATTTCTGGTACTGTATCATTACTGCATGTTACTGGTTTAAGGTTTCCAGTGCCAAGAAAAAGAATATATGACTTACAAAAATTAAGGTGGGTTCCCATAAATTTTAACACGACCAAAAAATGGTTACAGATGTTTTCCCATGATCTTTGGTCATGAAATTGCATTTGAAATCCTACGGCTTGCAACCAGCCACTTTTACTTATGTCAATGCAACTATCATCCGAATATACCCCAGAATATAACAGAGATGGACTAGATTCTACATTTATTCCCGTGGGGAGGGAATGTTTTAATTTACGTTTGACAAAAATAGGTGGGGAGATTTGCAATTTTGAAAACAATTACAGACTACAACCACACGGATGTCATTGGAATTTACACTGTCTAACAGCAAACAAAACTATTGGCAGCAAGAGACTGGTGGAAGTTTTGAATACTGATTCTTTCCAAGCATTTGCAAACCTGACAAGAGTTCCAAATAAGATAAAGAAAATTGCGCTTTTATTTATAATAGATGGTAAGCCACAAAGATTTTTCTAAAATATTAATCATGCAGTACATAACACTGGTCCCTCTGGTGCTTTGTTTAAGCTGGGGCTTGAGTTACAAAACTGTAGTTCCCTTATGGAGGTCTGGACCTCCCCCCCCACCCCCCTTATGCCTTTCAGTCCACCAGCCCCTCCCCCCACCCATTTAGGAATTCCAAGTAGCCTTCTGGAACCACCCATTTGTCTAAAAGCAGACTGCTACTGTAAGGATACAAAACAGTGCAGATTTCAAGTGGACTTGGAAAAATACTGCACATTCCTACTAGCCGCGTGAAGTTTCCTAAATACCTCATCTAAGGTGGGGTGAGGTAGGAGGGGGGGGCAGGGGGAGCGCAGAAGGACTATGAAATCAATGGCATGTATATCGATTTTATATGAACTCTCCTACGATAGAAAATGTCATCGGTATTACTAAGTCAGGGAAGAATAAACTGTATGAATTTAATTACCGAAAGTGAATTTATGATCCAGAAAGTCGTACAAGGGATTTGAGGCGTTGTAACCCGCTAGTGTGGGTTCGTCTTCAAATGTATCGTTTTCCGCGTAATACTGCACGGAGTCGAATCGGAAGCCATCGACCCCTTTATCAAGCCAAAACTTCATCGCCTTCTTCAGTTCATCTTTCACTTCTTGGTTTCTCAGATTCAAGTCTGGTTGCTCTTCTTTAAACTGGTGAAGGTAAAATTGCTCGCTAGTGCTGTCGTATGTCCAGGCGCTGCCGCCAGATACACTGAGCCAGTTGTTTGGGGGTTCTGTTTTGTTCTCTCCTGTTCCGTTACGCCAAATATACCAATCTCTCTTTGGATCTGTTTTGCTTCTCTTGCTTTCCTCAAACCAAGGATGTTTCTTTGAAGTGTGATTGGGAACGAAATCCATGATGATTTTCAGCCCTTTCTCTTTAGCGTCCTTCAGAAGATTTTCAAAATCGTCCATGTTTCCGAACAACGTGTCGATACTTGTGTAGTTTTCAACATCGTAGCCTCCGTTGGACTTGTAGATCGGGTTTAACAACAGAGCATTAACTCCCAGCTCAGCAAAGTAATCTAACTTGCTAGAAATCCCCTTCAAGTCGCCATTTCCATCACCGCTGTTGTCAAAGAAAGATCGAGGGTAAAGTTGGTAAATGACCGCGTGCTTCCACCACGAATCGTCGTCCGTTTTGTTTGCCTTGCCGGGAGCTGGAGTCGTTTTAGGTGAACAACGAGGAGACACTGCTATAATAACTATAGCCACGACGACTAGCACTAGAACGACAACACCGAACAATGCCACGAGGATCAAGCGTGTTTTTCTGTGAGCGGCAATTTCTTTTTCAGTCGGCTTCAAAGGGGCATGAGGAGAGTCATCGAAGGCAATTTTCACATCATCTTTTTCGAGACTGTTAAATGCTACCTCGTTAGACATGTTGCAAGGGACTGCTCACTTAAACAAGTGAGAAAAACCCTAGAGGGAAGCTACAATCGCAAGCAATAGTCTGCAATGGCGCGAACCACAACACAAAACAAAGATACACGCGGCAAATTTATTCAATTGATCACGCGGTCGTCCCATGGGAAAACATGAGATCATTTTTAGGGAGGGGTAGGGTGGATGTTCAAAACAATTTCGATTTCAAATCTTTCAAAGGATATAGTTCGTCAAAATTGGTATCCATCTTTTGGGCACATAATAATTTTCTTACACTCATTTTGTTAAAACTGAAGAGAAAGTAACAGCTAAATTAAAGTTTTTTCCTGAAGACAGTCTTACGGTGTTACCCCTCCCTATTAAATAAACGACCTTTGCTCCGTGAAATTATTAATGAGGCTCTGTTCTCGCCGGTCGATGGGCCGCATCACACGAAAGCTTTTGACGACAGTATTGCATCAGAAATCTCATTAGCATTTTATTGAGAGAAGCTAAATAATGAAATTGAATATCATATTATCTTGATGAATCGAAATCTTCTGCCAAGATAAACTTTTGAAGCATGTGTGTGAAACATTTGTTGTGAATTTGGGTGCGGCCTTATTCCCAACTTAATTTTAGTGAAAATCTTAAATTAATTTTAAATTAAACCAACAAGGAAATCATCTTTTATCTTCTTATTGTATTTAACTGTAACGTGAATCCGGCTTGTCGTGTTTCATTCTTACTTTTGAATGTTTGATATTTGGTGACCTGTTATGACAAGAGAAAGTGGATCTTCCCTTATGCCATTAAGTTGTCAATTTGCCAAGTACCCAACAGCTAGGGTCAAGCCATTTCTTCCACAAAAACCGAAATTAATTTTCAGAGAGAGCCGTTTGTAGAGTAAAATAATTCCGATCCAAATGCTCAAAAGCTACCCTCACTTTCACTATGAAAAATATGAAAAGAAAACAATCAGGAAATTAATGAAGTCGGATTCGAAGTTTTCATGAGCCTATTTTATTTGTACACTCACCTTAGAAAATATACAAAACTAAAGCTCTCGAACCTTGGATGTACGTGAAAAGAAAACAATTAGGGAAAGAATAAGAAATTACGTGCAGTCAATAAACCCCTGTACTCTTGTTAAATTAATTAACTTGAACATGGGTCCAAACTGAGGCAGGTGCACAGATAATTCCGTGTGAAGGATGGGCTTACATATACAAAATCTCACGGAGGCGGGAAAAACGATAGTGGGTAGAGAGGTACATCCGCATTATACGTTTCTGGGAAACAGCCCACCTACCCCTCCCCTAAGCCAACATTTTGCTCTAAGTGATAAGTAAGCGTTAGTGTTGGGTTAGGGGAGGGATAGGTGGGCAGTTTCCCAGAAACGTATAATGATAATGATCCCATCCGAGTCAGTGTTTAAATATGTAGTGAGCTGGTAAGGTAGTCAACACAAACATTGTTCCACATCCTATTTGCTTTTGTGATAATGAATATTAATACCCAGCATCTAGAAAAAAGAAGGGGGCATCAAAGGCTTTTACGGAAGGCGACTGTTTTTCGGTTGTATTGCTTGGCCTAAAACAGGCCTATAGGCTGCAGATGCATAACTGAAATTCAACGGCATCAGAAAGAATATTGGTGGACTCTGTAACTGGGAAACCAAATTCGGAATGCTACCACCCCCCTGAAAATGGTAAAATAGATTTTTTAAAAAAACTCAACTTGTACTACAGTCATCGGTTTATCGAGAAAATCAGGTATAAACGCGGTTTCAGAATCTCTCTTCTTAGGGATTGAATATTTCCAGAGCCATTTCCTTTTCGAGCCGATATTTGTTCCTTTTTTTTGGAAAGCAGACGACGTTGTTGCGAAAGTTCGAGGCTAATGAATTATCAATAGTTAATCATGAATAAACCAGCTTTCAAAAATATGACTGGCTGGGTGGTCTTATGCTAAACCAAACTACATTTGCCAAATTATTAAATAATCTGAAAAAAATTTCAACTAATAATATGGAAGAGAAGCCAAAGGGTGGAGCACCCTATGTGATAAATATAGCAGGTGTCAATCGCAAGCTGGAAATCATTTACGACCATTCACAGCAGGAAAGGTACGTGGAACGACCAAACAAATTCCCCAGTAAAACCACTCTACCTGAAAAAATATACGAGCCAAACATTTTCTTCACAATACAAACCCGAAATCATATCATGAATTTAAAGTACAATAACAGAAAACCCTCCATCAGAGCGTCGCCCAGTCACCATAAATCCGGACTTCTCCCCTCCCCATCCCCCTTCCATTCACCATCACCACCACCCACTTGGGCATATTGATTGAGTATCTCAAAAAAAAATTGAGCGATAGTCGGTTAATGAACTGAGAAAATAATTGACTTTTATTTGGTTTTCTCGTTTACTTTTACCATATGAATTTTCCACAGCATCGGAAATCTCTTCACTTAAGATCAAAGTCCATTTAGTATTGTTATAAATTATAAATGCATCGCACGACTACAATGAGCCAGCCAACTAAAGTCATGAAATATTTCTCTTGTCCTTCCTCTCATTGTTCAGTAGTCAAATAAATAGTTAACCTCAGAATTCTCCTATGAACGACGTTACATCATTTTCCCAACTGATATTACGTGTGTGCGTGTGTGTTTTTTTTTTCATGAACGTTGTGGTTTTTATTTGTTTGGTTTGGAAGGTCATATTTTCCTTTTGACTTATTACCATAATATGAGCGGTGATTGGAGCGTAGCAAATTCTTCCAAAAATTTTACTACGATTAGATAAAATTCGAGGGCAAAAAATGCAAGTGAAAGATAAGATTATAAAAAATTGAACACAGTCAATTAACTATCAAATGAAAAACATATGGGACGAAGAAAAAACAATTTTATGCAAGGAATGTAGGGGAGAAATGTCTAAATAGTCTGAAAATATTCAAGCTAAAGAAAAATTGCAAGCTCATAGTGGTGAATTTATGCTCGTAACATATCTGGATAAATTTTCCGTGTCTTGTATATCTATCTGTGTCTATGGTCAACTCAGAAACTGTTTGGAAAACCAGTCCATGGCATGACTGAGAGTGTTTGGACGAGAATCGAAGTACTCTCATCTTGAAAATGAGACAAAACGAAACAAACCTTTTAATGTGGAAGTACATTTTTATGGTGTCGAAGACTTTGCACTTCGTTGTGAAAAGAGGGCTAGAGGCTACGTTGGTCTTCCAAAACGCTTCTCCCTGTCACAGTGATATAGGCATCCCCGCGTTTTGGGCATCCCCATTTCCAAAACCCTAGTGATATGGGCATACTTTGTAACCCTAACCCTAACCCAACTCGCTGCCCATATCACTAGGATTTTGAAGCATGGGGATGCCCAATACGCGGGTATGCCCATATCACTGTAACATCGCCACTCCAGAAACTATAAGGGGAATGGGTACCAGCTTTCGGAGCAACGATTTCTGGGATTGTTTGCGTAGACAAGCGTTACTTATTCTCCCTAGAGTTTCTGAAGTGGACAAGGTAGGCTGAGTTTCAGCCAGCCCACGCATCGTCTAGGCCATTGGGGATTTAAAGTGTCTACGACGCAGGCTAGCCATTAGGATGAGTCAGGCTTCAATGAGCCTTTAACAACATTTTTATCCCTCAGCGATTAGTGAATAGATGGATGGTTATGTACACAATTCCATAACACGTGGAAACTATTGCATGTATTTGTTTTTCCAACACATATAATGCTGAATCTATTTAGTAAGGAATCAACCTATTTATAAATAATTATATCCATTTGAAATACTATTAATAATTTAACTCTTTGATGCCCTATGATACAAAATCCAGCAACTTTAAGTTGCAACGGATTTCTTCGGTTGTACGAATTACCATTCTGTGCCATTCAACTTCCTCTGTTTTACCTAAAACTTTCTTGTTTTCCAGATTTCGTTCAACCTTTTAACGTATCCACCTTTGCGGTGTATTCCATGTTGAGAAGGATAATTTTGACCCCGGAAAAACAGCGCCTGCACTGGGCAGCTGGTCACCAGGGGACTTGACTCGACGACCTTTCAAAACCATACACTTTTTCTCCAGGTTTTTATTCGTCGATAGACGCGATACTCTAGCAACCAAGGCCTCGCAGTCTCATCATTCGTAATCTTCTCCATACTCGTCTTCTGCACCTAGAAGATAATAATTATACAGCATAAATCACTAGCTTCATTCTTCTATGGAACACAAGCCACTAACTGAAACTCTTAAGTTTGGCTTTTGACAACCTACCTGGCAGGGGTAACAAGGGAATGAAATGGGGCGAAGACATTCTTGAGGCTTCGTCACACGGTGGCGAAGCTCTAAGAGAGTCTGCGAGGGTGGTTCTCAAAAACATCGAAGAACCGTTTAAATAACACAACAAATACAGTAATAGAACACACTGGAAAACATTTTAGAATATTAACCCGTCGAATTATTATCGGGTTTTTAAAAACTTGTTAGCCTAACAGTTTTTCGAAGAACATCCCCACTGTTTACAACCTGAAATATAATGCTTGGGAGACATAATTGTAAGTCGCCAAGCTGTGATTTTGTCATTTTATTTTACAAGTCATTTCTTCGCTAATGCTAAGTTCCATAGCGAGTAACAGGAGTTATTGGCAATAGAAAACACAGTGGAGAATTTTGTAGCCGCAAAAAGTCGCAGAAATTCAGTCTGATTTGTTTTTTGTTTTTTTTGCGACTTGTTGCAGCGACAAAATTCTGTTGCGGAGACAAAGATTTTCACCAAAATTCTCCACTGCACACGAAGCGATTTGTCGCTGCGACGTGTCTCCGCAACGTGTTGCTGCAACTAGTCGCCCGACCTGTACACAAGAAGTGATCTGTCGTCGACGCCTATTTCCCTTTCGTGAACAGTCTTTGCCATTTTTAACGGTCGATGTCACCAATAGTAACCAGCAAGCCTTCAGTCATGATAGATATAAAATATTCCCTGAATTAAGTTACAAAAACGCAAAAAATACGTTTTGGAATAGTGTTAGAAAGAAAGACGTTGGAGCCAAATTGAATTTTCGTTATCATTTACGAAAAGGGCTAGGGTCACCTTACCCTGCGAGCAGTGGCCCTTCGATCTTCCTAGAAAAGTCGATAAGTGTCGTAAAAATTTTATTTTATTTTATTTTATTACATTCACCAATAATTAGCAGGGTCACCGCAACAGCATGACGCCAATAACTGCGGGCCCGTAACAGTCCGTCTCCCCATGAGAGATAGACCACCACACCGGGGACTACGTCCCCTACTCTTTACGAACAGTGTGTGGGTTCTTTAACGTGCCACAGAATTTACATATGCAAGGGTTGTGAGACGGGGCCTATGGTTTTTCGTCCTTATCTGAGAAGACTAGAAAGTCTAACCGTTTGCAGATGTCTTCACAAAGGCAGCACTTTCTCCTCAGTTATTTAAAGACCCTGAGTGTTGGTCTGGCAGGGACTTGAACCAGCCGCCTCCCGCTAGGCAGACCGGCCCTTATCCAACTGAGCTAGCCGGGCGACAAGTTGCAGTAACACGTCTCGGCGACGCAGCGACCGTTTACGAAATGGACAACTGCGTCGCCGAGACGTGTTACTGCAACTTGTTGCCTTGTGTGTTCCGACTTTAACACTCTACTTACCGAAAAAATGGAAGCAACTTACCTCCATCGTATATGTGTCCCATGAGCTGTGTCACACTCACTGGTTCCCCCTCCTCCTCCTCCTCCTCCTCCAGTTCATCGAATTCTTGCGTATTTTCATCATTCTTCTCATACTCCACTGGGCCACTTTCAACAACTACCTCATTTTGGCTTTCTTCTTCGGTGACTGGTTTTGGAGACTGGGTAAGCTGGAAATGATAACGCACTCTTGAGTCGACATTCTGCGTTGTACCGTAAAATCCCTGTTTCACCGCCCCCCTCCCCCACCCCCCTCCTCAACTTTTAAGTGCCAGCCGGTCATAGGAAAATCTATCTAGATTCCATTCGTTATAATTAAGCACCCCCACCCCCGCCCCCAACTTGTAAGCCGCGGCTTCCCCTGGCTACAGGCTCATCTATGTGTATCTATTTCTTGTTATGTTCTAGAATTTTAGTGAAATAAAGTACGTTTCGTTGCCAGCCAGTTTCAAAATGTTTTTCTGCTTATTATACTGAGTAACCCCATAACGAATATATATAAGCTCCGCCTAAATCTTTTACCACATTGTATAGGCCCAAGGCTTACTTCCACCGGGATATTACGGTAGCTTGCTTTAAGTGTTACACTCCTTTCAAATAGTCATTGCTAAACGCACATGATCATGATTTCCTAACCACATTTTTTCAATTCGGTTTGCTATGTTCTTTCGGTTTGCAGTGTTTGGCAAATGTCCAAACAGGTGCAGTCTGTTAAGAGTGTTATAAGGTAGGCTAAAAAAGAACTTTATTTGAGTGTCAATGTATTTAGCACAAATGCCCTGATTGACAATGGCGACGGCGGCGGGAGCGAAAAAGCAATAGGTTTAGATTAGCAAAACAACAGCTTTGCTAATCTCTTACCTCTCTATTTGAGAGAACTAAGATTCACGTTTACGCCAAACGGCAAACGTGAATTTGCACCACGTGACCAAGTTTTCTCCTTATTTTTCGTTTACTGTTTATTGCTTCTACACACACAGAAAAAGTAGTTTTATACCAGTTTTATCCATACGAATCATTCTGAACTGTTTTTATCTGTTTATTTTCTATTCTGAGAAATTCTCAATTTCAATCTGAAGTTTGCCGTTTGCGGTAAACGTGAATCTTAAGAGAGATTAAGATTCACATTTACGCCAAACGGCAAACGTGAATTTGTACCACGTGACCAAGTTTTCCCTTAAATGTCGTGTACTGTTTATTACTTCTACTCAAAACTAAGTAGTTTCACGCCAGTGTTATCCGTAAGAATTGTTCTGGACAGTTTTTATCGGCTTATTTTCTATTCTGAGAAATTCTAAGCTTAAATCTGACGTTTGCCGTTTGCCGTAAACGTGAATCTTAATCTCTCTAATGCCGTAAAACCCCCATCTTACGGTCTCAGCTGTAAGCACGCTTACCTTTGGTTTCTTGAAGGATTCTGATGGCAAAACAGCAGGCGAAGACGAATCTCTGAAATTCAAAGAGAACGAAGTTTAACAATTCGCGCACAATCAACAGTTCAGTCAAACCTTGCCGCGTAAGCGACCGAGTTACATCCTTGAAAAAAAAAGTATGTTAGGTCGGCTTCGAATTCTGTGAGAAAAACTACGAATTTGTTTTTATCATCTGAGGTAATAAAGACGATTGGCAACCGTAGAGAGATAGAGAAGCGAACGTTTGGAGTGCTAGCCCTTCGGCAGAACGAATAAGGAGATTGTAGGTTGTGTGTGGTTTCAATACCCATATGTTGGAGTTATATTATAGGTAGGGAAATGATATTGGTATCGGAAAATAATATTGTTATATATTGATATACCGTATATGACATAGTTTTGATATGGTGCCCGGAAAATAATGCACGAACCCTTTGTGAGAGCGAATCAGGGGATTGTAGATTGTGGCTTAAATACCGTATGTTGGAGCAAGGTTATTAGAAGGAATATCATAAGGTCAAAACAAGGAAGCAAGAATAAATTGGTTAAAGGAAAAGCGTTCGTTGACTCCGTAAGAATTTAGATAGCCTGCAAGCAAGCTCCGCGTTTGGGGAGTCGCGAGGAGTCACGCGAGAGGAGACGCGAGTGCGAGGAGCGTGTTCTCTCGCGGCTCGCCTCGTTTACCATAATTGAAGTGTTTGCTGTCAGACTAGAATTTAGAGTACAACTTTGAAAGATAAACCGAGTTGTCCTCAAAATTTTTGCGGCTTTCCGTGATGCGTTGGTAAAGAGACAGACAGAAAATTCCCATATTCCAAAGACTGGAATGATTGAAGATTAAATTAAAAATGGTCAATCTGTTTTCACCAACTCAGAGTCCTAACGAAGTTCATGCTAGAGGTAACCGAGGACTCTAATTCCCAAAATGGGTTTATTCCCATGGTAACACTTCCCACTGAGCTTAGCCCACCTTTTTCTTCCACCAGTTCTTGTAGGTACTCGTGGAGTGAGGAATTCCTGTTTGGCCGGTATAACCGGTTCAGCAGCAGGTTTGTCCGGTAGAGTAGGTTTACTGGACTGACTAGTCTCCAGATCTCTCAGCACTTCATAGTTGATTTTGAGAGATATTCTCTTTTCTACTAACATCTTCTCAATTGCTTCTCCGGCGGTACTGGCTGGTCCACTTGGAGTTCTCTTCTTGTACGATTTTCGTTTCTGCAAACGCCATAAACACTCTAAAATTAATCATAACCATAACACACAAGAAAAATCCTCCAATCTGATTGGCTATCGTTAGCCTGCGTAGCAAGCGTTTTCCGTTTGGTTTCAGAGCAAAGAAAGACCGAGGAATGGGGTTTTCGGTTTTGACCGCGCGAAAACTGGAACGAGAGCGAGAGCTTTTCGCGAGATCTTTGACTCTCGATCCTCGTTTTTTGCTCCGAAATCGCACGAAAACCCTAGCTACGCAGGCTAGGCTATCGTGAGCCCTGATTTCAGTATAAAAGGGACAAAGAAATAGGGCAGTACGCGTTGGCAAGAGATCATTCTTGGCGTTGGACAATATGATCCACCGCACACAGCAACAGGACAGCTGCTCTATATTGATAGAGTTACTTACGAGTGCAGGCAAGATGATGGGAATCCCGTTCCCTACCCGCTAGGGATTTCCCGAGTAGGTCCCGTAAGAAAACGTTGTCTAAATCAATATATAAATTCGCCCTTCCTTCACCCTTACCTACCATGCAGGCTTCCTATCCTATAACAGTAAAACATAACTGAGTAGTAGTTCATCATGTTTTTGTCTAACCTTTTTATTTTCCTGTTTATTTCCTTCTTCCTTTTCTCTCGCTTCTTTCTCTTGTTTTTCTATGAGGAACAAAAGCATTAAACCGATTATTAAACCGTCTTGTGTTGCCAACGGCTCCGTTAAAGGCTTGACTCAACACAGACAGAAGTCTTCCAAGAAGGCTATTTGATTGCTTTTTTAACGGAAGTAAAGGTATTTGGCTGGCGTAACCAAAATGTCCGCATTCGGTTAGACGATTTTCAGCCGTGAATGCACAGTTCATTGTCTAACAGAGTTGGTTATAGCAATCGTCCAGTTGAAAGCAAGGTCATGGGTTTAAAACTCTTTTAGGATTTAATTTGTTTGGATAATAACGCAACTGTACTGGCCCAATGTAAGGGAACCCAAGACAAATTCTGGATTCCACGCTGCGAAATCCGGATTCCAGGTACTGGATTCCAGCCTTTGTCAGTGGAAAATGGATTCTAGATTCCCCTCTTTAGTAGGACTGCGGATCCCTTGAGCTGTATTGTGGATTCCAAAGACCAGGATTCCCGAATTTTCAAGCAAAATTTTCCCAGATTCTGGATTCCACAAGTAAGGTATTCCCGGGTTCCGGAGTCTGGATTCCCTTTCATGCAGTGAAAGCACCCTCCTTGCCTGAATATTGATTAGATCCTTACCTTTACTGCACACGCTATACATACCTAAATGAACGACATAATAAATTCACCTTTTAATTTTTCCAAGTAATCCTTATTTTCTTCCATCCAGAGTTTTGTCTTTATTTCAATCTCTTCGCTGTTTAAAAGGCACTGGAAATCAAGTAGGCAAGAAATGATTTTAACTCACTGAATACTTGGACAAAGTAATTTTGATATACGGAAAGTTGCACCAAATGAGCAAACGTCATCGCGGCATCATCGCTAACTTCCTAAAAGATTCCAAAGTTACAAAAGCTTTTTCACTGAATTGTCTACAGAGAGGGGGGAATCCAAAAATTCCTGGTTAGAAATCCATTAACAGATTTCTCAATTGAAAGAATTCTTAATTGTGCGGAACTCTTATTGGGCTTCTGATATTTCGCGGAAAAAAAGCAAAATTTCGCGGGATTTTCGCGGGAGAAAAGTCAAAATTCGCGGAAAAATCGGCCGATTTCGCAGGATTTTCGCGGGAGAAAAGTCAAAATTCGCAGAAAAATCGGCCGATTTTGCGGGATTTTAGCGGAAAAAAGTCAAATTACGAAGGATTTTCAGGGGCAAATTCTAAGAAAAATCGGCCGATTTCATGGGAAATTTCGGGGGGAAACTTCGCCAAGAAACAATCAGTAAAAAACTGCCGATTTCGCTGGATTTTTTTGGGCAAATTTAGCTAAAATCGATCAATTTTGCGTCGATATGACCAGCGTTTTTAACGTTTTTTTAACAGGGATAATCATTTACTCTTTCCACAACAGTTCGCTCGAGAAATGAGCGAATGCTAAAGCTATTAACATTATGGTTAGTACCCAGTTTTTCGCAACGTTCATCTAAAAACGCGTGGTAGTTTTGGGACGTTGTTTACTCGTTGCAGTGACGAAGTTTCAAGATAAATTTGGACGTTTGGGGTGAATAAAACAGGTCTAATAGCCAAGATAAGTATTAAATATGTTTTGCCGACATGTATTTGGAAATATTTCTGGCGGATTTCGCGGTATTTCGCGGTTTTTTGGGAATTTCGCGGGATTTCGCGGAAATACCTGAATTTCGCGGGTCCGCGACCGCGCGAAATATCAGAAGCCCTGTCTTAATTACCGGTATACTATCTTTTGACTACCGTTAATAACCAAACTAATCTCTTAAATCTCTCTCTTTAGATTATACATCTGCAGTAAGCTCAAACGTCAGCATACATTTAACATTACGACCAAAATTCAACACATCAAAAGGATCATTACACACTTCCTAGTCTCCTATGCATCCAAGCTCCTCCTCTACCCTGCGTAGCAGGCGCTTGGAAGTAATGGGCGCGGGTAAGAAAAAGGCACATGACAGAGACACGCATGTCTCCCTTGCGCGCCCCATTATCTCTTGCACCATTACTTCCAAGCTACCCTTCCTCTTCCTGTGGGGAGAAGTGTTGCGTGACAACACAAAGAACAAATTTCCAGAATTTATTTGTAAGTGTACGAAACCTGCCCAACGACAACTCTGTTACGCACAACCTCAAAACGGCCTGTTGGTACTCTGTTCAACTACAAGACTACATATCATACTTTATCGAGTTCAGCATCATCTAGCCCAGTTAGATCCAGCTCCTCACTTTCTTTGTCTTCCGACGGTTCTTCAACTACAACACAGAACGAATATTTCAAAATATAGAATTGAGGCAAACTATGTGTCATATCCCTAGAATATGGTCAATTGTAATTTGGTTACCCACGAAGCACTCAAGAGTTCTGAAGAAATCGTTTAAATGTGTCTGTGTGTTTCAAATTGAATTGGAATTTGAAAGCAATGGTTTTTAGGAGAAGGGAAAACAAGAGTACTTGGGGGAAAAACATCTTGAAGCAAGGGAGAGAAAGAAAAACTCTGAAACACTAACGTGCAACATTATCTAGCTACATTCAAACCCCATTTATACTGGACACCACGGTGGCCATAGAATGTGTCTGTTTTAACGGGGTGTCCATATTAAGCCCGTTGAGTAGAGAAAATGTCAGGGTTTTCTTCCCCAGGGACAAAGCAAACTGTCCATAATAATGAGGTCCCTAATGCAGGGTTAGACATTACATGGCCTTACGCGCAACTTCACCTACTTTTGAACTTGCACTGTAAAACATGATCACTACCTTTACGTCAAGTAAAGAAAAAGAAAATGCTCAAGTTGTCCTCACCCATGTCAAGGCACAAGGCAACTATAGGCCAACTAAAAAAAATATTTTATACCTGTCTGAGATGTGTCTTCTTTCCCATCACCCACTGATGAAGAATTTGTATTTTCACCATTGCTAAATGGAACATTTGTCTGCTCTCCTGTGCAAAATGGGGGAACAAAAACTGAACTGCCATTCCCCGGAAAACCATTATCATTCTCAGAGGAAGTAATAGGTCCATTTTCTTTGGAAATTTTTACATTATCCTCTTTTTTATGAACTCCTAAAGCCATGTCAACTGCTTTCTGAAAAGCCTCCAATTCAGAAGTGATTTCAGGTTTGTTCAGCTCCTCCATTTGCTGTTTGGCTCTTTTCCTTGCCTGCGTAAATGAAGGAGGATCTTGCTCTTCCTCAAGATCTATTTTTTGAAATTCATCAATGGTGAGTTGGCTAGAAGGTGTATCTTGAAAGTCTCCTAACCTCTTTCTAATGGTGGATTCACTGATGCGAACAACTCGCACAACTTCGCGCACTGTTCTATTAAAGCCATGTAATCTTGCGGAGACCAAGAGGGCTGTCAAGGATGAAATAAATAACATTATTTGGCAGATACATTACACAATTGAAATCAAGCCATACATGGTTACAGAAAATGGTGCAAAGAAACAAGAACACTTAAAGCTCAAAACACAGTATAAGCTTGGGACTTGCAAACCCACTCGTCCCTCCACTAGTTCTCCTTGCAGCACCTGAGGGGGAGTGGGTGGGGTAAACAGAAATGCGCAACTCAAATGGGTAATGATAAGAAATAGACAAGAAATAGAAAACAAAACATCCTCCAAGGTCATTTACCTGCCCCACAGAGCCCTGAAGGACGCCGACCATGATGAATCCAATCTCTTTTCATTCTTGAGACCAACCTCAATGCAGTCATAGCAACATCGTGCTCCTTTTCACCAAACTCCAATTTGTGTGCAAAACGATGGATATATAGACAAGGATCTAGGAACAGGAGAAGTATAGTAATTACATAATAATTCCTTAACTGACTCTAACAGCTATTATAGAATACCTGCTTTCTAATATATTGTTCTATAAGGGGCTTATTAACCCAGCACAGAAAAAACATATAGTCTTCATGACCCAACCGTCTCTGGGCAAGTCAACGTTTCATATTTTTTCCAGTTAAAACAAAGCAAACTAAAAGGGAACTAAAAGTTATTGAATGGGCAGTTACAGGCTATTCACATGATACCAGAATTGCTTTCATTCCCCAATAAATTTCCTAAAATGAGGTTCCCACTGTATTCACGGGACAACATCAACCATCTCAGCTAATGTCAGTCTAAGGATTTCTCACTCACATGATTTTTGTGCGAGATCAGACATACATGCTCCATTCACCCCAGATTATACAGCGTTTGCAATTTCATCTCCAGAGAAAGTTCTTTTGTCAGGTTACTTTTTACCAGAATGAGAACAGTTTCATGACTCATTCTGGAATGGTTTTTATAGAAACCAGTAAGCACCACATAAGCAATGCTTCACAAATACAGTCGAACTTCTTGGTATGGACACCTCTCCAATACGGACACCTCTCTATTACGGACAGTTTCCTGTATATGTACTGACAAAATTCCCATACATTTCCTCCAAAAAAACCTCTATAGTACGGACCCTCTCTAATACGGACAACACAAAATCTCGGCCCTTGGGAGCAAATTCATACAAACTTAACCTCTTTTTTACGGACACTACGGGACAAGGTGTCGATAATTTGTGGTATATGTACTATTTCCTGTTGGCAGTTACACAAACATTGACACTTTATCAGTCAGCGATAAACCAATACCAGAACATGTCTTAGGCAAAGTATTTCGTTTTGTTTCAAAATTCGTATGTATAGCAAGTAACTGAGAAGTACAAGAACATTAATCAATTTAGATTCAGAAATTAACAAGACACTGAGTTTTGGGCTTGATTTTACTTAATGAACACTCTAACCAGTGGGGTCTTAAAGGTGACCTATATGTAATCATAGCGACCTCTCTAATACGGACACTTCGCTCTGTCCCTTCGGTGTCCGTATTAGAGAGGTTCAACTGCATGTGATATTTATGGGGTGATGTCACAGCCAACATGTAGGTTTACTCCTCCGGGAAATAAATAATTGTGGTACAAATTCTGTGAAAATACTTTGTATTATACACCAGCTTGACTACCTTGTCTCAAATTAAGTGAAAACTAAGAATAAGCACCATATACTTAACCTCACAAATAATATTGATAAACATTACATACAGGTTTAAGGCTTTCTTACCAACAGCAGGCAGATTAATGTAGAGCTCCTGAGCCAGTTTAAGATAAGCTCTACCCAATGTGAACACATCAACCTATCAAAGCAATTCACAAGAGTTAATTTCAATTCCCACACTCAAGGTGCTAATTATCATTCCAAGGCTAAAAAGTGGCTAACTTCACACAAATAAAAATTTCAAACTTGTTGCCAAGGCTTAGGGAAAAAAAAAACAAGAAAAATGAAAAGAAACAACTTTCCACCGTGACACGAAGTCAAAGCACTTTTTCCAAGGCTTAAGGGAAAATAACAATAGAAATCACCAAAAGAAACATATAGGGTGCTTTTCATTTACCAATAATTATTCCGGAAATTCTTGTTGAGATGTAAACGGAACATGCTTTTATCAGGCGTTCCACTGGAAAATTCCCGGGAATAACTGGAAAATTGAAAAGGTAGTCCTGTTTTCCCACTAGAAACTTTTCCGATGGAAATGCATGTTTGATTTACAGGTTTTTGCGAGGAATCACCAGTTCTATGCTATTCACAGCGATATCTGTGCCACCATCTTGAATTTTGGTGATGAGAGCATAAACAAATGGAACCTTGGTCAAATGGAACACATTCTTCACTCGATGGACGTTAATTTCCATGGAAGTTTCTCAAAGTTTTTGGTAAATGGAAAGCACCCATAATGTCCACCCTGACACAAAGTGAAAGCACACTCTCCATGCTTGCTATACTAAACCCATCCAGAAGCAAGTGAGGGATGACTTTAGAGTCTGGCAAGTTATTTCAATCGACTAAGTTTATTATTCCTAACGTTTATTCTACCGGTATCCTTTACTTCAGCAGGTTGTGAAGTTCCTTCTTAAAAGATAAGACTAAAATGCTGATAGCAGTACCTGCAAAACATCACTGAAGTCCAGAAGCATGTCTGCAATTGTGTCAAGGATTCCATAATATGTTACTCTGCATTTCACTCTTACTTATGCAGTCTTCTCCAGAAAAAGTAGGGTAGAGGATCAAAAATTAAAGGAGGTGGCAAATGATTAGATTAAAATGAGTGGAAAGCCAGTTTCATGCTGATGAGCTCCATGTGGGGGTAGACATGGCTGGCATTTGCCCCCCTGTCCTTGGGAAAAATTTTTATTTTAGGGGCTTCAGAAAGTGCATTTCAGTGCAATTTAAGCAACCAGTTAAAGAATTTTAGTCATGGAGGTGGCACCTTCATTTACCTATACAAAATATTTTTTATCATAAATCTGCTGTTATTGAACAAAATGGCTCAGAAACAAATACTACCCAGCGATCTATTTCCTTTCTTAGAAAATAATTTTGTTTGAGTAGCCAGTGCTTCTGTGCCAACTATACAGCAATTTTTGGCAGCTACTGGAGCTCCCATCTGGAGAAAACTCTTCAGGTTGTGCACATACTTATAGTATACGTGTACAGCTAGGCTAGTGGAGGCAATCACCTATGATTAATATTATACCAGCTGAGCCACTAGATTCAATTTGATACTGTAAGCCTGGAGATGGCCTGTGACAAAAACTTTGTGGCAATAATAAAATGCTGAAGTTTATCTTTTCAATAATTTGTGGATAGATTACTTGGAAAGTGCCTCTGACATGACAAGAGGTAATGAGACACAAATGCACTTAATTAACTGAACTGAGACACAAACAGAAACATCACCTGCATCACATAACATGAAGTTACTTTTTTTAAAACTGATTTTCAAAGGATACGCGGTGTTCTCTCCGTTCTGCATACTAGATACAAGCACGCTGCTACAACATTGTTTATTCGCCGGCCTCTGGTGAGGCGTTTGTTTACTGCTAACTTGTAAAAGTTATATGCCGTGTCAATACAATGCTGATTCATCTGTAACTGATGACCAACCATATTTATTCTCTTCTTGCCTACATTTAAAAAGGAGCAAAGTAACAGCTCAGACAAACCCATGTAAGGGTGTTCCCAAAGAGCTTAAAATTTCAGGATCCAGGTTTTGCCTTTTTAGAAGGCTGTCCCAGTAAGAATATTTTGTGATCAAGCAATGCGTGATCACAAATCATGCCCAAGGTCACTGGCATGATCACTCCTTTTCTCATGATCATGCTTTTGGGATAGTGTTGTCAAACCATGAAAGGAGTGATCAGACCTGTGATCAACCCCAGCTGTGATCACAGTTTACATCAGATGGCGTGCATACTGACCAGGCCTGTAATTAGGAGCCAGGGGCCTAGGGATTCCCCCGGCTACTAATGAGCGTGGTCCCCGGCTGCATTAATTGAAAAATAGACGAAAAATAGAACCTAAATAAATTCTTAGCTAATTGATTCCCCACCTACTTGTTGTATTATTTTACCAGGCAACTTGAAATTTTAGTGACAAGCCCGATACTGCAATTTAAGTGCTTTAGTTTTACTTATAACATTATAATAATAATATTAAATAAACTTTATTTTTGGTGCCTTAAGTTTTTTTGAAGAGGTATATTTTTGCTTCATCTGCAGTGTTTCATAGTGTCCATGATCATGAATTTATTCTGGACTTAATTGATCAAGCCTTTCTGATCCAATTTATTACATAGCTGTCTTGTCATGATTAGATCATATCATGGTTTACTCCATTATCAGGATGTGATCACACATAAAAAATTTTAGTGGTGATCACGCTTTGTGATCACAGTTTGCTCACACCTACATTTTTACTGGGGTGGGATTAACTTGGGATTTCAGAGGAAGAGAGGAGCAAGAAATACACTTGTAGAATTTTATGTAGGCAAGACTTATAATCTTGAAAGGAAACAAATGAATATAATTTGAAAAATAGAAATGCAAATAAGAAAAGTGAAACTTTCTTTGCATTAATGTCAAGGAAAACGAACATCTGTTAATTTGACCTCAACACAAGTTATCAAAATTTTTCTCCACTCAGTCACAGCTGTTTTGATTGTACCATTTTATTCCATCAGCTACATATGTCTGCCAGTCATAGATCTCTGAACATCAACGAACCTAAAACCTCCATCAGACTCTTTGTAAAGCGTATGTTGAGGTATCGTTAAGATTTGCTTGTATGTACGTTTAATTGGATGACTGAAATGTCTCACTAGCATTAAAATGGTCAGCGTCTTAAAAAGTTAGAGAAAAAAAACACAAATCAGAAGCACAAATCATGAAATACCATTTTCAAGAGTCACCACTCTTGATTCTTGGCCAAGACCATGACGAAACCCAGAGCCAAGTCCAACACCTGTTTTGTTGCCTGGTAAATAAGTAAAAAAATACATGAGAATTTAAAGGCACACAGTCAGCTATGGGACCGTGCTGACCTGGACACTACTTTAGCCAGTTTGAAAAGAGTTTCCCTCAACCCAAAATCAAATCTATACATCAGATACATCTAGATCTAGAAATCCCCTTCAATCCTCCCTAGTGTTTCATTCAGTCCACGATCTTTTACTGAAAACCTCTTTTTCAGCAAACTTTTACCCCTCCTATGACATTATTTTATCAGATTTGGTTAAAAACAGTATTCAAAGGAACATGAACAGAAGAGGTGAGAAATGCATAGGCGCTGGGCCGGAGAAATTGCCTTCATTTACCAAGGTAATAAGAGAAATGAATTAGTAACAATGGTGAGAAAATAATCATTATATGTATTTGAAAAATCAATGGAAAAGGTTACATTATTTGGAAAATCAAGCTTTCTTGGCCTTGAACCTTCAACAATTATTCAGACTTCATTTAATTTCTCACCTCTACTGATGTTTGAATTCGGAAGTATTTGTTGATGTTTGGCTTTGTCTGGCAAAATCCGTTGGTGAATTCTCAATGGTATGTAAAAAAAAATGAGTGCTCTGATACGGCTTAGGGGTTATAATCATGATTAATCGGCATGTATCTAGTTCAACTCTACAAGGTTTGTTTAGAGCATTCTGGATACACTTCTCACTTTCTGTTTCATGCACATCTTGTGACATGCAAATCAGCTGTGTCCCTTAATATTGATATTCATAGTTACAGCCAACTCCCAATAATTCGAACCTTCAAGGGACATAGAAAAAAGTTTGAGTTATCAGGAGTTCGAGTTATCAAGGGTAAAATTATATAGAAAATGATCTGAAGGGAAATGAAAATTGCTTTGAGTTAGCCGGAGGTTTGAGTTACCAGAAGTCAACTGTACAACCTTTTCAGTCACTATACAACAATTACTGAGATTTGAAATTAGTTATTCAAGTTATCATATCAAAAGAGAAAATTAAACACATAAATTAAGAATACCATAGGATTTATGAGAAAATAAACAATCATTATGGTAATTCGTGGTGAACGGAAACAGGGCAACCACCTTTTCTCCACGATAAAAACAACCGATTGGAGTACTAAATGTCACGTGATCTGCATGGCGCAATGGAGATCACATCTTGTACTTCGCCAATATTGCCCCTTCGCCTACAATAACGTCGTGGTTCAAACCCTACATGTTACTCGCGAACTTATGTGTAAACATCCTGTTTCCTTATTGATATTATTTTTTTTCCTTTTTCTTCTTTTTTATCCTAGCACAGTGATGTAAAATTACTAAAAAATGTATGATTTCAGAAAGAAAATCAAACAGAGATGTTCAATACACGTGTACTGTCCTCACACTAAGATGAAGTTAAATGTACGAGGTTCTCTATTAATTTCGTCAAGAGAGTTCTTAAAAGTTCCAAAAGAGTTCTTGAAAAGTTCATAGTTGAAAGAAAAATTCTTACCCTCTGACGAGACGAACTGTCCTATTGCACTAGCTCCTCCAATACTGTTCTCTTGAAACTGTACCTCGGAAATAATAATGTTGTCTTCAAGGACAGAACCGCATCCCATGCACACAGCATCACCACGAGCTTGATCTATATCAATGTCACTACCACCGCAATTCGAACAAACTTGAGACATGCTGGAGAAATTAAATTCTTACTGAATCAGAAAAATAG
This sequence comes from Porites lutea, assembly GCF_958299795.1. Taxonomy (NCBI): domain Eukaryota; kingdom Metazoa; phylum Cnidaria; class Anthozoa; order Scleractinia; family Poritidae; genus Porites; species Porites lutea. Next base: position 7,182,719 of record NC_133207.1, on the reverse strand, counting down.
ATCGACCACATCGGCCACCGGTGCTTTCTATTTTGATCACCGGGGAAATTGCGCTCACAAGGCCTTGTGGGTGATATTTTGATTAAGTTATGGGAGGGGCGGGTAGTGGAATTTCAACCTAGAAAAAAATTGGGGCGAATGATCGAGGAAAGGTGATCCGTCTTAACCAGTCGTCTAGTTCGACGAAATCTTTATTTCAAAGCATCCCAGTTATGACCACAACCGAGCGACCAGCTCTACGTGCGAAACCCCGTTTGAAGGGTTTGAACTGTGTTACTACGGCTAAAGAAAAGTTCTCACAAGCGGCCAATCTGCTCAAAAAAATTAAACCAAGTGACCACTATTGTGAATAACCGGCAGGTCTTTTCCTTTATTTGTTTATTTATTTATTTATTTCTGTTTTTTCGGCGCGGTTCTTGAGGGGTTCTTGCAAGTGAGCACATGGGAACTTTCACGTGTTAGCATAATTTTGGCAATACGCATACATTAAGATCCATAAACTTCCGAGAGGCTAAATGTTTCCCTCTCGAATATTCACAATCAATCTACTTTCTAACTCGCTTGGAGGTATCGAAAAATCTGAACTTATCGACATAAGGCACAGAAATAATTTTCACTTGGTTGGCGAACTGTGTGTTGAATTGAAAGTTTCGCAGTGAGTAGATCAAGATGTCTCTTACTGGATCGTATTCCTGCGCGAATGTCTCCGCGCCTACTACACTGAGTATCACTTCCGCTACAGCTTGTGGAGTCCTAACGGTTACAGCTATAACTGGAAATATCCTGGTTCTTCTGGCCGTCATTATTGACCCAAATCGCAATCTTCGCTCGCCTTTTAACTTCTTAGTAGCCAATCTAGCTGCCGCAGATTTGATAGTTGGTTGCTTTGCGCTGCCGATGTCTGTGGAAGCCTACACTCTCGAGGCATTGGGTCTTTGGAAGCTCACTCCTCGAGTTCATGCAAGGCTTGTTTTGTATTTCATATCTTGCACTGCGTCACTGTTCAGTTTGGCCGCCTTAACGGTGGATCGATTCGTTGCTATTACTCACCCGATAAAATACCGAATTAAGCTGAATTCTCGTCGAACTGCACTGATTTCCCTCGGATTATGGATAATCTCAATTTTGTTTCCATTTCTGTATTTCAAGGTTGGCTATTTGAAGTATCAGTTCGTCTTCGCAAACACAGCGGTAGTGTCTACATTCGCCGTACTTTGCCTGACTTACGCTAAAGTCTTTCAGAACTTCAAAGAGCAAATTAAGAATTGGGACTCGCTGCACAGCGGCCCAGACAATGAAAATCACGCGAAGATGAGGACAATCAAATGGGAGAAGAAGGTCACCAAAACCTTTCTAATTATGTTAGTACTTTTTATTAGCTGTTTCTTTCCTTCACTGGTCATGATCTACGTTATAAGTTTTTGTGGAACCTGTAATTGTATATTCATTCACTGGGCAAGAGATTTTAACTACATTTTAACCATGGCTAATTCCAGCATAAATCCTTTTGTGTTCGCTTGGCGTCTTCAACCCTATCGGAAGGCTTTCACAGCAATTTTAACTTGTCGAGGGGTCGTAAGAAAACTGCGTTCGCTGTCAGAGCAGATGAACATTTCTATGAATTCACTAGGTCCACATTCGCAGAATAGAGGCAATGGAGCGGGGTAGAAGTCGAATGATGTTCGATGATGTGAAATACATGTAACCACATGTATTCTATTTTTAGATCGTGGATCTGGGCGTGTCATTAGACTAGACAGAAGCCAATAGACGCTTATTCTTTTCTTTGTCATGCAGGATCATGGCCGCGTATGGGCAATTAGATTTCAAACAATAGTTTAAATGAAATTAAAGGGTAATAGTAAAGCACTTGTTATCGGCTTCTCTAAGGGGAGATGGGGGGTTGCGCAGGCTAATGCGGGGACTTAACTGAAGCCTTTTTCACAATGATCACGTGTTCACTCATCGCGCCCGTCTCGCGCTTCACGCCGGCGTTGCGTTTGCCTCGTTTTTTATGCATTTTGTAAGTACAAACAAAAAGACAGACCGGCAACTAATCGAGGAATATTTGAAATGAAAATAAAAAACGATTTGTTAAAAGCTAGTTTTACATCTCCCAGAAGGATTGCAATTGGAATGAGATTTTTAATTGTAATTGATAGAAGCCCTCAGCAAATGCCATCATTGGGCATGACAGAGCGATTGAGCGTCTAGCAATCGACAAAATCACGATCCAAATTACTGCAGGAAAGCGTTCTTGTTACTATGCCTGTTAGCATTAATATCTTTATATATATAATAATTGCCGTTTCTGTTTGACAAGATAAAGCTAATGAAGTGAAAGTTAGGCCTTTTCTGTTTTTTGAAATATTTTATTAATTTTTAATAATTGACGCTCAAGCAAACGTTTTGCCTAGAACTATCTCAATTATGTAGCTGTAGCCTCAATATGAGTTCCTCCTTAGTAACAAACTTATTTGCTGACTCAGCGCACGTAGACTACCAAGACATCTGCCTCTAGGACATTCTCTGAAATAAAAGGTTTAAACAGCGAGAACATAGTTGAGACCTGAAAGGTACCCTGTTCCAGGCGTTCAGTTAGTAGAGCGCGGCGTTCAAGATGGTAGGGAGCGATTGTACGCGTGGAAAAGGAGACGAAAAAAACGTGCTTTTTTCCTCGTCAATTGTTCGCCCTCGAATTACCATCTGAACCCTGAAACAGTTTTTCTGAAAGGCTTTTTGCTGTACAAGAGTAACCACAAGGCTGACCAGTTGTATGGCCATTACGAGTTTCAAACACTCTCACATTCAAACTCGGGCTAAAGGTACGGTAAAATGGACAACAAAAATGTGCAACGTAATTTATTTGCAGCACTGCTACAAAACGAGTTGAAAAGCAATGTTGCGCATTTTACCACCTACGTTCAAACCTGTCTTACAGCAAATGAGGTTGCGAAAACTTGTTGCAGAAACTAGAGAATACTTTTACTCTTTGCAACAAAATCTTTACATGTCGCGCGTTTTACCAGCCCAAAGCAAACTTGTCTTGCCGCAAGTGACGCAAATCCGGTGTAAAGCGTGATTCTCGCGTAATTTTATCCAATCAGAAGTCATGGGTATTTACACAATTTGCAACAACCTGATTTGTTGCAAGACAGGTTTCAACGTCAGTGGATGATAAAAAAACTAGTTTGCAACAGTTTTGCAAAACAAGTTTTGGTTATCCGTTTTACCGAATGAGAATAAAACTCATTTTCACACCAATGACTTCGTAATTAGCCTCTCTTTGAAACAGAGGCTTGGTTCAACTCGGAAATTGCCTGTTGGGCAACGGCCGAGCTCATTACCAAATCAGGGTCGTTCTGAGAAAAGAAAGAAAGCCGAAAAGAAATACTAGACTGGCGGAAAATAAGCGAGGGTTGTTAAAAGGACAACCACCAAAAGTCTGGTAAATTTGCTTATTTCTTTCGAATGTTAATACTAGCAAAAGACGCCTACTTTTCAAACGTCGGTTCCTACAAAGAAACCAAATGAGTTATGCCTTTGGGTACCCCCTATAATGGCCAATACGGGGAGGTTCCGCCCGAAAGGGGTACCATGTTCAGGCTTCAGGTATATGATAGAGTCCCTGGGATATCACTTGTTGAAGTATATATGAAAGGGTAGGGAAATCTGTCATTTCGGTCTGTAAAAAGGTCCAAAATTACGACTAACAGATGCATTTATGGCTGTGAAAAAGTCGAGAAAACGTTCTGGTTTACTCACATTTAAAAGACAGTGCATTTATAACAGTTGAAAGGAATGCAAAGTTCTAAACTAAACATGTGAAAGGGGTACCAAATGTCAATGGAAGGTATACGGAAGCTGTAGGTATATTTAACAATTATTCCTTGAGCCCGAATGGGCTCTGAGTCAATATATAACCCATGAGTCCGAAGGCCGAATGGGCTATTGACTCAGAGGCCATGAGGGCGAGAGGAATAATTGTTTTAGTAAAATCCAACTAAGTTTGTCAAAAATATCGAGACAAAACAACTTTAGCTTGTTAAAGCTAGACATTAATTCTTTTTTTTGCTGCCAAAAAGCCGGCACTTTTAGCTACAAGTGGGCTATAACATATAGCCTAGTAGTAGCTCAACCAATCAGAACGCAGCATTGATAATAGACCACTAGTTGGATTTTACTATAAAAGGGTAAGAGGTTGGGCCTCGGGGAGGCCGGAGCCTCTCCGTATAAAACTTTGTTGAGTACCCACCCACCTCATGTTGTTGATGCTAGTAGTAATCAAAAGGCAGAAAACAAGGGAGTAGATGTGGGGTAAATGTTGGTTGAGGCGGGAAACGTTTATTGTTGTGCATTTTAAGGTTGTTACTCACTATGTATATTCCAGTTTGTATAAATTGGACGCTTGCTGTACAGTATGGCGTTCTTCTTATTCTTCTCCCAACCACAAAAATCCAATTCAATTATCACCATCCATCCTACATCTTTAAAAATAAAAAAAAATTTAAAATAACCCTAAAAAAGGGGCTATCCTGTACCTAAGATTTTTGCTCCATTTTTGGATTTATAATAACTCCCTTAAAATTACGGTGTAGAGGGACACCCTTCCAGGCGAGTCAATTTTGGTATAACATTCGATAACATTCGACTGTTGATCGTAGCCTGTGTACAGACGTCCCCTCTCCCTCAGGTCGTCTGTACACAGGCTAGTTGATCGAAGAGCGTATTACAATGCTATCCAAAATGTTTTCGTTGTTTAGATCAAGTTTCTTATCACGGATTCAACAAAAAAAGTGGAGGGACAGACATTTTTGGGCTTTGTTTTGTTAATATGACTTAGCGTGTACTTTGTTGCTGGAAAAACGACACTGTTTAGTGCAGAAAAATACGCTTACGCTTGAATCAACTGAATCTCGTGTCACTCGGTACAGTGGGAAATTATAAAGAAGGTAAAGAATTACACTTAGCCATTGTCTTGGTGTGTAAATTGTCTTGTAGGTAGTGGATCGAAAGCTGAAGTGCGTAGTTCGAAACGTAATTTTGTCCAACGATCCACATTTCATTGTTGTTGTACATTAGTATCTCTTTGTATGTTACAGAAATTTGAGTTTTATCCGAACTGTCGAATGAGAAATTGAGAGAGTGTTTTCCCTAAAACGCTAATACCGTCTTGGAGCTACAGTTCGATAGGTCCGGCAACATTTGATTTGTAAAAAATAATCTGTTTTATACAATGTGTACAGCTGCTGTACATTTAGGCTTGCAATGGTATAATTGAAGATAGGAAGTTTAGATTATTTTGCTCATAAATTTGGCATGGGATTATCCCCAACGAGGTCCTTGTTACTTTCCGCGTTAGGAACTTCACTTACGGACATGATTACCCCCGTGTACAATTTTTTAGTACCAAATTTGTGCACACAAGGCTTTCTGTGGGGGGTGCTTCTTTGATTGGATCCTGGAAGGAGATGAACAGGGTAATTTTCCTGTGAAATTATTCTTCTCAGTTTTTCTGTCCATTGTTTTTTGCTTAAATTGTTTTGGAGCACGAATGAATGACAGAGTTAACATGCTACTAAGTATTTAACTTGAAGTTCTTTCCAAGAAAAGAAAATAATCAGGAGTTTAAAGTTTGGAGTAAACTTTGAGTCTTAATGAAATTTTAGTTGGATCATCTTGATGAATGAGGGTGTGTAGGAAGTGCAGTTTCCAATTTTAATCTTCTGTCAGAATTATGAGAGAACACTCACAGATCTCATTCAAACATTGTAGTTTCATTGTTATTACTGTTTGTTTCTATTCCTACAAACTTCTCATCAGGTCTCCATTTTGCATGAATTTAATGTGATATATATTTGAAGGGGTTGTTGTTTCACCGTGAAGTAGTTTTCACTTTGTTTTTTGTTATGAAGTTCAGTTTCTTCTTAGTTGTTGGCTAAGGCAGTGTTGAAGTATCTGACTTGTTAACATACTTTACTTTTCATTTCTCTTCAGAAAAGATTGATTGATCCTGAATTAAACAAAGTGCAGCCTCACAAACAAGATTTTTTTGACGGACAAATGTGTTCTCAAGGAAAGCATATGTCCCTGACAATGTCAATAAAATTTATTAATGAAAAAATCTGGGTTTTTACTCCTTTGTAGCACTTTAGACTATATGCATATTCACTTTTTTAACCTTTATGTACTAAAAAATATAATTAGTATTTTTCCAACTAACACTTGAATCAAAGTTTTCTTATTTTAAATATAGTATTCCCCTTATTTTAAAAAATTCATTATCTTATTTAGATCAAGCACAGTAACCATTGAAAAAGAAAAAAGAAAAAAAAAATTTGTTCGGTCAAGGACGGCTTTAAAGTTTTAATATTAAAATTGCACCCGTTCTCAATGAAAAGACTGAATGCAGACACTAAAGTTCATTTAGCTCATGTTCAAGCTTTTTTTATAAACTGGAAAGTGTTGCTGGAGAAAAAATATTTTTGCCTACCTTTTCGGAAAAAAAAAAAATAAAATAACTACCAGGTGTCTAAGCAATTTCAAAGGACCCATAGTGTCTTATTTATCTGCTACATTGAGCTGTGAACAAAGGCTGTTCTTCCTAGTGACCTTGCTTTTTTCAGAAACATTGTTGTCCTTCGTGATCCAAAGTTGAATCCGGTAAACTGGCCAAAACGCGAGCATCACAGGGAACGAATCCCATAGGAATAGGTGAAAAAGGTGAAGTGGACACAACTGCAACGCTACATACAGCCTCGTACCCAGGCAGGTTCGTGCTATCCAAGTTACCAGAGGAGGCTTGGAACCAAGTGCGATAGCGAATTTGCCAATTATCCCAACAAGCTTGACAGGTGACGTCACATCCGAAATCGCCGAGGACGATGGGAACGCAGCTGATACGCAACATTAAGATCCGTCTCTTGGATCCATAAACTTCCGGGATGCAAATATTTCGCTTTCGAATCTTGACAATCAATCTATTTCCTTACTCGCTTGGAGGTATCGAAACATCTGAACTTATCGACATAAGGCAGAGGTTTAATTTTCACTTGGTTGGCGATCTGTTTGCTGAATTCAAAGTTTTCGCAGTGAGAAGATAAAGATGTCTCTTTCTGGATCGTATTCCTGCGCGAATGTCTCCGCGCCTACTACACTGAGTATCACTTCCGCTACAGCCTGCGGAGTCCTAACGGTTACAGCTGTGACTGGAAATATCCTGGTTCTTCTGGCCGTTATTATTGACCCAAATCGCAATCTTCGATCGCCTTTTAACTTCTTAGTAGCCAATCTAGCTGCCGCAGATTTGATAGTTGGTTGCTTTGCGCTGCCGATGTCCGCGGAAGCCCACACTCTCGAGGCCTTGGGTCGTTGGAAGCGTACTCCTCGAGTTCATGCAAGGCTTGTTTTGTATTTCATATCCTGCACTGCTTCACTGTTCAGCTTAGCCGCCTTAACGGTGGATCGATTCGTTGCTATTACGTACCCGATAAAATACCGAGTTAAGCTGAATTCTCGTCGAACTGCACTGATTTCCCTCGGATTGTGGATAATCTCAATGTTACTTCCATTTCTGTATTTCAAGGTGGGCTACTTGAAGTATCAGTTCATCTTCGCAAACACAGCGGTAGTTTCTACATTTGCAGTACTTTGCCTGACTTACGCTAAAGTCTTTCAGAACTTCAAAAAGCAAATCAAGAATTGGGACTCGCTGCACAGCGGCCCAGACAATGAAAATCACGCGAAGATGAGGACAATCAAATGGGAAAAAAAGGTAACCAAAACCTTTCTAATCATGTTAGTACTTTTTATTAGCTGTTTTTTCCCTTCACTGCTCATGATCTACATTATAAGTTTTTGTGGAACCTGCGACTGTATATTTATTCACTGGGCAAGAGATTTTAACTACGTTTTAATCATGGCTAATTCCAGCATAAATCCTTTTGTGTTCGCTTGGCGTCTTCAACCTTATCGGAAGGCGTTCACTGCAATTTTAACTTGCCGAGGGCCCATAAGAAAACTGCGTTCGCTGTCAGAGCAGATGAACATTTCTATGAATTCACTAGGTCCACATTCGCAGAATAGAGGCAATGGAGCGGGGTAGAAGTCGAATGATGTTCGATGATGTGAAATACATGTAACCACATGTATTCTATTTTAGATCTTGGATCTGGGCGTGTCATTAGACTAGACAGTAGCCAATAGAGGCATTTGTAGGGCATTTTTCGGATAAGCTGCAAATGCCCCACAGTGAGGCTTGGCGGTTCATACAAAAACAGAAAACAACATGTATTTGGTAATTGAAACGATTGAAAAAAATTAAAACAACGGTATCTCGCCTCCGTTTTCCACATCGCAGTAAACTTGGAAAGCCTTGTGTTCACCTGTAAAAAAAGAATACTTGAAAATCAACTTTAACCCTTTACGGCCCTACGAGTGATGAGCATCAAATTTCTCCTTGTAATATCACTGCTTTGTAAAACAGAGTGGTCATGAGAATTAAGGACATGATCACACTAGATGAATCTAATTGATACTTCAACAAATTCTCCCCACTATTTCTATTGAAAACGTACAGGGATAACAAATTAAAATTTGAATTTGATATTAGGGTTTAAAGGGTTAATCAGGTTTGTTTCAATGAAACGCAAAGGACTAAGTGAATGAAACCCTTCTGAAAGGGCGCTTTATACCAAAAGTCATATTCTTATAGTAAGCCAACTAAAACTGTAGCATTCCTCACGAAAAAAAGATGGGCTTTTTTCGAAAGTTGGCGCGAAAGTTCCGTGCGAGCTTTTTACAGGAATATTGTTGTGGCAAGCATTAATTCTCAAAAGTGACATGAATATATAAAACTTGTGACCATGTCGTAGCTTTGTCGCCCCATTTGAGGAAAGGTGGACTCCGGACTCCGGAATTCGGGATTCCCAGGATTTCGGATTCCACAAGCAAACTGAAAGCTTCCGAAGCTTTGAGTTTGCTTGTGGAATCCGAAATCCTGGACTTTGGAATTTGGAATGCAGCTCTAGAAATCTAGAATCCCACTTAAGAGTGGAATGAGGAATCCACTGAGAAAGATCAGGAATCCAACACCTGGAATCCGGAATCCATTGCATGAAATCCAGAATCGAATCTAACATTGCTTGGATTCCCTCACATGATCGGAGGCAAACTTTGTGTCATTGAACAAAACATATCGTCTTATCAATAAAATAGCTATCTGTACATTTGCGATAACAGACTCATTACTATCCAATTTCATAGTTAATCAAAGCTTAAAACGGGGCATGTTCGTTCGGTCATATTTAGTAAAATCCAACTAGTGGTCTATTATCAAAGCTGCATTCTGATTGGTTGAGCTACTACTAGGCTATATGTTATCGCTCACAAGTAGCGAAAAGCACCGGATTTTTGGCGGCAAAAAAAGGATTAAAGTCTTGCTTTCACTAGCTTAAGTTGTTTTCTCTCGATATTTTTGACCAATTAGTTGGATTTTACTAAAACAATTATTCCTCTTGCCCTCGTGGCCTCTGAGTCAATAGCCCATTTGGCTTTCGGCCTCATGGGCTATTGACTCATAACCCATTCGGGCTCGAGTAATAATTGTTAAATATATATATTCGTTCGTCATAAGTCAAACTTTGTCAGTGCACGTTCCGAATCCCTGACAGTTGAAATGGCTTCCCGTCTCGGTTGCGAGACAGTTGTAGACGAAGGATAGAGTTTCCTTTATATACTTCTATTTAACAAGTGTTGTGTTGTGGCTTAATTAATAGGGGTTTTACGGTACTAGCTAGGTCCTGAACTTAAATCCCAGCTTAAAACCTGAGTCATACCCTCTAGTTTGATCTAGTAGATCCCATTTGCGCTTTCTTCTCCTTTGTGATTCTTATTATCTTTGCAGGAAGAACCCGGTTGAGACTCGTCCCCATACTCTTCGTATAGATTCCATCCACTTTCGGTACAGACAAATAGTTTCCCATTGTCCAACTTAAGTTGGCCTTTTCGATCTGCTCGGCAAACGCAATTGACGTCCTGGTCGCAATCAGCGAGATACAACGCATTTGCCACGCTGGCAGTAAAAACGACACCCAATAAGAGCATGTGCTTCATGTTAAGTTTCTGCTAAGAAAGAAGCAAATTTAGGCCCAGGAAGGCAGAGGGGTAAGTCTTAAATATTAGGGCCATTTATACGAGGAAAAATAAGACGCGTCTTAAATAAGACGCGAACTTTCCGTATAAACGGCACATTTCGTCTAAAATAAGACGCGGTTTAGCTAAGACGCGTCTTATTAGATAAGACATGCTCGTATAAATGGTACAGTTCGCGTCTTATTTAAGACGCGTCTTATTTTTTCTCGTATAAATGGCCCTATTGTTTTATCGGGAGCCACAATCGGGGTAGGAGACCGCAAGAGCGGGATACACGCGGTTCATACGTGCCAGTCAGAAACCGTCCCGCTGATTGCCTCTTTTTAGATTGTCGTTAAACAATAATCGCTTACCAAGTCTGCTTTAAGGCACTTACTGTTTAACCATTTGGTTAACGACATCCAATCAAAAAGAGGCAGTTAGCAGGACGGTTTCTGACTGGTACGTATGAATCTTGCTACGCATTTTGACCGTTCAAAAACTGTGGGATTTTAATTTTCTTCGAGGACTAGCTCCGGGCCTTTTGGATCGATTTTCAATCGGAAGGTACGACAAGAAGCGTGAATCTTTTGATCTTTATCCTGCAAAGTTTGAAAGTGCAGCAATGCGATTTTCTTGGGGAAAATTGCTCTGGCGCTGGAGCCGTTGAAAAAATGGATTCCGCCCTTTCCCTTCACTAAACGGCGAACTCAAAATCCTTCAAAATCGACTTGATTTATATACATACGTAGCGATATGTCACAATAGGTCAAGCAAACGGCTGAAACGGTAAATCCAGTATATTTACTATCAAATAACACAGATTGTGTGGGTTCCCTGTGATGTTAAATGAACATTATATTTTACTAGAAGTACGTTTGTCGCAAAAACCTCGCGAGACTGTAATTGGCTACCAGTAACAATAAAGGGAAATAAGCCAAGGGGAAAAATTTAATGTAAAAGAAAACCAAAACAAATAAGAATTGTAGAAATACATCAAAATGTTCAAACTCAATTTGAACTACAAGCGCTTGATCAGAAAAACGCCTTGTCAAGATTTCCACAGTTAAGTAAAAACTGAGAACAATCGACAAAGAAAGGTAGTTTGACATACTTTGTCAGCACATTTAAATACCAGGAAAAAAGCGAAACGATAACTATCAGTGCTGAAACACACTTGTATCCAAAATACAACAAAGGCACACTATTTTCGTTCAATTTCCCACAACCGAGCAAAGCATCGACTAAGCTCCGAAACGGGACATTTTAAAATTCAGCCAACCGACACAGGACTCCCCCAAGGGGCCCTCCCCGGCAGGGTTTCTGCTATGGCTTGTGAAAAAAAACCTATAATCCTGGACAAAAGTCCTTGGACAGTACTACAATCTTGATATTTTTCTGTCATATCTCGGTTCCCTCTTAAAACAGTGCATCCTTTTCGAAATTTTCTTGCAGTTCTCCCTCCCCCCACCCTATACAAAGTTGAAACTCGGAAACATTCTGGATACACGCGTTAAACATTGTTTGTGGGGTGAGGGGAGGGGTTGGACTTGTGTGAATTGGAAAACTCCCCAGAAATGCAAAAGTGTCCCAAGACTTTTGTCCGTGATTGTAGATAAAAGGTATAGGGCGTTTTCACATGACGTCATGTGGGTCATATTGGTGTTTCAAAACAATGAAACGGCGGCCATGTTGGTGTCCCAAACAATGAAACGGCTGTCTTTTTTTTGGTATTCCAAACAAATCCTGTGGGAGTTAAACTCTTTTCTTATGTATTAAAAAACTCTTTCTTTTGTTGCAATAAATTTGCATAGATGCTGGCCGCATGAGTGAAAACGCTCTATGGAAGATGGAAGGGAAGCTAACGAGAACGTAAAAAAAGACATTCAATAGTTTTAATCGGCAAAGCAACAACTTTGCACAGGCATCACGCTTTGTGCATTTCTTTGCCGTCACTTTGCCGTCACTACACTACGACGACGAAAGTTTCTTTCTCATTCTGGACTTAAATATATATGGTCCTTCAGATAAGAATTCCAACTCCGGGAGGGTTCGCCTACATTTAACAAAGTAAGTGAGTTATAATAATCGCGATGAAGACTGAAAGAGCGCAAATTCACTTTTTATGCGACGTTTGCGCTACCGCTTGTACTGTTCTTACAACAAAATGGTGAGATAACTAAGTTCCTGAAATATAGGGTTAGTTCTTTGAGATAATAGACCCTTTCCACGGTTTTTTTTTTTCGACTTTTGACATAGACAAACGTTTGTATGGTGGGGGCACAAACGTTCTCCTAACCATACAAACGTCTATAAATTTTCGCAGCTTTGCAGAGCTATATCTTCGCATTTTCGAATTCGGCAATTTTACTAATTTTAAGGCGTTCTTTCCGATTGTGTCGAGGGATTTTCCCTAACTGATCCATGTAAAAAGTTGAACCGTGGAAGAGTCTATTCGGGTTAGGACCAGTAATACGAGATCACTTGGATCGGGACAACGATTGGGCGCATCATTTACATTTGTTGGAACGTTTTAAAGAACGAGGTAACACAATAGGCCCTTTTGTTATTCAATGATACGCAAAGAACTGGCCGGGTATTCTGAAATTTAGCCCAGTTGATTCATCGGTTCTTTTGATGTATCATGATCCGCGTGATGTCGGATCACTGATCCTGATCCGAATCCTCCCCAAAAGGAAACCCCTATAAATTATCATCAAACTGCATTTGATCCGGAGAATAGAGAGCGGGGAATGATACGCCTACTTGCATAGACACTAATTATTGTTCAAGGACAATCCCAGGTGATCTTTAGGAAAAACCAGGGGGATGAGACATTTGGGACCGTATCGCATTTCCGAATATCTGCGAGTTAGTGACAAATGGGGCACCACAATTTTCTGTAAATTGATCTAAACGGCGGATTATAGATCTTCTAAATTGAATCAAAGGGAAACCATATATCTGTAAATTGACACAATCTCGATAAGACATATACACTTTAGACTTTAACAAAATTCTCTTGGAATGTTTGTACATCCTGGTCGTAAATCGTCCATTTGCAAAACAGCGAGTGGACTATAAAATCCCTTTAAATTGTGACAAATGTTTTCACCATAATTCTCTGTAAATTGACCCAACTAGGAGATCATAAATCTTTGTAAATTGATCAATCAAACGGGCACAAACAAACAAACGGGTAATTCTTATGTTCTTAATATCTGTAAATTGACACAAAGAGGGGGTATCATAACTCCTTGCTTATTGCCACAAACGGGGAACCATACAATCTCCGTAAATGAGCCCAAAAGAGGCACCATAAGATAGCTGTAAATTGACAAAAACAGGCCATTATCAGCCTAGATTTGGCCCCTAAGAACTAGAAACGAGCAGTCTTCAAGTGTTGTATATCCAAATCGAAGATTCAATCAACACAAACAAGGCATTAAGACCCAATATTCGGATTTAAACTAAGAAGTGGGGAATCAGGAACTTAAAATACTGTTGAAATGCGAGTTAGTAAAATATGTACACGGCCGCTGCCGTTTTAGCACGCAAAATTGATAATACTGTAAATGATCTAATAGAAACCCACTCTCAACAAATAAACGCCGCTTGTCTAATAAACGCCCCCCCTTAAGCATTTGAGCGTGTATTAGACGCTCCTCTCCAATAAACGCCCCTTGTCTTATAGACACTCCCCATGATCATTACACCAAAATGCTAGAAATTAGTAAAAAGGAGAAAAAACATTCTATTTATTCACGTTCTTTTCTGAATAGCAAGAGTTTGCGCATTGCATCTTCTTCAATGTCAATTCAAAATAACGATTCTGATATCGAACGTTGAGGTTTATAAAAACACATTAGAGAGTTTTAGATCCGAGTTTGCCGCGAACCTCTAACCGCGGTTTGCGGTTACCCGTTTGCGGTTCGACGTTTAAATATGATTCTATTTAGATTGGCGGTGGATTAGATTAGGGCCGCCATTTTGAATAAGCAACCACGAATGGCACTTGTTTTCAAGGTCCAGTAGGATTCATCAAATTTAGCATTTCGCCCGAATTTGTGCCTCTGTTAAAGGATAAAGACTTGCTCCACAAGATTTTTGTATCATTACGTGGAATAAAACAAGAATTATACGCTAAAAGCTTTCAGGTAAATGACCTACTTGAAAACCTACCTCCTCACGTTGAAAACGCACGTCGTAAACCTCAAACGTGACGCGAAAGACTTGTCACGTGACCTCCAGCGGTTAGAGGTTCGCGGTAAACTCGAATCTAAAACTCTCTATTGATCTAAACGGCGTAGTGGACTATGGTCCGGCTGCTATTTATACTTGGTGATATACTTTGTATTCGAAGAATAGTTTTGTGAAGTTTGGTATTAGAGTAAACGCCTCTCCCTTTTAAACGCTCCTGCTTTGGCTTCGAAAATTAATGTTCTTAATATCTGTAAATTGACACAGAGGGGATATCCGAGAACTCCTTGCTTATTGCCACAAACGGGGCACCATAAAGTCTCTGTAAATGAACCCCACAAAAGAGAGCGGCACCCTGGCTGTACTGGCAACTGCTAAAAAAAGGTAATTATCAGCCTGATCAGTTGGCCGTGATAAAAAAAATATCCAACTTAAAGATCTAACTTTTGTGCATGTGTTGTTTACCGCTACATGCGCATTCTTCAAGTATGAATTGACCTGTTTTTGCTTAGTCCCTCTCAAGACCTCATGATCTCTTGTCCCTGTACAGCGTCTTCAGTCCCAGGCCTTTTACCATGTGACCCGAAGCGCATAGACCGCGCGGATCAATGAGTCCTAGAGACTAGGCAAGACCCGTTAATTAAACCGTGTTTTTAAAGGTTCTCCTTCTGATTCTGCTAAGATCATTTCAAGTGTATGTATTAAAACAATTATTCTTTTAAATTTAGGCCACAGTGGTTTTATTCTTTACCACTATAACCTTTATTTTAAGAGGGTGACACCAATTACTATGAAAAGTATTCTCCTTAGTGGCCCTCTAAAAACAAAATTGATAATAATAAAATTACAGCAATCATGATAAAACGCCTATTTACAAATAGTGATTATAATAAAAGGTCTTAAAAATTCTAGTATTCTCCCTCCCTAGTGGCCGTCTAAAAACAAAATTGATAATAACAATAATAAAATTAGAACAATCATGATAAAAGGCCTATTTACAAATAGTGATTATAATAAAAGATCTTAAAAATTCTAGAGATTTAAAAAATTGAGAGATGCTAAAAACGGTGAATACACTGGTAAAAAAGGGAATCCAATTTACAATAATATTTAAAAAAAGCACGGATTTTTTAAAAATCAGAATAACCTTTTAACTTTACAATTGTCCACCGTATAGTTTGAGGCGGCGTTATTAGTCGGTGTCTTCATTAAGCTAAAGGAGGTAAATTCCATTCTGATCTGAAAATTCTGCCACTATTCATTGCTGTCTAAAGCCCACGCCAGTTTTTTATTTCGATAATATACGTGGAATTCTTCCTACAGTCCAAAAAAATATCCCATGCACAAGAATATCAAACTCAAAGGGTCAAGGGGTAATGGGATTTGAGCGAAGAAAAGGAGGACTAATGCGGAATTTCACCCTCTCTTCACAGACAATACATTTAAAAGTACATGAAATGTCGTAATATATATTCTTAATCAAGAGAATTATTTTGGACATGTCCTATTTTCGTTACAATAGATCGGCTACTACAGGTAGGTCACAGTCGCATAAAACATCGTAAAGTTCCCCCACAGACAGGTAACGCTGATTTGCGATATGACCAATCAAAGCATCTGCTGGGTTCAGTATGCGTTTATCGAGAAAACGTATTTCTTGTGGAGTTAGACCCAGTTTCTCAGCAACAATCTCCCACTGGTCTCCTATAACATAAGAACAGGGGAAAGGAAAGTTACCCTATTTTTTTTTCTCCCCGCCCCAATTAATCCTCTTCTCCATTTTTGAAGATTAATTAGAAATTTGACTCTTTCGCTCATTGCGTATGGCTCTGAGAATAGCCTGCGTAGCACGGCGGTTTTGTCGGGAGCACTACTGAGCGGCGAAGCCGCAAAAACGTGCGCAAAGCGCGCGCTTTCTCTGCCCTCGCCTGCTTTTATTACTTTGCGCGCCCAACCAAAACCGCCATGCTAGGCAGGCTACTCTGAGGAAAGAAAGACGACCGCTTGCGGTCTACCCTAAAATGCGTAAGGACATACTTTAGAGGTGTCTGTCTCCATTTTGTACTGAAAAAGTGGATATCGCCTTAACTGCTTTTTACCCTAAGTTCCGATTTACCTAATGGTTCAGTACTTCGAGTCGTTAATATAAAGTAAGCATTGTGCATAAAGAACAATGTATTTTTAACTATAAGGTGCATGGAGCGTGGCTCGGATTCGTTAATATAAAGCAAGCATTGTGCGCAAAGAACAATGGGTTTTATAATGTGCATGGAGCGTGGCTAAAAGTTACTAGAAACAGCAGGCATGGTGGAAATAACCAATAACTGAAGCCCTGTCCACACGTATCCGTATTCATTGGAAAACGCAACTTTTCTTCTCCGTTTTCAAAAAAAATTGCGTCCACTCGTTGTGTTTTCGCCCGTCCACACGTATATGCATTCTCGACCCCAGTGCTTACGGGTCTGGGGATGCGCGCGTCAACTCTGGGAAACTCTGCGCCGGCGTAGCCAAAATCTGGTTCTTTGGGCCTCATAGCGCATGCTCTTTTATTCCAACACAAACCTTTTTCTTCTTTTATATCTACTTCATCGGGAAAGTTTTGTGCTGCTTCGAAATTGGAACTGAAGAAATTAACGGAGCCCTTGAAGAATTTTCAGGTATCCAAGGCTCTTGTGGTAGCTACTGAGAACATACCGTTAAAATTCGCAGATTTGAGATTGGAAATTTGCATATGCTTGACAGTTGATTAAATATTTGCGTGGACTACTTCACGAAGCGGTAAGTGAACCCTGAATGGCTTGTTAAGGTAAACATATGGAAATTCTAAGAAAACTTTCCAAAATAAGAATTTAGCGTCCTTTTATTTATGTTTGTTCATGAATATTAAACGCTTCAGTAAAGCTACTTTAAAATACGATGTCGTGGGAAATGAAGACAACTATAAATATCTAGTCGCATTGTAAACGCATCACTTTAGGGAACGATTGACTTTTTCTGTTTACTTTTCTCTTGCAAGTCTGTTTTAGGGCAATTTACGACGTTAAGCTAAAGTTTTCATTCATACTCGGCTACTTCGTGTGAATACGACAACGTGGCAGTGGAAGAAAAATCAGTAATGTGACGTCATGCTCCTTACATTAGAGCTGGCAAAGATGTCGGTGTATTCAAATCTTTTTCTTGGTCAATTTTCGATAGCTAAGGTATGTATCTAAGGTATTTTATTTGAAAATTGGGGAATCCAGTTATTCTACCTAATTAGTTGTGCAAATGTTGTTTTGGAATCTCTGAAATCAAGGATCGGCTGGGCGTGTTTACTTTAACATTCTAAAGAAAAATCCGCTCACACGCCAGACACGCCGCATGTTCACCCGCTCTCGTTCAAACTTGAATGGACCAATCAGAAACACGTTTATTGTTTTTTGCTGAAACCAATAAAAGACAATCTTGTTCCAGGGTTCCCCAGAGTTCTTCCTCCCTTGCCTTCATGCGCAGAAGAGCTGGGGGGTCGAGATTAAACGTATACGATGAATCGATTTGAAAACGATAACTTACCCGACTGCGCATGCTTGACGCGTACGTGTTCGCTATTATGAGCCCGCGAAATAATAAATTGACGCCATCTTTAAATTTCTTTGGTGTGGGTTTATATTGTTGTGACGTTCTTTAAAGTCGCAGAAACAGTTTAAAATGTCAACATCAGGGCAAAAACAAAGTCAAACTAAAGGGAGATCCAACCTTCCGCCTCTTGACACCGGTAGCGAAAGTAACCTGATAATGTTCTGCCGCCTCCTGGAATAATCAGCTAAAGTTACTTGAAAACAGGTAATTATGTTAGAAATAAGCCCAAGTATAAAAGACAAGGAAGGGAAGCGCCCTTCCGCCACCTTCAATAAGTTTCTAATATTGTGCGGAGTGGATTGGAACTGATACTTTGTCCTCAGCGTTTTCGAAAAGTTCCGTTTTCGTTTGTCCACACGTACACGCTAAAACAGCGTTTTCAAAAAGTTCTACTCTGGAGAGCGTTTTCGAAAGGTTCCGTTTTCATTGATCGTTTTCATCAGATACGTGTGGACGGAAGCCGTATCTGTTAAGAAAAAGTTGCGTTTTTAAATGAAAACGGATACGTGTGGTCAGGACCTGAAATCTTTTTCAATCATACCACATGATAAAGCGATGGTCAGCTGCCTTCCCAAGGAGACAGGAATTCTTCGCACATCAAGATTTTCACGTAACAAAGGACCTAGAAAAAATGTGATAAACAACTTAGAACATTTCGGTCTATCCATAGTTGGTTAGTATATGGACAGATACATATACACGCTCAGCCCAGCGCAAGTAACTGCAGTACCTACAAGTTAATATATTGACTTCACATATCTTGAAGGCGGAAAACAAAACAACAACTATAAAAACTGCTAAAAAAAAAAAAAAAAAACGATACAACACCAAATCCTTAGGATGCATTTAAATGCACTCGTGTTCCGAGAGCCATGTATAAATTATTAAAACTGATAAACACACCCGTTGTTCCAGCCGGTGTCATTCCTCTTAGATGAATGATGACATCATCCCTATTTGAAACCTTAGCTTCCCTTGCGAAACAGCGAATCAGTTGTCTAGTGTGGCAATCTGGCTGTTCAAAACAAGACTGGTCCAACTGCAAATTTTCTTTCAACAGACAAATAACTTGCTCCGAATCACAAGATCCGGGCGTAAGGGCTTTCAAGACAACATCAGGGATAGCTATCGTCTTCTCCACATGTTCTACGAAATAAAATGGAGCACGTTTAGAGGTGTTTCAATTGTCGTACCCTATAGCCGAGGCGCAGCATCAAAGCTGAGTGACTTTATGCTCCCGAGATCTATTTTTGCGTGTATTAAGCACCCACACCGACAAGAGCAAGAAACTGACCGTCTTTAAAGTCGGGGGACCATCAGTAAGCTAAACACCTGATCTCGTTATTGAATTGGACAATGAAAGCTAGTCAGAGTCCAACCTCAGTGTGCACTTTTTTCGGATCAAAACAATACATTTTTGATAACGGTCATGTAACCTAGCTAATCACTTACAATTAACACTACAGAGTATCTGAGTTCCATGAACAAAATAAGGTCTGGGGTTCTAACTCTTCGAAGGAAAAAACGAAAACGAACGCCTACCCTGGACGCATAAAGTAGACTTGAATCCTCTGAAAAGTTGTATAATTTAAGACTAATGAACTGATGGTCGGACGATAAGTTTAATGGATAGTATTTTGCCTAAATTTGCTTTTTTAATACTTGTAATCAACAGACTAGACAATGTCATACTAAATTTTACCGTGTGTGAATAAACCCTGGTTGCCCTAAAGTCTCTTTCTCAAAACGAGTGCAAGAACGAAAATTCACTATGAACATATTTTTTCTATTCTCGTGCATATTCACGCTCATTACTATTCATCCAGAAATCCCCCGGCTAGTTCTCCAAAAAATTACTTCAGTAGGACAGGGTATCGCACGGTTCTTATGCCTGTCACCAATAGAGAGGAGAAGTGTGACATCACGTTCCATGGTAGATAACCTTTCTTGAAAGGGACGACCATTTGCATTGTCGAAAGATAGAGGGAAAGTATGGGCTAACGTTTTGTTCCTGAGTGCAATGATGTACAGGAGTCATGCATGTCAATTTTTTAGTCTCTTCTGCCATGTATTTGCGAAACCATGGATTGCTGAGAACCAGAAATTTTGCTACCACCAACGTGAAGTACAGACTTTTCCTCTCGATTCTTCAGATGTCTGCGATTTTCAGAGATAAAGGAACGTGAGATATCAGTTAGTCTAAAAAATAAAAAAGTGTATCATATTCATCAATGTTAAGGACGATGAGATTATCTATTTGGAAAACTTGCTCATACCCATCTTGCAAAACATTTATCCTAAATAAAACGCTTAACACAGGCGGTAAAGGTGAATAGAGGATATGCAATTCTTTTGTATTGCTTCAACAATTACTTGCTCAGGCCTACCTTCATTACCCGCAAAAAGCCTTTCATCAACTTCGAGCTGTGAGAAAATAGATGTGAGAGTAGTGTTAGTTATCTAATGTTATAAACCCATACAAGAAGCTGTAGCTTCGGTTTTAGTCAAAAAAATTGTACTTGTTGGTTGCCTTGAAAAAAATGTATGGTCTAAGTTAGCGAGGGCACGTTCCGCCCCAAGAGGGGTTGATAGGTTGGAAGCTGTTATTGGTACCTTAGTCCTTAGGGTGTTCCAAAATTCTTAAGTCACCAGTTGACATTTTCATCGTAACAATATCTTACAACATCTTACCAGTTGTTCTTCAAAGGGAAGCCAAGGTGCAAACTGCATGACCGGAACTCTGGGATTCTTAGTTGACGCAGATTCTGTACAAAAGACTTGCTTGGAACGGTACAACTCGGTAAGGGACCAGAAGTGCAGGCATTGCTCTTCTTCGCAACCTTCTTTCTGATGTGTTCGACAGTAAGCAACCGATCCTCGCTTGCAGCAAACTGGACATAAAACACTCATTTCATATTTCATATTCTTTAACCAACAAAACTCGTTACGCATGCACTCAAGCGTCAAACCCAATTGCTTTCTCACAACAGCGCAACAGTTAATCCCAGCGGTGTCTTGGTGACAATGTAGAGATGATGACATCTTTGATGACGCATCCTCAGCCAATTCTAGGTTGTGACTTCCTCTGTGCATTACAATCTCAACTGTTGACGAGTTGCAAATCAAAATAACGGAGTAGTCATCCTCAGTGGTGAAAAACCTGGCAAAGCCATTGAACAAATGAGGGTTATCATCTCTCCACAATTTGTCTTTGCCCCACTGAAATAACTGCAGTACTAGCCGTGGGAAAAGCCCTGCAGGGACTAAACCACTCTTGAATTTGATAAACAAAGAAGGAAACTTTGCAGAGGCAGCCAACTCAGTGATCCACTTCGGTGGGGGCGACTTTAACATTGAAGGGACTAGGTAGCTCTTGTTGCTTGTTGTATCACATGGCCAGGAGCACAACAGGCAAAATTTCTCCATTATTTCAATGAGAGTGGCACATGTTTCTTTCTCGTTAAACAAAGGACCCCAAACATGTGCTAGGAGATCTTCATCCAGAATTCCTTCCCTCTCAAGCTTAAGCCATGAATCCAAGAATTTCTCTTCATCAGCATCATATGGCTTGACAGTGATCACCTGTTTAAAAACGTCAATTAGCCACTGGGGATTTAATATTATGATTTTTTTCAGCTCGGCAGTGTGATCAAAATGGATTAAGCACCTTAGGTCATGCAGGTAGTTCATCAACGTCGTGAACTCGTTCTCTTCGTTGACTTTGCCGACCTCCGAAGCGATACCTTTTGCCGCTTCCAGGGAAATGCATTTATATCCCTTTTTCTTAACAGCTTGAAGCGCCTTCTCAAATCTCAACCACTTCAATGGAATGGTCGCGTTGATGTGCGGAAGTTCTTTAGCCTTTTCAAGTACTTTCTGTCGCAAGCGTGCGACTTCTGGGCAGTCAGAGGATTTGACCCTCAGACTTGTGTTATCTACAAAGAATACATCACACAAATGGTCACCATAAGGTTTTTTCTTCAGATAACCAAAAATTTTACGAGATAATTTTCTAGGGTCTTGACCGCCGAATGGTTTATCAGCATGCGTGCATACCAGGAAAACGGCAGGAAGTTTCTTTGGTAACACATCTGATGAGCAGCATTCTTCTTCGCTACAAGTTAACGAAGCCACAGACGTCATCCAGAAGTTGAGATAATCTATATTAGTTTTCAGATTGGCGCTCTCTGGTATTGCTTCGTATACACCTTCTTTCTCCAAAGGCTCAGCTTTGCCATATGGATCTAAGCTTAGGTCATACACCAAGCAGTAAATTGCTCGTGATGTCAGAAACAGTGGGTGTGTGTCATAATAAACTGACTGTCCTGCAAAATCCCAAAAATAAGAACACACGTCGTCTCTGTTGTCCTCCAAATCGCCACGAAGCAATGATGCAGTCACAGCTGCTACTTCTTCGAACTCGGGCATGATTTTAATAGATTCTTGAGTAACTGGTTCTGGATTTAAGTTTGTTGAAGACGGTAATACGCCGATTTCGTGACTTCTACGAGTGGGATTATGTGCCTGAATGATGTCCGCATTTTTCGCAGGATCATTTGGTGTTGATTCATATGAGATTTCATTGCCGCCGGGTTCAAAACTTTCTTCTGCCATATGAAATTCCTCTGCTGTTTTAGTTACAATTTCGGCCTGCTTTACGCTATCCACGATGTATCTGGCTGCAAGCAGACCATAGGAATTAGCTGTAGTTTCAGACGTTTGGTCCTCGCTGCTCTTTCCTGTTACCCAAGGCTCTGTGGTCAGTTTAAAATAGGAAGGATCCACTTCTATGCCAACGGTGCTATCTTCTTGTGGGTTATAGCAAATCCCTTTTAGCGACTTCATTAAGCTGGTCTTTCCTGCTCGGTGTTGACCAATGAACATCAACGGAAACCTTCTGTCAGACGTTTTTCCATGAGTGAGAGCCTTTTTATAAGCTTCTACGGCGGACGAACCCCTTGCAAGAATCTCTGGAGGAACTATAATGTAAGAACAAATGTTTCACAACCTCAGTTTTCTAGTCCATCGGTGTTGCTTCCGAAGATTTGAGAAGATAAAAAGTTAAAGTAGAGGGGAAAACAACGTTGTATTTCTCAACTCACTCTTGTGTCATAGACTGTCGGTCACTAACTCACACCTATATTTCAAATTAATACAACGAGCATCTAAAATAATATGATGAAAATAACAGTTAAATGTCAACGCCAAAAACAACAAAGCAAAACAAAAATTGGGTGAGGCTGACCACTTAAAACAAAGCAAAGCTCAGTTCTGTAAAATCAGCAAATAATTCTAAAGAAAAGACACAAAGATCAACAAAATAAAACTTTACTTACCCTTGTCATGAAACAAGAAGGCTTGTGCTTCCTTTAGAAATTCTAGAAATTCAGGCAGCTTCTCAGTTATGGGCTCTGGTTCCCATAATCCGCTGCTAAGTAAAGTGTCCCACTCTTTGTATCGCACATGGACGTCAGTCTATTGAGCAGCAATGAAAAGAGAGAGTCGTTCAGGTAAAATCTTTACATCTAAATCTAAACATAGGGTGATTGTAGCTAATATCAAATGGTCAATGCATAAATGCATTTTGTTCAAGATTGTCTACCTATTTCTGTCCACAATGACCCAATCGCTTGATATTAACCAAGCTAAAGTTTCTGTACTGGGCCGACAAATGCTTAATTATCGACACGGACGGATATATGCTCTCGAAGAACGACACTTTTCGACAGCATAAAGCCCTTAGTAGAGCGAAAGTGGCGATTTCTTGATGGTTCTGAAACCTTAAAAAGGTGACTTTATCTGCTCCGGGGAAGACATTTAGTATTGTAGGAATACGTAAAAACCTATCCGTTACGTAACCTGACATTTACAACGCTGATGAAGTTCGAGCGAACATCAAGGAAATATTGATTTTGCTTCAAAGTGTTGCTCTGAGTTTTGAAATTTGTATTCTATTAAAAAGTGACTTAACAGGTCTAGCATGCTGACCGTTTCTCTGATGACTTTATTTCCTATGCTCCACGTGTGTTCTTTAGAAAGGATGATGCTAAAGCCTGTACTAGCAGTGTACTCTGTTCGTTTAGAACGACGCCAATGTATAACATGAAATTCGCCCCCCTTCGGAAGATGCAGTCCCATCGGCTCTTCATCCGTCAATGTCAACTCAGACAGGTAGGTTAACAGAGCATCTTGGATGTTTTCGTCTGGTGCATAGTCCATATCCTGAGTGCTATCTGTGAATAGAAAATACTACATTAAGGGTCTTGAAAGGATGAAATGATGACCCTCTTTATAGCAATTCCTATAGATAACAAACCTCGATAACAAACGTGGCCTGGTGTGAAATATAAAAACGATAGGTAAATAGGAAATGGGTTAATGGAAAATTATTACCGGTAAGAAACTTATGCGGAGCGCCCGCCCAAGATTTAAAAACTTTACAACGGCCCCACGAAGACTGTAGTAAAACTTATAATCAGCTCAAGCTTATAAAGGTGAACACCATTACGGACGAAAAAGCTCTGCTTGGTATAAAAGGGTGTCTGACCCCAAAAGATGAAAAAGTTTAGTTGCTCCTGAACATCTTAAGGTATTTCGTAAGGGTGCAAAGACGCATTTAATTGTGTCGATGATGTCTGGTATACACGTAAACAAATCTGCAGCAGATTGTAGTTGTTGTAAAAAAAAAAAAGCAACGTATATAGGTAGTCTAAGGAATGTAGGTTGGAAAGATCATTAGTTCCCAACCGTGCAATCCGTGGAGGTCACCTCGCATAGTTTAACAACTGTTCTAGCCGCACACCACGCCATTTAGGGTGCCTCGTTGAGAAGAAAATAATGCTCAAGGTGAGGACTCTAGCAATAAAGTTATTTCTACAACAAACGAAAGAGTTGGAGAGAATTAACACACGGGGCTCTGCCACTTAACTTAGCTTAAAGAAATGTCGGGTACTGTTTTAAAAAGCGACGGGTTACAACTACTAAGAGATGAAAACGAGAATTGAAAGCGGGAACGCATACGAACACTGCTGATTGGCTCTTGAAAGAGCGGTTTTAAAGTTGTCACGAGCCGGATGACAAGCACTTTGAATCGACATTATACCTTGAAATAACGCCTCACTCTGCTTTTGCTTGCAAATTGTCATTTCAATTACATCACCATCTTCTTTAAGTATGCTCATAAAACAGTCAGTCAGCCAAAGTGTCACCAAAGTTCTACAGAAAACGAACCCCCTTTTTAATGCTTACAGTCTCATTTTCAAGAGATAGGGAGAGTCGCATGATTTTTACTTCGAGTTTAGTCTAACACCTCTACACCGCTTACTTATCCTACCTCTTCGTCCCCGAATGTGGAACCTGCAATCAAATTCACAGCCTGGAAACAAGATGTCTGCTTTTAAGTATTTCATAGACTTGAGCACTAGCCATGCCCGACATCTTGACCGTGTATCCTCATCTTTGAAGTGTATCTCTCCCAAAATGTTCTTCACATCAAAAGGAATTGGTATGTCTTCCAGCCTTTGCTTGGAGTTCTCGTTTGCAACCCATACCTACGTTAAAAAGAATGAATTATGTTGTGAAATCTGACGTATGGACATTGATCATTCCCGAAATGGTGCCTAGTACATAACCTGCTTCAAATAAACACTCTTTTCAGTGTTTACGTTAAATGAAGCGTCTGGCCGATTCTAATTTCTTGCCTCGGGTAGCATAAAGTTTAACTATTTACCACATTAAGTGTCATGGGCGCTGTCTCTGACCTTTTTTACGTATCTCTGGATATACCTCACAGTAAAATTATCTCGGGAAAGTGCAGTCATGACTTTCGTGGGTGGGCAGGTTCTTAGGATCAATTTTGTGAGGTATTTGTTTCTTAAAATACACGTGGAGGTTTGTGTATCTATTCATAAAAAATATTACCAATTATTAGACACAGACCTTCGGATTGTAAGCACGCGGACTTACCTTGCACCTCAATTGATACCAACATGGTGTCAGAAATGTTAAATCATATCTTGAAACATAACCTATCTCCTCAGGAAACGTTTCCTTGTACTGTGTTCTTAATGCCCTTTCATTTGGCGTAACCCCTTCCAAATTAAAAGCTAGCTTCCAGTGTTTATTGTTAGGGTATTTTATCTTTTCTGTGGCCTCTCTAATGCTCCACCGTCCATCCCGAATATCCTCTGAAGGAAAAATGACAAAAAGCGATCTATGGATTGATGTTAACAACTAACATTCAGAAGCCCCTACATAACACTACATAGAGTAATGAGGGCGAATTTAGCTGATAATTTATAGTAAAACTGAAAGAAACACTACCTCGATCTGGAACTTGAATTGTAACCTTTCCAAAGTGACACCACATGTCGGCCTTTGGCATCATCTCTTCAGCCATTTCCTGTTTGACCTTACGTAGAGATACCAAGACGTCCTTCATTAGTTGTTCTTTATAGCTTGGATGGCCAGCGTCAGAACTGCATGGTTCCTAAGTGAGAAGAAGGAAGTAAGGTTTTTGCCTTGCTTATTTTTTAGCTTCACTACGCAAAATCTGGGTGGAAAGCTTCAAAAACGTGACGTCAACCAAACACCATCCAAGAT
Organism: Porites lutea; assembly: GCF_958299795.1. NCBI lineage: Eukaryota > Metazoa > Cnidaria > Anthozoa > Scleractinia > Poritidae > Porites > Porites lutea. Next base: position 7,156,169 of record NC_133207.1, on the reverse strand, counting down.
AACATCGCCTTAGAATTTACTAAAAACTGGTAAAAATTTCAAATGTGCATGCTAAAACTTGAAAACAATATTCATAAACAAAACTTCACCACAAAGAAAGAATTGGGAGAGGCAACCAAGGAATGGAGAACAGAGGAAATTAATTACTCGTATGACACACCTGTGGTTCACATTGCTCGGCTGGTTTCAGTCGGTATTGTACGAGCGGTCCAGTTGGATGGCCATTTTTCAGCACCTGCTCCAGTTTCAGTTTTGGTACGTTGAGATTATAGTCATCGATGCAGCAACTGGTTTTCGTGTTTTTTCGTCCAACACCTCTCATTCTTGCTAAAGCCTTCAACATAACCCAAAACACATACTGTAAACAAGAGCCCAAGATTGAGATGAAGTTCCCGGCCACTCTTAAATAGAAGTAAAATCTGCATGCCCACTCCCCGCTTCAAAGCGTATGACCTATAAGAAACTTATTCCAGGCATTCAGATAGATGCGGGGACGGCGCAAATAGAAGCGTAGTAGAAAAATAAAGCGAGGATACTCCCCCCAAGAAATTTGAAAAGTTGAATTGTCCAAGGTTGAATTTCGTGTGTTTCCTTTTCTCTCTGCTCGCCATTTGCGCCACTCTCTACTGTCTGAACGCCTGCTCGAGGTATTAAGAGGTTCCGTAAGCACGCTTGAGGCAGTATTTTGTGTATTTTAAAGGCATTCATATCTTACATCAGACAGTGGAACCCGGTCGATACATCCACATTTGGGGTCTCATTAACGAGAAAGCGTCCAACAATGATATGAGCTTCTAAACTGTTTGATGAAATATTTTTTACTTTTTGAGATTTAAGGTTCTGTCTCTACGAAAAGTAAAAAGGGCTCGTCGTTAAGACCCCTAAGTTTACTCCTGATTTACTCAAAAGCAAAAAGCGGATTGGACTGTCATGATGATTTGACGGACTAATATAGTTCGACTTCATAGTTTGAAGGATTGCGGTAGTTAGTGAGAAGAAAGATGGCTTTCTTAAACGTTTCCAGTCTACTATTGATGATGGGTTGATGAATTCTGTGTATGTGTGTCCCCATTCTATGACTTTTCTTTTCTCCTAGTGCACGGCCCTTCCCCCCCCCCCCCCCTCCCATGAGCTTCTGCTGATAACAATGAACGGTTCCTATTTGTAGTTGTGAAGCACGATACGTAGATCTACACTTCGATTTCATTCGAAGGAAAGACAACTTTTACCCACCACTATTTCTCCAATTAGAACTTTAGCATACTCCCTTTCTTCTTCTGTTCCAGAGATAATGTAAATTTCGTGATCTTCACGATCTAAGATTACTTTTGCTCCTGACTGAGCAGAAATGTGTCGGAGTTTGGCTGCCTCTTTTCCCTTCACTGAACCCTTGAATTTGTCTTCAACCTTTATTAGTTCCCGCCGTCTTCTTTTGGCACTATCCTGCATAAAAAAGATGTGGCGAAATCATTCAACTCAATCTGCGCAACTCAGGCCATCTTCACCCTATAATGGATAGCTTTTGCGCCGGTCCGAAACACATACCGGATAAGGCCTCTGTTCACACCGTACGATTTTTGTAACGAAGAGAAGCTATGCATCTCGGCTAGGTGTTCATCGTAATATACCGGATAGCCTTTCTTCTCCGAACGAAAAGCTCCGGGGGGTACTCCTGGGAATTCTTGGGTGGGGGTGTGCCGCCCAGTTCTCCAAATCCTCACCCTAATTCAGGCCAAAAAATGTCATTTTTCACACCCGTTTTCAGACCAGACCTCTAAAATCCATACCCGTTTTCAGACCTGGCTTTTGGGAAGAAATTATGTCATTATTATTTAGATTAGAGCGCAAATAAACAAAATACTTCAAATTCATTTCGAATTCGCATATTTCTCTTTCTTTCTTACTCTTTTGGAATTGAAAGGGTAAATACGTTCATACACTCCCGTAGTTCCCCCGAAAACCATACCCGATTCCAGACCGAACTGGGCAAAGTGAATACCTGTTTTCAGGCCAAAAAGGCTAAAAAACCATACCCTTTCGGGCGGCACATACCTTTATGGCTTATTTAAGGGAGTACCCCCCCCCCCCCCGCCCAGGGGGAAGCTATTTTTCCGGGACGCATCGTGCGAACACAGCCTCAGTCTATGTGGCAGGTAAATAGATCGTTCTAATAATATGGGGAGTCATATTGAGTCAAGTAGCGGAATTCATTTCGTTTTTTTCTTTCATTTCTGTTTTGTGTTTTTTAAAATCAACGAAAAAAAAATGGCTGAAGCATATTTGTACTTTAAATAAAATGATACCATGATCTTAAAACTATTTTGGAGTCCAGTAAGTAGTTACTACACACTTCAAAAGTTTAAAAGGAATCGAACGTGATCCTAGTTAATAATAATAGTAATAATTTGTTTGGTTGATTATGGTCATAAAAATGAAATCTATATTATTTCAAACAGTGTTTAAAAATAATCGTTGCAAAAGAAGGGCGTTATTCCAACCTCCAGCCCTCGATAGCTTTACAAGACCTATTACTGATCCTAAAATGCCCAGCTTTTCTATTTCTTAAGTCAAGAAACCTTAGCTCATATTTTTAACCAGTCACAAAAACAAAAAATTAATAATCAAACGCCAAAGAAGGGAATAAAAATAAATTATTAAATAAACAAATCGATCTCAGTACACTAACTGGACTACTTGGTAATATTTTTATTTGCCATTCGTTTCTGCGGAACATTTAGTCACTATTGCATAAAGTATACTTGCTGATGATAGGTTTAGTGCAGGTTCTTAAGTGTACTGTGAGAACTACTTCCTGTACTATAACTATGGGTTTAACATTTTACCACTATTCCCTTGACAAGCCTTTCAGCATGTGCAATTTGTTCTTCATCCCCAAAGATTGTAAATCCGGCTTCCTCCTTGCTTTGGGAGAATATTGTTGTTCCAGTTGTCTCCATAATTTCATGCAGCTTGTGGCCACCCTTTCCAATAACATGACCCTTCAGACTCAATGGAACGTCTACGAATTTACTTCCTCCTTCTTCTTCTTCTTTACTTTCCTCCCGGAGACTATCGTAAGACAACCTGACAATTTTAATAGGACAAAGAAACCCACTGAGATACATATACTTTGTTAAATATGTAGAATTAGTGTAGAATGTTTATCCGTGATTTATGTAGTCATGTGTGACAAGATGACAATATATAGTTGCCTGCCGTTGCACGTTCGATTTTCCAAAGTTAACCTTTTTCTCCGATTTTTTACTTCTTTTACTTGTAAACCCTTCCACTGCCGCTGGTTGTAACTGCATGTGCATTTGGTAAAATTTCAGATTAGCCATTGTGACGAAACTCAACTGGAAGCTTACGAGAGTGATCGCAGGAAGAGCGTCTACTGTATAACGCAAATGTTCCTTCCTTTATCTGGTGGAATCAGTGTTAAATTCTTTAATTCAATTATAAATAGCATAGGGTGTTCGATTTTAATCTACAAATCCAAAGTTTACTATCAATAAACTTAAAACATCAAAGAAGTTTAAAACAAACAAATTATACATTCTACGCATAATCTTTCTCCGCTACCTTCGACTGCAATCTAAATCAGCACTATTAAAACGACAAGTCAAAGCCCTACATTTACTCCTGGTGGTGACAATCGTTCACTGAGGGGACGAAAAGGGAAAACTGGAATGTTGTTTTACGTTATTCAAAAGCCTGCAGCTATTCAAAATCTGACTCGACGAATTGAATGGATCTGGATTACTCGATGAATCGACTAAAACATAACTTACCTCTTCCGCCGTCTCTCATAGTCCTCGCTGGCCATGACTTTTTGATTTCTAAACGTGTTACACTGTAACAATTAGTTTAGAACTGTTCTACATCTGAGACTAAACGATTAAGAGGTGCAGCAATAAACAGAAAAACACCAGAGAAAACAACATGAAGTACTTCCGGGATGCAAATTTTTACCGAGCTGTCATCACTGTTCACAATCTCGTACCCAGAGTCTTCTGGCTTTTTGGTCAGCTGAAGCCAGAAGACTCTGGGTACGAGATTGCACTGTCCACGTCACTGAACTCTGTTTTCTGACTGGCAACCAAAGAGGAAGCCGTTTTAGTATTCCCTTTTTGTGTAGCTCTGTCCCTGAGGAAGGCTAATTTTGCTAGCCGAACTATTGGCCTTAAATAAATCAGCCCTTTGCCGTATTGCCAGCCTTGTATTCATTATTTGTTTTAATGTCCAACCTTCGTTAAACGCGAGGCAGCTTGTTGACAGTTTGTCGAAAACTTGCAACATCACACTGTTCTTGTATAAAGTGATTTGCGCATCACCCATCTGAATTTTTTTTAATTACTGAAGAGGGCAAATGTCACCAAACGTTAAACTAGCTTTCGGGACTAGCTTGATGATCCCAAAGCCAGTCCAGTACTTCCTGGGACGGACCATTAAAAACGTCATGGGGTGGGGGTGGGAGGTGGGGAATTTTCAAGCGGCATGAACTTTTTTTGTTAACCTTTCTATATGATCCTTTTAAATTTTCAGGCCAAGGCTTGAATACTTTTTAGGGTTACTTGGCGTGTATGAATTATTTAACTATATTTTTCCCTCTTTTTGTCGGCTTCGCCCTCTCCCCCCTTTTAAGTTCATCTTTTCAAAGAGCATATTATAATAGTAATAATAATAATAATAATAATAATAATAATAATAATAATAATAATAATAATAATAATAATAATAATAATAATAATAATAATAATAACCAGGGTAAACCCGTCAGCTGAAGCTGTTTTAAATAGGTGCCCTGGGCATCAGTCGGCTGCAACCTCGTCCCCAGGGTCTTCTCGTTTTCCAATATGGCAGCTGTAGGAGAGAATCCTGCCATATTGGAAAACGAGAAGACGCTGGGGACGAGGTTGGGGCGGCTGGTAAGACCGGTTTTAGCCATCAAAAGTTATACCTGGTTCCGAGGCTAAGGGGTATAAAATAAATTGTGATCGCATTGAATTTATAAATTTGGGTTGTTTTTTGTTAATTTGAAACTGGCTTATTGACTGACTGTTTACTATGAATATGAATTGTGAGAAAGAAACAAATCATTTAGATATTTTCAATTTTTCTTTTCAAAGTAGCGCGCTTGCTAGGTTACTTCCAGGGGTGTCGCATTGAGAGAAACTGGCTTATTTCGTTAATTCTAAGCTATTTATTTCTCGCCCCATAACTGGTCTTGTAGTATAACTGTAAACTAGAGAACAATGCAGTGTTTCCGTTGATAGGCGTCTTCCCAGCAACGTAAATGATGAAGCGCATACTTGGAGTGACACCTACGGGAAGGTTTTTTTTAATTTTTCTGTTCAAAATGTAAGGGGGCTGGAGGAGGGAGGTTTAGGAGGGTAAAGGTTACGGTTCTACAATTGCAGTCAACCTTGCTTTTTTTACTGTTTGCTTACAAAACCCGTTGCCGATTAGATCCATCAGAATACGGTACTTTTGATTTATAAGTTGTTCCTTGCCATTTATTAACAAGTTATCCTACCCCATACCCGATCTACAGGAGTAGAAGCCTTTTGGACGGAACGGCAAATTAAAAATCGCTTCATATCCAACAAACTTCACAGGACCATAATAATTGTTGACTGCGCCTTGCTTTGTCTCGCTGAGTCGTGAAAGCGACTCTTCCGGAAGTCAACCAGTTTACCGTAAACTGTTTCCACATGGTCCGCATAGTTCTAAAAATAGCTTTTTTGAAATTTAGATATCCCGGCTAACGCCCATAGACTTCCTCTCTGTCCTATTATGATCTCTTGACAGGACACAACTTAGGAACCAAGGATTCATGAAAGCAAATTTTATTTATAAAGTAATCGTAATTTAAGCCCTCGAGTAAAGAAAATGAAAATGAACAAAAAACGTTTAGTTAAAATCTCGTTGTATTGTAATTGTTATTGACTCAAATCGACCTTTTTAACTTGGGATAGCACGTGTCCCTTAAGAGCAGACCCTCGTGTGAAAGCCCCGTAAAACGTGCGGTTTTATTTCTTATTTACCCTCGTTTATTTATCTACACTATGACTAGTGCTAATTGTGTGAAAAGGTTAAAAGATAAGAATGATTCACTGAAGTCTGAAATTCGTATAACCTGACGGCGAAAATAGTTTGGGTTCAAAGAAAAGATTCACAGTATCCTCTTAGATATACCAAGAATTGAAAATTCTTATGTTGACACAGCGATGCTTAGTCCAAGGGCGAAAAAGTACTACTCTTAATAATTAAAACCATTTTCCCCCTTTTTACTATTCTTTCTTTGACTTTGAACAGTGCTTTTCAACTATTGCGCAGTCTGCGTATGTTACGTATTTCCCGTATTGTCACTGATCACTTTTGCTGGATCAGACTCTACTTTGACTCGGCAGGGAGGGGATTAAAAAAAGAGAAGAAGGCAAGAGGTGTGTGTGTGGAAGGGGGAGGGGGGGCGGGGAGCGATTATGGAGGTGATTAATCGAGGGACGGCTATTATTCGAGGAAATACGGTACTTACGAACTTTAAGTTTCCTTTTTTCCTTCTTCTGTCTTGTGTTGTTTGTTTACCCATTTCAGACCGCGAGACGTTCTGAGAATATTTTTTTTCGTTGCCTTATATCAAATATCCATTCATTTGAACGCGAATAAGGTTAAATTTAAAAAAACAAGACACCGTTTCCTTGATGAAAATCAAGTGGACTAAATTGCTTAAACAAACAACCCTTGCGAAATAGGTCTGTGATGTATCGATAGTGCATACAATAAAAGGAGTAGACCTGTGTAGAGCTTAGGATTACTGTGGTATTACATGCATAGAAATTCCCATATTTAGCTCAATTTTTAATGAAATTTTTGCTTTCTTCATCTTAAGCACTAGCAGTTACATAAAATCTTCTAAAATACCTTCTATTTTCTAAATATGTACAATAATCTATAATAATACTACTATTCAGAGATGTTTTTTTTATCATATCATTCAGAATCTTCATAATTATTGTAGTGTTTTTCATTAACTAGTCTCTGAAACTAGTCTCACCAACATCTCCTAGAAGTTCCTAAATAAATCAATATATACATATTAGCTTCACGTCATTCATTTCCATGCATGTTTAACTTGTGAATAGTCGAAGGCAATACATAACAATTATTCACCGAAGTGGAGGTGGCTAGTCCTGGTTATTTACCGAACTGCGAAGCAGTGAGGTAAATATCCACGACTAGCCACCGACATCGAGGTGAACAATTGTTTTAGTATATACTAAAATAGTGAGATAATTGAGCACAACAATGACGATTTTTAACTTAAATACTGTTGCCAACGATTACAATTTTGGCGCGTAATGACCAGGCGGCTGCGGCCGTCGCTTTTTCTTGCCGACAATTAAAACTTTTGAAGGCATTTGTTTAGCTCTTGCGGGGAAATTTCTTCAAAAGGAGTTGTGAATTCTTTTTGTATTTAAAATCATTCTATAAAAAAAGATCATTAAATTTAGTTTTAAGCTTATTTATGAACAACTCAACTAAATAAAGTAAGCAAGACTTAAATTTAATTTGCATTTGTAAACAAAAACTTTTTCACCGGTTTTATCGATAAATTCGTGTCAAAAAGACAAAGCTTTACCTGTTAAAACTTCCAATCCGAACTTCGTCACCTTCTTCGTGTATTTCGGAAACAGCTTGCTTGATTAGTTGTGAAATTTCTTTGTTTGTTTACGGCAGCAAACCGGGAAGGCATTTTGCTCGCAACTTACGCGAGTTTGGCGTTGCTCGCTCGGAGGAACTGGAGGTGAATCAGTGAATAGTGCAGGATAGTCACTGATTGAGTAGCCAATCAGAGCGGGCGAAAAACACTATCCACTGTTTTAGTATATACTAAAGTCTATTATTTCGGGGCTTTGATTACTGACTGCTTAAAAGAAAGTGGCTTCTTAAAGGTTATGTTAATTTATGACGAGATTCTATTGAGCGGCTAACTTCCATTACGCAGCCTTGTCGGGACCCCGTGCATGGGTGGCCGCTTAATTGAGGTTCAACCGTATAATAACAGGAAGGGACCACGAAAGAAATATCGAAGCTTCTAAATTACAGAAGCTGGGCTCCCAAGTCGCTATTTTTAGAAACTAAACTGGTGGATACGCCTAGCGTGTTTCGACAGGTGCATAAGTTCGTTCTTCCTTTGTTTTGCTTTGATAATCATATTCTCTTTTCGAAAATTACATTTCGGCAGAAAAATGATCCGACTATGAACTTGCCGATACGGGGAGAAATGTACGGTCGCCTGGTATTTCTGAAATAAATGAACTTGTGATAAACTGGTATGAGAAGCAGCTCACTGTGCCGCCATTCCTAGAGAATTCTCAGCTGTAAAGGAAAAAGATAAAACAATAAACAACGCTATCAATTCATATAAATAGCGGTGAAGGCGAAAGCTCATCTTTCCTGCTACGAGAACAAATATACTGGACACTAAGTAACTAAAAGTTTGGCTAACACCCCCTTCTTTCATGAAAATTAGGTTTATTAATAAAGTTTGACATTAACTCCAGAAGAGACAATAACCTGCATTTTAGCTATGCATTATAATTCTCCTCTAAACCACAAATCATCTGCGCACGTGTTTGCAAAATGAGACGGACCGCAGGTTGTCAAAGCCTGAGGGAAAATTAGGCTACGAAGACCGTAAAAGTGATAACGTGTGAAGTGCTAGTTATATTTTGTCCACGACAAACTTGCGAGTGTGCAGCGCAGATGTAAATTTCCCTTTCGTAAACGGTCGCCACCATATTTTTTACCTGTTACTGAGAGTGTTTGTGTTAAAAAAGAATCGCAACCCAAGGTCGAGCCCAGAACTTGATCCGGACTTTTCGTACCCGTCTTCTCTCTTTCTCAGCTGATACATCAATAACAGTTGACCCTAGACCTTTTCATAACTTGTAACGCAAATTAAACTTGGGCTTTAAACGTCTTTCTTTCTAATACTATTCAAAAACGTATTATCTGCCTTATTTGCAACTTAATCCAGGGAAAATATTACATCGATCATGACTAAAGGCTTGGTTACCAATGGTGGAATCGACCGTTTTAATGGAAACGACTGTTAACAACAGGCAAATAGGCGGCCCAGAAGCACAAAAATGATGTCCAATAGTAACTTGCAACTTATCATATGGTAAAGATCTCTTCTCCTTTCTTTTGAATCAACATGCACAAAAACATACTAACCTTTGCCTATCGATAACCTGTCGCACGACATACTCTTTAAGTCTCTAGAGGGATCAAAGAACAGGCAAAAAAAATTAAATCGGGTAAAACGGGAGTTTCTGACAACGTGAGAAAGTAAGAAAAGGCGATCTGCTATTAAGGGTTTTGTTGCACAGGCAGCCCAAGCATACCATGTGAGGAAATTAAGGTTAATTCAGTTCGACTGTGGTAACATCTGAAATGATTTTCGGACAAACAAGAAAATATCATATGTCTTTTCAATGACGTCTTTTAGTTTGTCCATCTTGAAAATTTATCCCATATGTTGGAAAAAATGATTATGCTTGCATTATCACAGGCAAATACGGCGTCATTGATGACTCCAGTTGTAATCACCTCCGTGAATCTCCTTCATTGCGGTTTCAATGAGCAAAGCATTGGTCTAAAAAGCACTAAATCATCATTACCACTTAATTTATAGAGGTAAAACTGCTTTTCCTTTGCTTCATAACCGTCTCTTGTCTTCTAGTCAGTTTTAACGTCATTTCGTCAATTTTCGTTTCTCCGATTTTTATGATGCACCGTTTGGAACTCACAAACGTCAACATACAACAATGTACCGCTCTTTCCCTTCTCCGAGTACTTAAGCGTACAATTCTGAGTGCTATAGCGGTTAAGGTTTCTGTGTACTGTAGTGCACACGAACTAAACGGCAGAACGCAAAATATATGTAGTGTACACTATACACATATATGGAGAGTGATCCCATTTTGTATCGATTACCCCCCAATGCACAAGGTACACGTACGTAAGCCACAGATAACCAAAATGCGTGAGATGATACCAGAATAATCAACCTTCGTTAACTAGAAACGGCTAGACGACTTATAGATATTTCCAGCAACAACAATTGGCCGTTTGACCCCTTTATCTTACTAAGGTATGTTTGAAAAGTGCCTTTGTTGCTGTAAACCTGAGAAAAATTCCCATTACGTTCAACCGTTCATTTCTTTCTAAACAGTTAGTGAAATAAATAGTGTGAAAGCTCACCTTTAGTCAAACTCCACAGTTTCTCAATAAGAGATGTACACTGTTCCTCCCAATTGTACCTCTCTTCATAACTTGTTCGCAAGGATTGGATATCTTGAAGACGCTTTGCTCTTTCTTTTTGACGAACAGAAGCTATTGCCTTTGACCAGTCATTAGGGTTTTTGGATTCCACAACGTATGAATGCCCCTGTGGAAGAGCACGCAGTGCATGTCCGAATCCTGAATTGCCACTTACTAGAATGGGAAGACCAGCGGACAATGCTTCAAGACCTGTCAATCCAAAGCCCTCTGTTCTGGAAGGCATGATGGCAAGGTCAACCTCACAAAACAGTTCTTTCAACCCTTCTTTACTTTGAATGAACTCCCTCACAATAAGCTGATCTTTAGGGATTCCAGACTCGAGCAAACGTTCCTTGACTTCATCCTGTTTCCCTTTGGGTGTACCAACAAAAACCAAACAATAGGAGTTGTCCTCTAGTTTAGCTAGTGCTGTCGGAGCAATGTCGTATCCCTTGAGTTCGAAGTCTTCAGGATCGCCGCGGCCAAAGGTTAAAACCTTAAACTTTTCCCCTTCCTGGGCGGCTTGCTTTACTGCTTTGAATTCATCGAAGGTGCCCGGAGTCAGTTGAATGATATCTTGGGATTTCTCACAGGACCTAAGATAGGATGAATAGGCATCCCTTAACTTAGCCCCAACAGCAACAACAAGATCTGCCAGTTTGCACAAATCTACTTCAACTTTATTCTTCTTTTCGCCTTTAGCAACTGCCTCAGGATACTCCTTGTACATTCCAAGTTCTTCAGGTGCAGTGTGCACCATCTGCACCCACTTACATCTATGAGACTCGGTAATAAATTGGGCTTGTTTGCCCAGCTTAGCACCATGGCCCACAATGACATCAATTGAAAGGCTACTTGGTGGAGAGCACAACCAGTCTAGGGGATCATCATAGCCTGTACGCATCTTTGCCTCCTGAATAGTAACATTTGACTGTGACGCGCTCTTCTTATCCTCTTCAGAACAAGCGGTTTGCGGAACAAGGACAGTGACATTGACTTGAGGTTGCTTGGCTAGCAAAACTGCAAGCTTTCTGTTTATCGTTGACAAGCCACCCATGGATGAACCCCACTCACTCGCCAACAGAGTGATGTTTAACTCTGTCGCACAATCTTCTGGAATACTTCGGAGTCCCGCTTCTTTTGTTGGGCCATCTGATCTGGGGTGGCGCGAACCCTGAAAGAAAACAATGATTTCGGTAACTATAATCACAGATAGTTGTTAGTTCCTAATTATTTTTGTTTTCCATTTCAATGGCCTGAACGTAAGAGCAAATCTGTGTTATGTTCCCACTGATTCCAAAGCTAAAAAAATGGCGTTCTTTAATTCTGTTGCGGAAACGTTACTTCCGGCCTGCTCAACAGTATCATTACTGCTCACGTTCGGAATGTTTACTGCAGCGTTAAACATGGGGATAATTACAATGTTCATGAGTCCGTACAAAAACAGATTTCAAATGATAAACAGAAACTAAAAGAGATAGAAAGTTGTCAATACGCTTGAAAAAGTGTCCACGAGACTCACGAATTTGCCTAGCATTAGAGTTAGCGAAGACGATTGTGTTATAAACACAGCTTTAATTATAAATTGTACCGTTCCTGAACTGACGCGGTTATCCGGTTTTCTGGTCGTTCGTGTTAAGTAACATTAATTCGGCAACCTTCATTTGTAGCTGAAGATGGTCCTTGGTAAGATCGAAACATGTCTTACGCTATTTACATACCTGCTCTGTTGAAGAAGCAAACCAAGGTTCAAACAGCTTCACTTGCACTCTAAGATTCGGAGCAAACGAAGCCTTGTGGCAAACTTTTATTTCTTTGGCATTGCGCAGCTCTGATTCACACAGGAAGTGCAGACACTCTTCTTCTTTGCATTTTTCAGTGCCATGATTTTGACAGTAGTTAACAACACCTTCAGGAGAGCAGACTGGACATAGGAAACTGATTTCGTAACTCATATCTCGTTGCCAGCGAGATTCCTTGTGCATGCGTTCAAGTATCGAAACTAGTCGCCTGTGAACATCACTAGGACAGATTAACTTAGTGGTTTCAACCTGGAAGTCTGTTGATAATGTCATGTTTGCTGACAGACGTTCTGCCAATTTGTGACTGTCATCATCTCCAAGAACTACAACTTCAACGACTGAGGAGTGGCACATAAGGATAACCGAGTCGCCATCTTTAGATGTAATAAGTCGTGCAAACTCGTGGAACAACTGAGGCTGTTCTAATACCTTGCATTCGTCTTTTACCCACTGACAGAACTGCACAACTAGACGAGGAAACAAATCTGGAGGTACCTGGCCGTTTAAAAATTTGACAAAAAGAGGAGGAACTTTTGCCTTCTTAACCAGCCCAAGAACCTCCTCTGGTGGATGTGATCTCAGCATTGATGGGACAAGATAACTCTTGTTTTTACCACCTGAAGGCCATGGGCACAGCAAACTAAATTTCATCATTATTTCTATAAGAATCTGATATGTTTCTTCGTCGTGGTTGTCAAACAAGGGGCCCCACACATGTGCCAAAAGCGTTTCATCTAGGATTCCTTCCTTCTCAAGCTTACACCATAAGCTTACGACCTTCTTTTCTTTACGATCATACGGATCATACGGTTTGACAGTTATCACTGTCTTAAACACGTCAACCAACCACTGAGGATCTAAAACCACCAACTTATTCAGGTCTGCGTTGTCGTCAAAATGGATTAAACTCCTTAGGTCGTGCAAATAGTCCATCAGGGTCTTGATCTCTTTGTCTTCATCAATATCACAGGCTTTTGCAATGTCTTTTGCTGTCTCCAGAGTAATGTACTTGTGTCCTCTTTTCTTTGCTACTTGAAGCGCCTTCTCAAATTTTAGCCATTTGATTGGAATGGTGTCGTGAGTTAGCGGTAGCTCTTTGGCGACGGAAACTAATTCCTTCCGCAAGAGCTGGACTTGTGAGCACTCAGAATTGTTGTTTCGCAAACGTGTGTTATCTACAAAGAACGGCACGTCATGCAGGTGGCAACCGAATGGTTTATTTTTTAGTAAACCAAAGATTTCGATGGTAAGGTCTTTGGGATCACGGCCGCAGTAAGGTGTATCAGCGTGAGTGCATACCAAGAAAACTGGAGGAAGCTTCTCTGGTAGCAATTCCGAGCTCAGACATTCCCCCTGACTGGCTAGAGACGCAACGGACTTCATCCAAAACTCCAGATAATCTAAATTGGTCTTTAGACTACTGAAGCTTTCCAGAGTCTTCTTGTATACTCCACTCTTCACCAAAGGCTTAGCTTCATCGTGTGGATTTAAGCTCAGATCGTACACCAAGAAGTATATGGCTTTCTTCGTAAGGAATAGTGGATGTGTCACATAGTAAACAGACTGACCAGCGAAATCCCAGAAAGTTGAATAAACGTCATCTTCATTATCCTTCCTGGCACTTTGGAGTAATGTTTCAGCCACAGATGCCACCTCATCAGGAACATCTACAGCTGAAAAGTTCCCTACGGGCTTTGATTCTTTCGGATCAGGGGCAACACTGGGTATGTTAATACTAGTGGTAGGGGGTGGATATCTAGATTTCTGAGGGTTTTCTCCTACTGTTGATGACTTAGTGTTTCGCGTGTCCGGTTCTACGTTAGCACTATCAGAATCGAACAGACTTGACTCCTTCTCTGTGACTGTGTGTACTTTGGTACTTTTCCTTTCCTTTTTCAGACTATCTACAATACGTAGTGCCGTTTGATAATCAAAAGAAATCTCTTTATCTGAATTTTGCCCTTCATTCTGTTCTCCAGTCCTCCATGTCTCTGTGCACACGTTGAAGAAAGAAGGATCCACATGTATTCCATCAGTGCTGTCTTCCTCCGGATCGAAAGCCATTCCTCTCAAAGATTTCTTTAAACTGGTCTTTCCTGCTTGGTCCTGACCAATAAGCATTAACGGAAGCCTTTTGAGAACGGTTTTTCCACTTAAAAGGGCCTTGTTGTAGGCTTCCACGGCTGCAAGACCCCGCGCAAGTATTTCGGGAGGCACTGCAACCAAAAAAACAAAAACATAAAAAGCCAAGAAACGTTAAATTTTGCTCAATGTCCTTAGTTCATTTAACGAGAGTAACACTTAACAGTAGATCAACTGGAAAAACCAGTAGCTCTCGATCCTAACAAGTAACAGCAACCTCAATGAGAAATTGTATATAAAGTTATCAGGGTAAGAACTAAATAAGTCATTAACATTATGTTGTCAATACAATACAATGCAATACAATCAGATAACTTTATTTAAAGAAAGAGCAACCTTTTACAGTTTTCAAACTTACGGTGGTCTAAAAATATAGCTTAGAGAGAAAAACATACAAAAATATATATCAAACCGAATTTTTGAACACATGCTTCAAAAAGCCCCAGAACATTCTCACAGAAACCGAAAGGATCGTGTATATACTTAGACTTATCAAGCAACTCGTAGGGTATTTTACGGTATACCACTCGAAAGCATCACGTAACTGATTTATCCCAAGCCACTCAACATGAACACATAAAACGGAGAAACGTCGACCTTGACGTCATCTGTAAACAGCATTGCCCAAATTATCGACAGTTTGTCAAAGGGGCACCCAACGACGCTTTCCTCCTACATACAGGCTATCCAGAGTACTTTTAGATCTCTAGAAATGAATTCAGAGAGGCCCTATAAAATTGGTACCTGTTCGGTTATTCTAGGGGAACTTGAGTCTTTTCGAAATTACAAGGGCTTCAATAGTATTTTCCCAAAAATGTTAGATGTAATATAACGTATTACGAAAGTGAGAATTTTATTGAGTCCTCTCTCCATCGTGTTTTGGTATCCGAAAAGTTTAGGTTTCCATTTTTTTTTACGAAAAATTGTTTAACCTGGACGGTGAAATGCGAAAAAATAACTTCAGAAAATCGTAAAGAATTTATTACGTAAGCTTCATCTAGAAATTTTTAGCCGTCCTCAAGTTATAAAAAATCCTAGGCAATATTTACTTCTCCGAACAGATACTTAACAGAAAAAAGTCGTTGGGTGCCCCTGTTGTCAATGAATAAAGTTGGTATTCACGTGTCTACTTTAACTGCATCCTGGATAAAGCTGAATAAAAGAAAGAGAGCTTTAAAATGTTTCTGCTGGATTTCAGTTAGGCTTGTTGTTTCGAAATGTAATTCGCCTCGGCATTCACATGGTTACTTCACTGATTTGTTTTACTCTCGGATTATACATTTCTATAGTTCTTTTTCCGTGGTACTATGTTGGATTTCGTTTTGCCAGGTATTAGTTTGATTTCTTAGAAGTCCGGAAAATAGGTGAAACTCGGTTAAGTGTTAACTGTAAAGTGAAGAATAATGCCCCTGGCAATTTTTGTACAATGACAAGTTTTGACTTTTGTAAACGTCTCTGTTTTCGTTGGGAAAATAGAGGCCGCAAGCATCACCAGTACCGGTATTTTTTTCCTGAAATACTACCCGTTCCGTACCGCAGAATATGCAACAGATTTGTAGCTTTCTAATTGGCTCTATTCTGTATGGCATGGGATAAAAGGTACTGCAAACATAATTGGTCTTTAAAAAAACAAAAAATAAATAAAAGATAAGGGGAAATGGGCATTTTCGAATGCACGCAATATACCTAGTATGTATGAAAAACTTAATGGGTTCACGGTCCCTTTTTTAATAGTTTTTTCTTTCGGGTTTACGGGTCTGGCTGTGGTGTGTTTATAACGATCGTTATTCGAGTGAGTTAATAACAGTGTATCAGTTTTTTCGAGCAGTCAGAACTGAAGTTGAGAATAGTAGCGCCTGAGTAAAAAATTTGCCTTGAAAAGCTGTATGTGCTTTTAATAAAATCCAACTGGTGGTCTATTATCAATGCTGCGTTCTGATTGGTTGAGCTACTACTAGGCTATATGTTATAGCCCCCTAGTAATTAAAAGACCGGGCTTTTTGGCGGCAAAAAAGGATTAAAGTCTAGCTTTTAACTAGCTAAAATTTTTTTATTCTCGACATTTTTGACCAACTAGTTGGATTTTACTAAAACAATTATTCCTCTCGCCCTCATGGCCTCTGAGTCAATAGCCCATTCGGCCTTCGGCCTCATGGGCTACTGACTCAGAGCCCATTCGGGCTCGAGGAATAATTGTTAAATAATCCACTTCTAGTACATTGTCATGTAACACAAAATAAAATCGATTTTAAGGCTTCTGTATAAATTTTACTATCAACTCAAAACCATAGTTAATGCATTTTACCTTCTCCCTCCAAAACAATTGCTTGCACTTTCTTTACGAAGCGAAAAAACTTTGGTAGTGTCTCAGCTATCATTTCCGGGTTCCAGTCTCCATTATCAAGCAAATCGTCCCATTCTCTGCAGTGAAGGTGTAGGTCGGTCTGCCAGAACAGAGAATAAATAACTAAACTAGTAATACGGAGTGCGGGCGACAACGATCAAAGGTCAAAACGCTTTAATTTTGCTCCATCACAGTGCTTTGCGTACGTTTCACGTGACAGATAGTCAAAACACGCTTGAACAGATTACTATTTCTAATACAATGACTGACCGGATAGCAAAAACCCCCAAAATAGACATCAGTCATGACAGCTCTCTCGGCCGCCATGTAAATGCCGTATCACGCAAAAGCTTAGAAATTCAAGCGTACTCTATCACAAAGCGAAAACCCTTTCGAAGTTTACATTTGCATAAACTTTACTTATAAGCTGCTCTAATACTTCATGCAAGTAAAAATTCATTCAGGAGGATCGATTACTCTTTGGTATAAATTTTGATGACGTGATGTGAAAACCAGCATAAACAAACATACAGAAAAAAAGATGATGACAATGATAACAATTATCACTGTACATGTAAACCTGAATCACTTAAATAGTACGCAGATGTGTGTTTCAGTAAATCTTCTTTTGCAATCGTTTATGAACGCGGCGACACAACTATCTTAAGTTTTCTCAGAACAGAATAGTCGAGAAATGGTCATAATTTCATCATACCGATTCCCTTGATTCCTCTTTCCGCCCGTCACTTCGCCAAGAGTTCTCCTTAGAAAGAATGATTGTGAAGCCTGGACTGATTTCGTACACAGATCGTTTGGAACACCGTTTATAAATAAGATGAAATCCATGGGGTATTTTCCCCTCTGGTAGTCGACAAAATCCAATTCCCTCTTCATCTGTTAAAGTCAGGTCAGATAGGTATCTTGCTAATATCTGTATCACCTCTGTCTTGGGTGCGTAGTCTGCCACAAGCGCATTGTCTGACGAGAGACCAATGCATCATAAATTAGTGCAAAGTGTTCATTTACAGAACAAAAATATGGGCGAAGTTTTTCTGCTGCTAAAAAAACACTTTCTACTGGCTAAGTATTTGCTCTGGGACTTCCTGTTGTCTCGAGTTTAGCACAACATCAAATTACCATGCAGCATACTCACTTCTCCGCCCATGTTAGACAACTTTAGAAGTTTTCAATCGACACGAAATTCGGGGATTTAATAATAGTACAATGATCAATTAATATACTAAAAAAGTTTTTAAAAAATCTATCGAGAAATTTTGTTTTAATCGCTGTTTCCGTGAAAGTAGCCTTAGAAATTACAAAAAGAACTCAGCATTGCGTTTTACCCTGATTCATAAGTTCATGTTTTTCTAAATTGCGAAAGTGTACTTGCGTTCAGCGGCTTCTAGAGTGTATAAGGTTCATTTGCAAAACGAGTGAGTGATAAAACCCTTCGGAAATATCCAAAAAGTAGCAAATTTGTCTTCATTAAGTCCAGTCTTCAGTGCATGCATAATTTATACCCTTTTTATAGAAATTCTAAGATATCTCGAAATTCCTCTTATAGATATTTTGAAACTTCGCACAGCAGAAGACATGTATCCAAAGAATACGTAGCAAAAAGCATTTCAAAAGGAAATGCCGAAAAGGGCTAAAATTCTATTTATAACTAAAACCATTGTGACGTCATTGTCATGTGACATTTATTCCGATCGCCCCCCAAAAATACCACAATATTGTTTAGTCTAAGTGTAATCCATGTGTCACAATCGCTTTACAGTACAGATTGATTTGTTTAAGTATAAGAGATTCAAAGTTGGAGGGTGTGTCTATAAAAATACTGGGTCGAGCCACCTAAATTACTAAGTCTACCTCCATATAACGAACATTTTGGTAGTTTTCCCGAGAATTCGTCAAATGGAGGTGTTCGATATCACGAACCCTCGATTTAACGAACGAATTTCCCCAGTCCCTTGGCACTTCGTTAAAATCGAGGTTCCACTGTAATGTGATGCTTCCACTAACGTATTCATAACAGAAAATCTTACCAATCCTCCCACGAATATGGAGCCTACAATCAAATGCGCAGCCAGGAAACAAAATGTCTGCTTGCAAGTACTTTCGAGATGGTAGAACCAGCCATCCCTTGCATCGTGAACGTGTTGTTTCATCTTTGAATTCTATCTTCTTCAAAATATTCTTGACGTCACTAGGAGGAGCTGGTATATCTTCCAGTTTTTTGCCGACGTTCCTTTTTGCGACCCACACCTGTGAAAGTAATTTACCGATTATACAACGTGAGAAACTAGAAAAGTAAAGGGAGGTTGTCCGAGTGAAGTTACAAGAACAAGATTTCGAGTTATCGGGGTTAATTTCAGTGACATTTTGATCAAGGGAAAACATATTCAGTTCAACTTAGCGGGGAAGTCGAGTTATCCGAGTTCGAGTTAACCGAGTGAAAATGACTGAAAAGTGGGGTGAAATCCGAAAGAAATTGTTAACAGGGAGTTCGAGTTATTCAAGTTCGTCTTATCGAGGTTCTACTGTAGAAACCGACGCAAATTTCGTCACTCTGTGCTTTCAGCTGCGATATCGAAAAGAGAAGAAGAGCTACCTTCCGAAAAACTAGATCAGGCCTCCAGCTGATGAAAGATATCATCACCATGTAACAGAAATCGAACTCATAGTATCTCACGACACATTTCGACCTTCATTTTGTTATTCGCGTTGATGAACTCTATCTTCAAAATTTTGAATGGTGGATATTGTTCATTCTTTAATACACCCAACAAAGTTAAAGGAGTAACGTAGTGCTGGCGATTGTGTCTTAACAACAACAACAACAACTTTATTTGTACCCTACATTGAATTAGATGAAACAAAAAAATTAATATAAAATATGGAGAGACTAAAGGCTGTTGAAGGCACAAATGTAATAACTGGTCACAAATGTAATAAAGGTCACAAGTGTAATAACATTTGGTCAAAAATGTAATAAAGGTCACAAATGTTATTTGATCACAAATGTAATAATTACCAACTTAACAATTTAAAAAGAGTAACTCACTCAGAGACATAAATTAAAGGTAATATAACTTTGTATTCTGAATTGTGCAGGGCAAAGATGACTTTCAAATCATATCCAAACAAAGGGGAATTCAGTCAAAAGGGCCTAAGAAAAACGTAAAGAACGGGAAGTTGAAGAGAACCAAAAGAAGTAGGGAGGGGGAAAGCGAAAGGCGAAACTTGAGTGGAAGGTGAAAGTCTTTTGTGCGAGCTTCGCAAGCTATTATTAAGCTTTGGGAACAGCACGACAGGTATGCAAAGTTTCGGATAGTTTGGAACCTTTAATTTTAAGCGAGATAGAGGCCGGAAAATGCTTCAAATAGCTCTTATTGATGGCATCAGACGGACGGCTGCGAAGGAGACCAGAATTGGTTAAGCACGATAGGTTACCCTCATACGAATTACATGTAAACTTGCTAATTGGTTATACCTTCACTCACTGTATCCCCCTTACTTCTGCAAAGTTGTTCCGTGTCCCCGTCAATTCTGAGAACATAACCTTCATCCTCTTTACCTTTGCCCGATACTCACAAGGAACCTCAAGGCCAATTCTACACCAACTCTCTTTACTCATTTCCCGTTGACTATGACCTTTCCATTGTTGAGTCGTCAGAACGTTTTTTTGGATCCTTTATATTGTTAGGTTCGGCATGAGTGTATAAAAGTCTCCCAATCTTGGTTCCCACTCAGTCACATAATCGTGATATCCCCTAAGGAAGGAGTTTACCTATACAATTTCCTGTGACATTTTAGCTATTCAGCTCACCTTTGATTTGATGTGATATCTTCTGAAATTTTTTAAATTTTTAAAAATTTTTACTCGTGCACAGTGTGGTATAAAAGCATAGGAAAGAATGCCCTCTGTGGGATTTTAGATTTCGTTGTGATTTTCATTTGTTTTAGCTTAGTTTAGATGTTTATTACAATTGTGACCAAATGTTATTACACTTGTGACCTTTATTACATTTGTGACCAGTTATTACATTTGTGCCTTCAACATATTTTGAAGGCTGCCCATAATTGCGGAGCTCCACACGAACGCGCGAAGCGCGCACGAGCGTAGTCCCATACCTAAGAAAATGTAGTAATCTACCCATCCAATTTTGGTATTCACGTGACCGTACATCCGACCGACCGACCGTCCATTCGCACCACAGGCATATCAATGTTAAATAACTCTACAGCTATGGCAGCCCAAATGAACCTAGAGGTTATTATGGCGGAAGACAAAATTGTTTCAGTATCCGTGTTGTCTAAAGTATTAAGCTTACATGCTCATGCCCACAAATTTGAAATATTGAGAAAGAGAAAGTAGGCGACAGTCCGGCGAAGCTCAACGAGAAAAAGAGCGACAGAGAGCTAAAAACAAAGGAGACATTTTTTGTTGGAAGAACAACATGAAAACTTCGTAGCGGTGGTGAGAAAACTAGAAATGCTAGCGGCCGCCAAGTGAAGTAGAACACGTCCGACATTTTTTCCATAAAACGTGTCACTAGGGAGTTTCTGGAAGTTTCACGTCGTAGTCGTGCAAAACAAAGGCAAAGTGTGCTGCACATCCAAAGTTGCTTTTTTGCTTATTACATGTTCTCGTTGCCCTGTCGCTTAAGGTACGGGCAACAAAAAACATGCAACTTGTTTTGCAACATTGCTACAAAACGACTTGAATAGCGATGTTGCGCGTTTTACCACAGTCGTTCAAACCTGTTAACAACCTGATTTGTTGCAAGACAGGTTTGATGTGGGTGGTAAAACGCGGAACATCGCTTTTCAACTCGTTTTGCAGGAATGTTGCAAAACGAATTGCATGTTTTTTGTTGCCCGTTTTCCGTAACTTTAGCATTACACGATTTTATATTTTGTTTGGGCAAACCATAAATATTATCGAGAGCTTCGGTTTTAGCCCTGGCTAAATCTATTTAGTATATACTAAAACAGTAAATAGTATTTTTCGCGCGCTCTGATTGGCTACTCCATCAGTTAATATCCAATACTATTCCCTGATTCACCTCCAGTTCTTCTGAGCGAGCAACGCTAAACTCGCGTAAGTTACGAGCAAAATGGCTTCCCGGTTTGCTGCCGTAACAAACAAAGAAATTTCACAAATAATCAAGCAAGCTGTTCCCGAAAAACACGAAGAAGGTGGCGAAGTTCGGTTTGGAAGTTTTAACAGGTAAAGCTTTGTCTTCTTGACTTCAATTTATCGATGAAACCGGTGAAAAAGTTTTTTGTTTACAAAATGCAAATTAAGCTTAACTCTTGCGTTACTTTATTTAGTTGAGTTGTTCATAAATAAGCTTAAACTAAATTTAATAATTTTTTTTACAGAATGATTTTAATTACAAAAAGAAATCACAGCTCCTTTTGAAGAAATTTCCGTGCAAGAGCTAAACAAATGCCTTCAAAAGTTGTATTTGTCGGCAAGAAAAATCGACGGCCGCGGCCGTTCGGTCATTGCACGCCAAAATTGTAAACGTCGGCAACAGTAAATGAAATAAAAATCATCATTTTTGTGCTCAATTATCTCACTGTTTTAGTATATACTGAAACAATTATTCACCTCGGTATCGATGGCTAGTGGTGGTATTAACCTCGCCGCTTCGTGGCTCAGTAAATGGCACCACTAGCCGCCACCACTTTGGTGAATAATTGTTATATATCAACCATCGAGGGAAAAAAGATAGGGCAGCCTTACTTAGGTTATTAATAAATGATTATATTAAGGGTCAGGTACCACACACCACACACAGTTTCAAAACATACACACAAAAAAAGGAAAAAAAACTTGTAAAAAAAGAAAGACAGCAAGAGAAAACTAAGTATACCAGTATTAAACGACGCAAAGCCAAAAAATTATATAGTGTTGATAAATCTGCAATTAATATTTATGAATAAGAATTGACTTTAGCTTTTATTAGAACGTTCGAGAGAGAGGAGCTTGATGTGATCATTTACACCATTCCAAAAATTCTTAAAATTAGTGGTTCCAGATCTGTGGCTTTTACGTTTAGGTCACAACGTAACTAGCACTCCAGTGGCTACTGATATCCTCCATAGCTGCCAAGGCAGTCCATGGAGGATTAAGGGAAACAGTCACTTTTATAGTTAAGCAGACTTCGCTCATATAGTATTTTTAACTGGTGGTAGCTGTGTTTTAATGCTAGTAGGAACCTCCTCTCAGATTTTTGTTATGGCATCTTTACTTGTTAAAATAAGCCTCGACAAATTACTATTAAAATTGACGGGTTTCTATTTTGTTGACCACTTGGATAGAAAATTTTTCTGACATAAGAACTGCACATTCCAATTGTTAGTTCGTTTACGCGTACACTCAACCAACGATACCTCCTAGAGTTTTGGTATCTGGGCAATAGACCTTAGCACAGTTATGACAAAAAGGATAGAGTATTAGCAAATATAGCGAAATATAGTTGACGAAATGAATTTTGAACCTCACCTTGCACATTACTTGATAACTGCAGGGCGTTACAAATTCTAACTCATATCTTGCAACATAATCCAGGTACTCATCTGGATTTGTTTCGCAGATATGTCTTTCCAGAACTTTTCCGTCCAGTTTCACTCCTGATTTCAATGCTATTTTCCAGTAGTTTCCTCCAAGTGATGATTTAAACTTGTTTGTTGCCTCATCAATACTCCACCTTCCTCCATCAGCTTCTTCTGCATACATTTTATGACATAATATAAGACACAAAAATAGAAAGTCATAACATGCAAACATCAGAGCTGGGGGAAGTCAATGCCAACGAAAACGGTAAAAAAGCAAGGGGTTTAGATTGGCAAAACACCTCTGCACGTGCATCACGCTTTTTTGTAAATTTCTTTGCAGTTACTGCACGACTACATGGTGAAAGTGCCTAATTTCACGTTTTTTGGGGGACGGAAAACAAATTTGCCCACATTTGACGAGTTAAAGAGATGGAATAAGCGAAATAAAGTGTAAAGCAGCGCAAAGTCACTCTTTAGGTAACGTTTTCTTACCGTCGCCGTCATTGTTGCTTAAGCTCCTTATTATTAACATGATGCGTTCCCCTCCTTCTGACTCCCTTACCACCCCTCCCCCACCCACACATATACACCAAACAAAAATACGAGGCCCTAAGGTGATGGAGACGTGGAAAAGGATAAAGCAAAGCGCAAAATCAGTTCACAAGCCAACGGTTTAAACGTGGGCTCTCTTCAATTCCTCTCTTAAGGTGCATTTCCACAGTCGCGCAATTTTACGTGCGTGTGCATCTAAATTTTACGCGCGTAAAATAGAGGTAATGGAGACCTTAAGATTGAGGTTTTTCGGCATTTCCCGTGAACCGCGAACGTCAAGAAGTCACGTGACCAGGGCCTTGCCGTCAGGTTTGCGGTTTGAGGTTCACGTTTGTACCGCTAGACCACGCTCCAGAGGGAAGTGATTTCCCTCAAGGTTTTTTGCACCCTAAAACATCACAATCCCACGTTTGAGAAGAAATACGACTTTTCAGAACTTTTTTGCGTAGTGATTACCTAATTCCATTTCAAAAAGAAGTAATTTTGAAGAAAATTTCTCAACTAAAATAAAATGAATACTAACATGGCAGCCGCGAGCTACCACCCGCGAATCTAAGGTCCCAAATATGTTGTCGTTTGCAGTAAAATGACCAACCTCGATCTTAAGGTCTCTAATGTATAGAAAGTCACTCGTGAACGTACAAGTTGAGCCTCGCTCAACTTTTACGCCTACGCGTGGTCTTTCATACATTGCCTCCATTTCATTTACGCTCGTAAATTTTACGCGACAGTGGAAAACAACCCTTATTTAGTACAGGAGCATTCAATGAACTAACGCGCAACAGATTGACAAGCTAGAGAAGTAGCGACAATTTTCACCTGATGGATCGGACAACGAGGACTACAGGACTCACAAGCGATATTAGATTATACGTGTATCGGTTAAGCCAAAATTGAGCATTACCTTGGTCAGGTCCTCGGACGACGGCCTTTCCAAAATGACACCACATATCGGCTTTCAGGTTCTCTCTTGTGGTCATATCTTGTTTTATCCTTTGAAGAGATTCCAAAGCATCACTCACAAGACCTGATAGGTAGATTGGTTTATCAGTTGGAGGACTGACTTCCTGAGGAATGTGAGTAAAACAGAAAACTATAAACAACTAAAGTAATTTTTAGTTGTATTTTTAACTGCTTCTTGTAGTGCTAATTTCCAAGGACCCAACACTGAAAACTATAAAAAACAGGAACCACTAACCCTATTGAACACTTTATAGCTGAGTAAAGAGAAAACATTTGTGTTTCTTTTTTCAAAAAATAAAAAATTCCGTTTAATCTGAACGTGCAACACCTGGAATTGTCTAACATCACGTGTTCAATAATTATCTAGTACTAGATTTGCACTGACGTGTTGAACAACAAGTATTTTTCGTTTACCAAACACAGTTTTAGAGCGTTTGAGTATAAGAGTCAGTCTTATTTAATGATAAGTGTGTTCAGTCGATCTACTCTGGTGCAATGAATTATCATGCCGGGACAGACGACTTTGTGAGGTTTACATGTACAGATGTCAAGAGGTTCCGGGTGCAAGTTAAAGTGATCTTTCTATTCTATTCTTTCACTCAGTGACAAAGAATGATTAGAAATATCAGCCTGCATTAATTTCACTTGGACAATGGCTACTTTCCCAGAATTTCACGCTCTGGTTACGTGTAAAACCGTTTCGTCTTTTCTTTCGTCTTAGCCTTATTATTGTTGTATTTAAAAGAATACTTCTAGTAAGAAGAATTGTCTTATAACGAATGCGTGTAAAATAAGCTGCTTTATTTGACTGGCCTATCAGCTTAAAGTTTGAGTAGTTCAAGCTTGTTCTTGGATTCCACGTTGGTTACCGACAGTTCTCCTCCACGTATACGACAGAAAAAAGACATACCTGTTGCATAAATTCCTTGACCGGTTTCAGTCGGTACTGTGCATACGATTCCGGGATGACAACACGATCTTCCTGACTCACTTGCTCCAGTTTTAGTTTACATTTCTCTGGGAGATTCAGGCCATCGATGTAGACACCGAACTTATTGATTCCTGGACCTCTGAGTCTCGCTCCAGCCTAGCAATAAACGATGCATTCATAAGTGTAACACGTATTTATATGACAATAACAATAATGTTAAAGTTAATGATGTATGAAATAAATCATATATGAACTGCGGAAATGAAATGAAAATGAAGAAATGATCGTCGCAGTGAACGCAATTTATGCAATTGCGTAAAGAAGCAGGTAAAAAACAGGCTTTAGCAGAAAGTTTCCTATAGACTGGCTAACTTTGGACAAACGCAAGGTGCACATCTTGGACTCTCTTCCCGTTTTAACTTAGTGTCCCCTCCTCCACCCCCAGAGTCTGTGCGGGCGGGGGGCGGGGGGCGGGGGGCGGACGAGCTTACGCTGGCGTCAAACGAAAATTTTCTCGTATCGATAGCAATGGAGGCTTCGCGCATGCGGAGATTCCGCTATGTTCATTTACTACATTCAGCTTATTCATTTACTTACAATTTTTACTTTGATTTGCATTCTTGCCTGCTCCCTTTCTTCCTCTTTACCTTCAGTAATGAAGACTTCTCCGTTTCTACTTCTAATTACTTCCGCTCCTGTACTGTTACTAATATCCATTAGATTTTTGCCCCATTTGCCGATCACTAAACCTTTGTATTCCTTTGGAACTTCCACTAGCTCAACTGGGGGAGTTTCTGTTCTCGTGAAACTGTTAAGAAGTTAAAATGAGGAACATGAGTGTCAAAGTACAGCTAAAAATAGAATGGTCATAGCTGTAAGCTCGTTATCAAAAGCCGCGAGTCTAAGTCTTTAATTTGCGACCCCCTTAGAACCCCACGTAAGACTAAAAATATTAATCAAGCGACACCTTGAAAAAATCGCTGAACGTACGTTGTAGGAGTAGAATACATAAACGATTCCAATACCATGAAAACTTGCGAGATCATAGAGAAAACAGGACTTTGAGTTCAACCACAAACAAATTTTTGTTTCTTTAAACAGATAAGTCCTAGTTCACTATTGCAGTACTGTGGCATTTTTGAGGGAAAAAAGTTAAATAATAAATGAAATGATATGTGTGGAGAGAAGAACACAGAAAAAAATTCTGAGTTCCAGACGGGAATTGAACCCTCGACCTTCCCATACACCAGTCGCATGCTCTAACCACTGAGCTACTAAGAACTCAGTGGTGAGCAGGTCAGTTGTGGGCTGACATAACTACCGCATCGTGCAGTCACATTATGTCAAGTGAACACACAATATTAACTGCATCGTGCAGTCACGTAAATACTCTATGAGCAATGAAGAATAAATGAAACGATGCGTGGAGAGAAGAATACAGAAAAAGAAAATTAAAAATGGCATAATACAGTTGGGTGATTATGCAGTGAAAATCAGTATCCACCTTTCAGAGCCGCAAATAACAGTCAGTCATTGGACAGCGTCTGACTAAAATATGCCTATGTCTGACAAAATCCTACCCGTGGTCTGATATGTTGAACGGACAGATAAATTAATACCAAAGATTCTTATTTTGAATCTAAAGAATGATGTAGATCGAGAAAAAAGTAAATATAATGTGTGTCCAAAAGTTTTCTAGGAACGTCCAAGTTAAGGTGATCTGTGGGACATAACCCTTTCTATTTTCTAAGACTTGACTTTGAACGGAATGAGGCCTGATTCTCGTGCTAAGTTGTGGGAATTATTAACTTACAAAACCTTTATGGCCGCATGGGCAGATAGACGGCCATTGGTTTTGCAATGAGAAGAACATTTGGGTAAATAATGACAATAATAATAATAATGACAATGATTATAGAAGAAAAAGTATAATATAATTATAAAATAATTAGCCTTAATCCTAAACTTCCTCTGGTTGCAGCTTGAAGGAGTTTTTTCGCCAACTTATATGACTAAGGCACGTAAATACTAGGCAATACTTGGCAATAAAGATGGCCTAACTTCCTTTTCAGTACAGTTAACAGTGAAAAATTACTATGCTTGCCTTAATCTTCAGGCTACACATGGCTACACACAACAATAATCATGTTTTCCCGGCTTGGGCTACATGTTAGTGGAAATTTTTCTTGGGCTTCGTGGACCAAGAGGAATGCTCCAGGGATCTAAAATATGTACCTTCTGTTGCAGCTCAAATTTGATCTCAGGTTAATTTTGATTAAACCTACAATCCTCGTCACATTAAGTTGGGACAACCGGTGCAGAAACCTGGCATATTGCAACAAAACATTGTGCCATTTCCCTCCCGTGTTGATTTTTTGCAAGTCTGCGATGCCAAATCGCAAAAACCAACATTGGAAGGGCAGAAAACATCACAACTGGACATCCCAACAAATGTGAAAAGGATTGTAGGTTAATTCTCAATTTCCTTTGTCCCCTAGTCCTAGTAGACAAACGAAATCAATAATCAGCCTAGGTCAAAAATCTTTAACCTGAGAACAAATTTGACCTGTAACACCTTTTAATTGAGATTTGACTTGCTCAAACCCCACAAATTTTGGGACAAAATGTACAATGTACTGGCACCATTAAGGTATGCAGATCAATAATTTTATTGTAATTGAACAAAACAGGCACCAGTTTCTCTTCTCGTCCCTAGGAGCAAGCTAGCTTGACATCACTATCTGGCCTCAATAACCCTTTCCCTGGCCAGGTTTAAACCTTGAATTAATATATTTATAACAATAACAATGATAATAATAATGATAATTATAAAAATAACAGTTATTATTAATTACTATCAGCGTCAGACATTATGATGATATGCGGTATATATCATACACTTCAGGGATTTTAAAGCCATGACCAAGAACCATTATTTTACTACATTATCTCAAAACTAAGTTTTCCTCAAAATTAAGACCAGCAGTAGGCAAATCTTCCCCTTTCAGGATTTTGCCACAAAGGGAATAATTGACAGCCATCACCACATGACACACCACCTGTTCCGAAAGGTTACTAAAGGTTAGTATAAGATTTCATTTTCACTTTTGATCAGTTCTAAGTGTACTTTGTCTTTCTCTTGTGCTGTTGCCTTTTCTTGTGCTTCCAGTTGTAAAAAAAAATTTACAATGTATGTCTTGGCCAAAAGACAATAGAGTGTTGATTTATTGTTGTGTAGTTGGTGGGGGAAGGGGCAGTCAAATAGCAATCATTTCTTACCAGACCATTTATAACCTCATTTCACATAACAATATGTCATGGTGGGTCAACTAAATAAACAAGACATTATCAATAATGTCATCTCAATAAAATTTGCAAGTGGTCATGTAATTAAGCAGATATGTTATTCTGTAGTTAAGATTAACTAGGAGTGCGACAGTGAATTTATACAACCATAGGAATTTCTGCAAAAAAAAGCATTTTTGTCACTCGTCCAGCAACCTGTGAGATCACTTTGACCAACCTTGACTTCATCTTGTGAAGGAAGTTACAGTGGTTATGAATACAGTGGTTTTAGGCATCCTACTGATGACAGTTACGACTTATAGGTATCTCGAGCAACAACAATCTGCTGTCTGAAAAAATTCTACTTATGTGATGAAGAAACCACCAAAGCACATTGGAATACATCGAAGGTAAGTCTTCTTTACTCATTTTATTGAAGAAAGGTTTAGAATTATATTTTCTTAGGGTTCGCAGATCTCAGAATTGGGTATGGTTTTCAAGGGAACAATAAAAGTGTATGAACGTATTAATCGTTTCTTCCAAATAAAAAAGATAGAGGAAAATTCGAAATTGAAATGGATTTTAAGAAAACATTTCTGCTGACGTTCTAATCTAAGTAATGATGACTTAATTTGTCAGAGACCAGGTCTGAAAACAGGTGTGAGAAATGCCATTTTTTGGTCTGAAATAGGGACGACGTGAGGATTTGGAGAACCAGGCGGCACACCCCACCAAGAATTCGCAGGAGTAGCCCCTGTGATCAAATTACACCCTTTCCATTAATAAAACAATGAAAAATATGATGGTTAACTTGATCTAGAACAATTGCAGACTTATGAACTGGGGGGGGGGGGGTACTCCCTTATATGGTCTATACAGGAGTATGCCACTAGACAGGGTATGGTTTCTGACCTCTCTGTCATAAACAGAGTACATAATTTTGTGTCTGTCTGTCCTAAACAGGATATATAATTTTGTGTGAGACTATATCAATAGGGCATTGCCTGTTGTCCTGAACAAGGTATATATGTATTTTAGGATTTTTTTGTCCTAAGCAGGGGCAAGGTTTCAAACCTCCAGCGGCTCATCTTTATCCAATTATTACATTTTCAACCTCGGATAATGCATTACTAGCATTCTGATTGGTTTACTCTATCTCGGTTATCAGCTCATATACCTTAGTTTGACCTTATATGGTAAACGATTATGCTGAGTGTTGGCAGGCTAAAAAATTTTCGCAAGGAAACAAAATTTCTCTCGGACAAAATGGCAGAAAAAAGTAGATTTCGTGAGCTTTCTACTGACGAAATACAAAAAATGCTGGAAAATGCTACACTGGCACCGACAAAAAAAGCCACAAACTTTGGTTTGAAATTTTCTTACAAATTTAAAGAAATTATAATTCTTCCATACCTTTAAAATTTCCGGAATGGCTTAAGTTTTTTTTTATACAACTCCTTGCAGGAGTAAGCTTTCAAAACCATTAGAAGATTTTTTGGTCAGCATTCCTTCTTTATGAGAGAAATTTTTCTTTTTAGTGGTGTGATTTGCTTCTCTTTTAAATTTTTTCATTCGACTAAGTTCGCAAACGGTGCACAGGTCATGTGATTTTCTCTTGGTTTATCAGAAGTTACATCAATATCTGGTCACTTTGTAATATTTAAAATGAAATTTCGTAAAATTCAGTTGTAATAAGCAGATGTTTGGAGTTTGAAAAAATTAATTTAATAAAACAATATCATTCCATTCGTGCTTGTTGGATATGAGATGGTTATAGCCAACTCATATCCAATGCACACTCACGGAATAATTGTTAAATATTGGTTGAGTACCAGTCCTCCTCCTCCCTTCCCCCACCCTGGATTGATGGACAATAATATTCTTCACATCATTTATCTGAAACACTCAACAGATGAAGTAAAAATCCGTATTAAAACTCAAGATTCTATTTTTTACCAGTTTGTAATACATAGCGAGTTATTAGAAATTTCACCGTGGAGGAACTTACTCGTGGTATCTTAGGCCTATTTCAAATGTCTGCTTACACAGTGCCGCACTGTTAACTTGCAATTGAAGTTAAAATTTACAGTTAAAGTCACCACCTGTTTTCATAAAATATTACTCATATGACAAGCACTGCAACCGTTTATCTAAGGCCCAGCTCTAGCTAATCCCTTCAAATGTTCAATTTATTACATGAAAAGGTCGACGTTTGAATCAATTAAGTTCGACATTACATCTAATTTGGGTCGACCCATGAATTAAGCAGAATTAAGGTCGAGTGGCCCACATGGGAAATATTTCGACTGTGGAGCGACTTCGTTTCAAACGTCAAAATTCTCATGTGCCGAACCTAACGCATAAATCACGAAAATTTATTTTTACTCGCAAGCATTGCAGACCATCGAACACCATGAAAATGAATTGAGTCCGACTCTTGATATTAAGTTCGACGTTTGAATCAACCGTCGAACTTAAATCATTTGGGTCGACCTAAATAGGTATAAAGTTCGCTACATGAAAAGATTGACGTTTGCACTGGGCCTAAGAAACGAAAAGACGCTCTTCTAGTAAATATAACAGTGATCAACATTGCAAAAAATCATCCTTTTGCGTACATATTTATCAGCCAATTCCCTTACCCCTCTCGCTGTTGATCGTTAACTCCACTGTCCATGATTTCCTGCCACTAATAGGGTCACTCTTGATATTTACATCTTTTTAGGCGTATTTTGGCCAAGAAGGAAATCATGTGAAAGAGAAATAATCAACAATCGACGAGCCAGAAACACCGCTAACAAAGAACAACCCGAAATGCTTCCGGGATGTTTCTTGGAATCGTGGGTTACTGGCTGCCTCGTACCCAGACGTCTATATTTTGATGAAAATGTGCGCGCAAAGGAAGGCGGGAAGGAGACAACGCGTCTGGCAGATCTTGTTTTCAAGATGGCGGCAAGAGCAATGGCGGACGAATATGCAGTTTTTAAAATAAGTTCAGCCCTGTTCATTTTGCGAATTTTGAGCAAATTATTGCCTATCCACGTCGTGTGTATGAAGAGGAAGCTGTTTTCAGCCCACACATTGGACTCAAGCATCATACTTAGTAATGTTTACTACCGAACTACATAATGTTTACTACCGAACTTTAAATCGAAAAACTACTAGCCGCGGACGGGACGGTACTGCCTTTAATTTAATGAAACTGCCGCACGCCAAGGTAACAGCCGGTCAGGAAAATTAGTAAGTTAATAAGTTAGTAGTCGTTTCTGTTAAGGACCCGAGTGATGAAACGATCTCTTCTGTCGAAGTGAAAAATGGCGAGCTGAGAATTGTTGCAACAGCCAAATGAAGCCAAATATTTTGTAAAGCTTTAAAATACTATTCGCTGCACGCTGTATCTTGAGTACTCGAAAAGGCAACAAACCAGTCTAGTCTCAAGACCTCTAAGTTATGTTATTAAATAGATGATAAAATATTTTTTAAATCTGTTAAATTTTTGTCTCAGGATTTCGCATTGTGTATCATTTGCTCGACAATGTAAGCTTATGTACAGGAAAAACAGCCACAAAACTAGGTCTAGGTTTTTTTTACTTTTATTTTTTATTGTTTGATTACCTCACTGGGTACTAGACTTGTCACTGAATGCACAGCCCGCGGTGTAAATAAATTCTACTTACTTTTTATTTATATACCTCATTTTATGATGAAGCTGTGTCGAATAAGCAG
This sequence comes from Porites lutea, assembly GCF_958299795.1. Taxonomy (NCBI): domain Eukaryota; kingdom Metazoa; phylum Cnidaria; class Anthozoa; order Scleractinia; family Poritidae; genus Porites; species Porites lutea. The sequence continues at coordinate 7,123,522 of NC_133207.1, read as the reverse complement.
CAATACTTATTGTCTCTATTGTTTTTTATTTGTTTTTGTGATATTACACAGTAGACCAATTGGGTTTTGCCATGCTCTTTCATAACACATCATTTGTGTCCTAATAAATAAATTATTGGTAACTTTGGTTTTAATTTGATAGACAATTTTGTTACCCTGATTGAAGAGGGTGATGTAGTTGATGAGATACCATCGTAACTACCATTTGGCCAGACAGGAGACGTTGCCCTAGACACTTTTTTAAAAACATAGGCACGTTAAACGTGCATGAGCTATTTTGAATGCTTCAGTGTAACTTTAATGCGTCGGTGTAACCTTACCAAGAGTGATGAATCTACCTCTTTCATCCTAAATGTAGATTGGGTTTTTGTACGAAATTGCGTATTGCCGTACATAAATGAAAACGCGAAACGCTCAACTGAGTCGATCCTCAAGCTATATATTCACTTTCCTCTGTCTTTCCCTGTTACATCTGATGCAAGTTAAACAAATCATTAAAGTGAAATAAATTTCTAATCACCAAACGTTAATTAGAAGGAAAACTCTAAGGTTTCCTCGGAGTTTCTTAAGCCTCATCGAATACTGAATAGTTACGAAATACCAGGATTTTTATCATTGTGGTAGATGGTTGCATCATCATAATTCACGAGGTTTTCACGTGCGATTCTACTCAGTGAAACAGTCTTTAACTCCGACAACTTATTTGTTCATGTCTTAAAAGCTATTGCTTCTCAAAAGACAAGAGCCTTTTTTAAGGCATTGGTTACAAAACGAAACAGGTCTTCATACGTCCAAGTTACTATTTAACATTGTGAAAAGCCAATCTGCATGAGATGTACAGTCACACAGCTGGCACGTGAAAGTGTTGGACTTTGCCCCCTTTCGTCGTTCGTACGTGAGGGAATTCGAGTTATCACACAGTAAACTAGTAAACAGAACTATAAAAATAACTCACGCACACAATTTACACGTGAAGATGTTGGTCTTTCGCCCTTTTACAATTCGTACGTTAAAAAAAGGCAAATTCTTTACTACAAAATTTTCTCAAACGATTTTAAGAAATCACCTCGGCTTCATTATAACATCTGCAATTAAACTATGTTTCATGCAACGTCAAGGTTGATAACCTAACATTTATTAACATTTGTGAAACAGTCTTAAACTCCAACAACTTATTTCGTCATGTTTAAAAGCCATTGCTTCTTAAACGACAAGAGCCTTTTTTAAGGCATTGGTTACTAAACGAAGCAGGTCTTCATACCTCCAAGTTACTATTATTATTGTGAAAAGCCAATCTGCATGAGATGTACAGTCACACAGCTGGCACGTGAAAGTGTTGGACTTTGCCCCCTTTCCTCGTTCGCACGTGAGGGAATTCGAGTTATCACACAGTAGTCTAGTAAACCACAGGCAGCCCAAGCGCACTAGTTGTGGGTGCCGGCTTCAGAGGTCATTTGGTCGAAATATACTAGAATTATTAGTGTATTATCTGATGCCAAATAAATGCAAAAAGTCTTAAAGATATGAAGTCTTCTTGTTTGTCTATCTGTACTAGTAGCCTTTAAGATAACGAAAATCAATATTTCTTGGATTATTACATGTGATTCGGGCCCTTATTGTTCGAATTTTATCACATGTATTCGAATCTACAACGCTAAGGAAAAAAAAAATCATGATCACGCGAAATATTAATTCAAAAAGCTCCCTTACCTTTAGTTCATAGCCACTCTGTGTCCTACGGTCGGTTTAAACGCCGTTTAGTCGACTTTCTTTCCATCGAATACTGAACACTATAAAAGAAGGGAAGGCTGGAGACCTTCCAACCGACCCTCGCCGCTCGAAGGCCCATAAATTCCAAACAAAGCGACCGATCTCCCTAAAATTGCCACCAGCCAGACCGAAGAGTGTATACCTACCCGTTCGACGAGCGCCAGGTTCTAAATTCGGCTGCATGAGCTCGTGGAGCGCTGCATTTGGCATCAGATAATACACTAATAATTCTAGTATATTCCGTCCAAATGACCTCTGAAGCCCGAACCCACAACTAGTGCGCTTGGGCTGCCTGTGAGTAAACAGAATTATAAAAATAACTCATGCACGCAATTTGCATGTGAAGATGTTGGTCTTTGGCCCTTTCACAATTCGTACGTAAAAAAGAGGCAAATTGTTTTACCACAAAATTTTCTCAAACGATTTTAAGAAATTACATCGGCTTTATTACAACATCTGCAATTAAATTATGTTTCATGCAACGTCAAGGTTGATAGCCTAACATTTATTAACTTCCAAGAAAATTATCAAACTGCCGAAATATATTCTACTTATATCATGTTACTCTACTCAATATAACAGTATCTAATTATTGTGTCGACTAGCTTCCTCCAATTTTATTCCCTAACGCAACCGTTTCTACTTAAGTTACGCATCTTTACTAAATAGAACGAAAAAGGTCGGTTGAACTTTGTAAGCGAGAGAATAATATTTTTAAAGCTTGTTTACAGGATTAACAATACTCGATACAGCTTTCAAAAAATAAGCTGCCTTTTAAACTTCTAAAACCACTCTTTATAGGGCGCATACTTTCGAATGAAAGTCTATATCTAAATATCAATTATTGCTTCATTGGAAGAGATTTGAAAATATATGATCTTTTATACTCTACCCAGTTGTAGCAGGCGAAACAGAACTCATACTGACGTGCGTTGTACCGATACCCGAATTAGGTCAGAAATGCCTCGAAGCAGCATCCACACTTAAATATGAACCCTTAAACAGCTGCATCACTGTTTACAGCGTTTGAATCATGAAGATATTTTATGTAATGCTTCCAAACACCTGTACCCGTAATAAAAGACGAAAAAATTGTGAAGGATCAAGATGGCGGTCTCAAAGTGCCCTTGCTCGACCTTTACCAATGCCATGTTTAAATAGATGCCAAGATCTCATTGGTTTTTAAGCATCAACTCATAGTACCTTCAACCTTACTGGCTCTTGCAACAAACATCCCAACATACAAAGCCACAAAGATACATACGCTTACACCACTGACATATGAGCTATTTTTTCAAAATAGCTCAAAAATAATTGTGTTTGAATATTTAAAATTTCATGCCAAACAAGATGCTGTGAATGCCATTTTAGAGAATGATGATTGCATTGTCCCAGTGCCAACTGGTGGTAGGAAAGACTGAGTATTATGAAGTTCTTGGGATCATTCTACCCAGATTCAACATTGTTGTTCCTGTGATTGCTTATACATGGTTCCTTTCTTGGCAAAACCTGTGGTAGCATAAAATTCCCCTCAAAAGTCTCCTGAAGGGGTAGTTTTTGACCTGCTTTGGAGTTGCAGAGGAATACAAGATCATCTAATAATAAATTGACACAGAATTACCTTGAAATGCAAAAAACGTTAAGATAAGTATAGATGGTTCTGCATAACTACTAACCCCCAACCCCCTTCCTAGAAATTTTAACTACAAAATCATAATCAAGATACAAGCATTGAATGGAAAGAACAGTAAAAACAGGCCCCTGGACAAACTGGAAGAATATGCAGTAAAAATCACTACACTACGCTATTAGTAGGCTAATGTCAGGTCTATTAACAGTGTCAAGCAATGAAAAATGCCAGCTGTTTTATGTACTAACCAGAAGCTCAGCCATGCAAAACCCTCACCCCTTTCCATTGCTTCCACCTCACCCAGAGAAATAGAAAATATTGCTCCTATTCCTTAAATTAGTGTCACTGGACATTGAATTGATGTATGTTTTATGAACTTCTGCCAAGATTATTGAACTGAGATGTGGTCAGGTCATTGAACTATGGTCAGCAAAAGAGAAAACCTGCACCTGCACCCCTAATCCAACTTAAAATCGACCTACCTGTCTTGCCCAAAGTAATAAAGTACTTTGAATTAAGAGATGGGGGGTTGCGCAGGCTAATGCGGGGACTTAACTGAAGCCCTGTCCACAATGATCACGTGTTCACACATCGCGCACGTCTCGCGCTACACTCCGGCGTTGCGTTTGCCTCGTTTTTTATGCATTTTGTAAGTACAAACAAAAAGACAGACCGGCGACTAATCCACGAAAATTTGAAATGAAAATATAAAACGATTTGTTAAAAGCTAGTTTTACATCTCCCAGAAGGATTGCCATTGGAATGAGATTTTTAATTGTAATTGATAGAAGCCCTCAGCAAACGCCATCATTGGGCATGATAGAGCGATTGAGTGTTGGGCAATCGACAAAATCACAATCCAAATTACTGGCAGGAAAGCGTTCTTGTTACTATGCCTGTTAGCATTAATACCTTTATATATGTAATAATTGCCTTTTCTGTTTGACAAGATAAAGCTAATGAAGTAAAAGTTAGGCCTTTTCTGTTTTTGAAATACTTTATTAATTTTTCATAATTGAGGCTCAAGCAAACTTTTTGCCTAGAACTATCTCAATTATCTAGCTGCAGCCTCAATATGAATTCTTCCTTAGTAACAGACTTGTTTGCTGACTCAGCGCACGTAGACTACCAAGACATCTGCCTCCAAGACATTTTCTGAAATAAAAGGTTTAAACAGCGAGAACATAGTTGAGACCCGAAAGGTAGCCTGTTCCAGGCGTTCAGTTAGTAGAGCGCGGCGTTCAAGATCGTATGGAGCGATTGTACTCGTGGAAAAGGAGACGAAAAAACTGTGCTTTTTTCCTCGTCAATTGTTCGCCCTCGCACTACCATCTGAACTCTGAAACAGTTTTTCTGAAAGGCTTTTTGCGGTACAAGAGTAACCACGAGGCTGACAAGTTGTATGGCCATTTCCAAGTTTCAAACACTCTCACATTCAAACTCGGGTTAAAGGTGTGGATTGTATCTCGTGCCTTTCCCGATTGTACTCGTAAAATGCTGGAAAGTCGCTCACTGGAATGCCAAAAAGTTGCTACCTAAATTTCAAAAGTTGCAACAAGAAATTTCTTGATATTTTTATATAAAAGTTAATTAAAAGCTTTCTTTTTCGTTCTTCATAACAATTACTAACATCGGTCAAGAAAAAAAATATATTTAAAAAATTGAAGTTTTGTATGAAATCGTTGACTTTGTCGTACTTGATATGTGCTCTAAACCTATACTTTGCTCAAAAGTTACTCAGAATGGCAAAATTCGCTCGAGGTTGCTAGAATCGCAAAAAGTTGTTCAAAAGTTGCCTAGCACAATCGGGAGAGGTCTACCCCCGGGTGTAATTACTAGTGGTAAGCAAAAGGCCGAAAAAAAGGGTGTAGAGAATGAGTATATCTTGATTCAGACGCGAAACGTTGATTAGTGTTCCTTTTAAGGCTGTTACTCACCTTTCTTGTTCCAGTTTGTAAAATCCGGAAGCTTGCTGTACAGTATGGCGTTCGTCTTCTTGTAATGCGTCTCCCAAGAGCAGTGATGCTTTTCAGTTATCACCATCCATCCTGCATCTTGAGGACATCCACCATAATTCCGGTTAATAAAGAAGCGACGCTTAGTTAGCTCATTGTCAGCTCCAGGGATGGAAAAGAAGTTCTGAGGCTGAGTCTGAATATCAAACCAGGAGCTCTGAGTCAGAGCCGAGCGAGAGAACCATTTGCTAGCGTTTGATTTTGTAGCGTTGAATTTCAACTCCTTTTTCAGATTTCCGCCTTCATAGAGAGCAACTCTTGCCTTTTAAAATCACAAACAAATCAGTTAGTTATTCAACTTGATAAAATTGAGATTCGCGTGTGGTGCGGAACGCGTTTTTGTACATTTCCTCTTTTACATGGTGAAAACCTGTCCCGTGTAGAGGTACATCCTTGCAGCCGAGTCAACTTTAGCGAGCGTTTGAGAAAAAAGCAGTTCCAAGTGTGTTATTCAAATGTTTGGGGGAAAAGCCTAAACAAATTACCTCGGATGGGTCAAATTGTTCCCAGTTTAAAACTATTCTGTTCTTGTAATGTTTGGGGTGTTTCGTTCCTTCATCGACGAAGCGTAGCGCGACAATATTGGATCGATTTGCACAACTCTTCCAACATTGTTGGGCCACGCACGCGCCAAGATGGCTTTTGCATTCAAGTTAACAAAGTCTTATATGGGTTGTATGCAAGATGCACTGAAGGTGGGATTGGTTGCATCCGTTTGCATAGTACACCATTGCCAACACGGACGCAATAACTCCACACATTAGATTGTAAGCCCAACAATGCGTTTGGGAGTTGTTGCGTCCTTTTGCACGTGGCTTAAGTGATTCGTAGCTAGTTGCAAGTGCATTGCTCGAATGGGTGAAGGAAAAGCTTATGAAAGAAAGTACCTGGCATGGCTTAAATTTTTTCCAGTTTGAAACTATCCTGTTTTTGTAGTGATGGTGGGAAGTGTTGGTGACATCAAGAGCCTCCTCCTTATTCTCGCTGGAAGTTTGACGAGAGTAGTAAAGTTTGTAAACATCTTCCTTTACTCCGGCTACAGCCTTAAACACCATTGTCCAGCCTGTAAAAAAGAAAGCGGAAATGGGAATCAATGTTAGGTCGGTGACAGAATGTGATGTTATTCTTTATGGGTCAGTCAATTCCAAGCCTCCGCGTCCTCCTCCCTCGGGAAGGGGGGAGGGGGGCTGGGGGTGCATTTGTCGGACATTTTTCGGATAAGCTGCAAATGCCCCACAGTGAGGCTTGGCGGTTCATACAAAAACAGAAAACAACATGTATTTGGTAATTGAAACGATTGAAAAAAAATTAAAACAACGGTATCTCGCCTCCGTTTTCCATATCGCAGTAAACTTGGAAAGCCTCGTCTTCACCTGTAAAAAAGAATACTTGAAAATCAACTTTAACCCTTTACGGCCCTACGAGTGATGAGCATCAAATTTCTCCTTGTAATATCACTGCTTTGTAAAACAGAGTGGTCATGAGAATTAAGGACATGATCACACTAGATGAATCTAATTGATACTTCAACAAATTCTCCCCACTACTTCTATTGAAAACGTATAGGGATAACAAATTAAAATTTGAATTTTGATGTTAGGGTTTAAAGGGTTAATCAGGTTTGTTTCAATGAAACGCAAAGGACTAAGTGAATGAAACCCTTCTGAAAGGGCGCTTTATACCAAAAGTCATATTCTTATAGTAAGCCAACTAAAACTGTAGCATTCCTCACGAAAAAAAGATGGGCTTTTTTCGAAAGTTGGCGCGAAAGTTCCGTGCGAGCTTGTTATAGGAATATTGTTCTGGCAAGCATTAATTCTCAAAAGTGACATGAATATATAAAACTTGTGACCATGTCGATTCGTAGCTTTGTCGCCCCATTTGAGGAAAGCCAGACTCCGGACTCCGGAATTCGGGATTCCCAGGATTTCGGATTCCACAAGCAAACTGAAAGCTTCCGAAGCTTTGAGTTTGCTTGTGGAATCCGAACTCCTGGACTTTGGAATTTGGAATGCAGCTTTAGAAATCTAGAATCCCACTTAAGATTTGAATGAGGAATCCACTGAGAAAGATCAGGAATCCAACACCTGCAATCCGGAATCCATTGCATAAAATCCAGAATCGAATCTAACATTGCTTGGATTCCCTTACATGATCGGAGGCAAACTTTGTGTCATTGAACAAAACATATCGTCTTATCAATAAAATAGCTATCTGTGCATTTGCGATAACAGACTCATTATAATCCAATTTCATAGTTAATCAAAGCTTAAAACAGGGCATGTTCGTTCGGTCATATTTAGTAAAATCCAACTAGTGGTCTATTATCAAAGCTGCATTCTGATTGGTTGAGCTACTACTAGGCTATATGTTATAGCCGACAAGTAGCGAAAAGCACCGGATTTTTGGCGGCAAAAAAAGGATTAAAGTCTTGCTTTAACTAGCTTAAGTTGTTTTCTCTCGATATTTTTGACCAACTAGTTGGATTTTACTAAAACAATTATTCCTCTCCCCCTCGTAGCCTCTGAGTCAATAGGCCTCATGGGCTATTGACTCATAACCCATTCGAGGAATAATTGTTAAACATATATATTCGTTCGGCATAAGTCAAACTTTGTCAGTGCATGTTCCGAATCCCTGACAGTTCAAATGGCTTCCCGTCTCGGTTGCGAGACAGGTGTAGACGAAGGATAGAGTTTTCTTTATATACCTCTATTTAACAAGTGTTGTGTTGTGGCTTAATTAATAGGGGTTTTTACGGTACTAGCTAGGTCCTGAACTTAAATCCCAGCTTAAAACCTGAGTAATACCCTCTAGTTTGATCCAGTAGATCCCATTTGCGCTTTCTTCTCCTTTGTGATTCTTAATATCTTTGCAGGAAGAACCCGGTTGAGACTCGTCCCCATACTCTTCGTATAGATTCCATCCACTTTCGGTACAGACAAATAGTTTCCCATTGTCCAACTTAAGTTGGCCTTTTCGATCTGCTCGGCAAACGCAATTGACGTCCTGGTCGCAATCAGCGAGATACAACGCATTTGCCACGCTGGCAGTAAAAACGACACCCAATAAGAGCATGTGCTTCATGTTTCTGCTGAGAAAGAAGCAAATTTGGGCCCAGGAAGGCAGAGGGGTAAGTCTTAAATATTGTTTTATCGGGAGCCACAATCGGGGTAGGAGACCGCAAGAGCGGGATACACGCGGTTCATACGTGCCAGTCAGAAACCGTCCCGCTGATTGCCTCTTTTTAGATTGTCGTTAAACAATAATCGCTTACCAAGTCTGCTTTAAAGCACTTACTGTTTAACCATTTGGTTAACGACATCCAATCAAAACGAGGCAGTTAGCAGGACGGTTTCTGACTGGTACGTATGAATCTTGCTACGCATTTTGACCGTTCAAAAACTGTGGGATTTTAATTTTCTTCGAGGACTAGCTCCGCGCCTTTTGGATCGATTTTCGATCCGAAGGTACGAGAAGAAGCGTGAATCTTTTGATCTTTATCCTGCAAAGTTTGAAAGTGCAGCAATGCGATTTTCTTGGGGAAAATTGCTCTGGCGCTGGAGCCGTTGAAAAAATGGATTCCGCCCTTTCCCTTCACTAAACGGCGAACTCAAAATCCTTCAAAATCGACTTGATTTACATACATACTTAGCGATATGTCACAATAGGTCAAGCAAACGGTAAATCCAGTACATTTCCTATCAAATAACACAGATTGTGATGGTTCCTGGTGATGTTAAATAAACATTTTACTAGAAGTACGTTTGTCGCAAAAACCTCGCGAGGCTGTAATTGGCTAGCAGTAACAATAAAGGGAAATAAGTCAAGGGGAAAAATTTAATTAAAAACAAAACCAAAACAAATAAGAATTGTAGAAATACATCAAAATGTTCAAACTCAATTGGAACTACAAGCGCTTGATCAGAAAAACGCCTTGCCAAGATTTCCACAGTTAAGTAAAAAACTGAGAACAATCGACAACGAAAGGTAGTTTGACATACTTTGTCAGCACATTTAAATACCAGGAAAAAAACGAAACGATAACTATCAGTGGTGAAACAGTAGGCCTTTCTTATGACACACTTGTATCCAAAATACAACAAAGGCACACTATTTTCGTTCAATTTCCCACAGCCGAGCAAAGCATCGACTAAGCTCCGAAACGGGACATTTTAAAATTCAGCCAGCCGACACGGGACTCCCCCACGGGGCCCTCACCGGCAGGGTTTCTGCTATGGCTTGTGAAAAAAAACCCTATAATCCTGGACAAAAGTCCTTGGACAGTACTACAATCTTGATATTTTTCTGTCATATCTCGGTTCCCTCTTAAAACAGTGCATCCTTTTCAAAATTTTCTTGCAGTTCTCCCTCCCCCCACCCTATACAAAGTTGAAACTCGGAAAAATTCTGGATACACGCGTCCAACATTGTGTGTGGGGTGAGGGGAGGGGTTGGACCTGTGTGAATTGGAAAACGCCCCAGAAATGCAAAAGTGTCCCAAGACTTTTGTCCGTGATTGTAGATAAAAGGTATAGGGCGTTTTCACATGACGTCATGTGGGTCATATTGGTGTTTCAAAGCAATGAAACGGCGGCCATGTTGGTGTCCCAAACAATGAAACGGCTGCCATTTTTTGGTATTCCAAACAAATCCTGTGGGAGTTAAACTCTTTTCTTATGTATTAAAAAACTCTTTCTTTTGTTGCAATAAATTTGCATAGATGCTGGCCACGTGAGTGAAAACGCTCTATGGAAGATAGAAGGGAAGCCAACGAGAACGCAAAAAAAGACAATAGTTTTAATCAGCAAAGCAACAACTTTGCACGGGCATCACGCTTTGTGCATTTCTTTGCCGTCACTACACGTCTACTAGGTGAAAGCGCATAATTTCACGTTTTACGACGACGAAAGTTTCTTTCTCATTCTGGACTTGGATATATATGGTCCTTCAGATAAGAATTTCAACTCCGGGAGGGTTCGCCTACATTTAACAAAGTAAGTGAGTTATAATAATCGAGATGAAGACTGAAAGAAGGCAAATCCATTTTTTATGCGACGTTTGCGCTACTGCTTGTACATGTTCTTACAACAAAATGGTGAGATAACTAAGTTTCTGAAATATAGGGTTAGTTCTTTGGGATAATAGACCCTTTCCACGGTTTTTTTTTTCGACTTTTGACATAGACAAACGTTTGTATGGATGGGGCACAAACGTTCTCCTAACCATACAAACGTCTATAAATTTTCGCAGCTTTGCAGAGCTATATCTTCGCATTTTCGAATTCGGCAATTTTACTAATTTTAAGGCGTTCTTTCCGATGGTGTCGAGGGATTTTCCCTAACTGATCCATGCAAAAAGTTGAACCGTGGAAGAGTCTATTCGGGTTAGGACCAGTAATACGAGATCACTTGGATCGGGACAACGATTGGGCGACATCATTTACATTTGTCGGAACGCTTTAAAGAACGAGGTAACACAATAGGCACTTTTGTTATTCAATGATACGCAAAGAACTGGCCGGGTATTCTGAAATTTAGCCCAGTTGATTCATCGGTTCTTTTGATGTATCATGATCCGCGTGATGTCGGATCACTGATCCTGATCCGAATCCTCCCCAAAAGGAAACTCCTATAAATTATCATCAAACTGCATTTGATCCGGAGAATAGAGAGCGGGAAATGATACGCCTACTTGCATAGACACTAATTATTGTTCAAGGACAATCCCAGATGATCTTTAGGAAAAACCAGGGGGATGAGACATTTGGGACCGTATCGCATTTCCGAATATCTGCGAGTTAGTGACAAATGGGGCACCACAATTTTCTGTAAATTGATCTAAACGGCGGATTATAGATCTTCTAAATTGAATCAAAGGGAAACCATATATCTGTAAATTGACACAATCTCGATAAGACATATACACTTTAGACTTTAACAAAATTCTCTTGGAATGTTTGTACATCCTGGTCGTAAATCGTCCATTTGCAAAACAGCGAGTGGACTATAAAATCCCTTTAAATTGTGACAAATGTTTCACCATAATTCTCTGTAAATTGACCCAACTAGGAGATCATAAATCTTTGTAAATTGATCAATCAAACGGGCACAAACAAACAAACGGGTTATTTTAATGTTCTTAATATCTGTAAATTGACACATAGGGGGTATCATAACTCCTTGCTTATTGCCACAAACGGGGAACCATACAATCTCCGTAAATGAGCCCAAAAGAGGCACTATAAGATAGCTGTAAATTGACAAAAACAGGCCATTATCAGTCTGGATTTGGCCGCTAAGAATTAGAAACGATCAGTCGTCTGCAAATGTTGTATATCCAAATCGAAGATTCAATCAACACAAACAAGGCATTAAGACCCAATATTCGGATTTAAACTAAGAAGTGGGGAATCAGGAACTTAAAATACTATTGAAATGCGAGTTAGTAAAATATGTACACGGCCGCTGCCGTTTTACCACGCAAAATTAATAATACTGTGAATGATCTAATAGAAACCCACTCTCAACAAATAAACCCCGCTTTTCTAATAAACGCCCCCCTTATGCATTTGAGCGTGTATTAGACGCTCCTCTCCAATAAACGCCCCTTGTCTTATAGACACTCCCCATGATCATCACATCAAAATGCTAGGAATTAGCAAAAAGGAGAAAAACCATGCTATTTATTCAGTTTCTTTTCTGAATAGCAAGAGTTTGCGCATTGCATCTTCTTCAATGTCAATTCAAAATAACGATTCTGATATCGAACGTTGAGGTTTATAAAAACACATTGATCTAAACGGCGTAGTGGACTATGGTCCGGCTGCTATTTAGATACTGTGGTGATATACTTTGTATTCGAAGAATAGTTTTGTGGAGTTTGGTATTAGAGTAAAAGCCTCTCCCTTTTAAATGCTCCTGCTTTGGCTCCGAAAATTAGATAGACGCCCCGGGCGTCTAATAGATCATTTACTACCTATTTTTTTTTTTTGACTGAGTAGGAAATATCACTGTAGAAGGTTGCAACCAAACAAAAACGAATTGAATGAATAAAGAGCTGCGTGTGATAAAACCTCGAAATTCTCATTAACTAAGAACATTTCGTAACTTACCAACTTCGACCAAACTGAAGCAAATTTGCTCTGCCAAACAAAGAGGAGTTCACTGTTGTGAGATGCACGGACTGCTAACTCAATGAACGTCAGAGAAAATCTTAACCAGCAATATACTATGGGATGGCATGATCACTGACTTGATCAGACAGTGATCCCATCTCGGACAGTTTCAAATTTCTCGTTTGTAAAAGTGAGATTACTAATTCTTTTTCGAAAGAAGAAGTAAGTGAAACAGAGGTTGTAAAATAAAACTGTCTTGAATAAAATACCGTAATATAATAATTTTGATGGATCATGATCCGAGTGATCTCAAATCACTAATCCTAACCCGAATCATCCCAAAGGAACGCCCCCATAAATTATCTCCAAACTGCAATTGATCCTTACTCAGGGAGAATAGCGAGAGAGAAAATGATACGCCTACTTGCATAGACACTCTAGCTAATCATTGTTCAAGGACAATCCCACGTAAGCTTTAGGTAAAACCAGAGGGACAAGACATTCGGGACCGCATCGCATTTCCGAATATCTGCGAGTTAGTGACAAATGGGGCACCAAAAAATAATAAGATACCAGTCTCTAAATGTTGTATCCGCCAAATTAAGGATCGGATGTCGGAGAAGGCAAAACCAAAAAAACTGGATTTCATAAAAGTGCGTAATCATAAACTTCAACGGGAGACGTTTAAAACAGAAAATGTTACTAAAGCAACAAAAATTTTCCACGGGCAGGAGAACGGTTTGCTTTCATATTTTGTTTCTGTTTCATCTATTTATTTTTTTTCCAAAAAAACAGAAGTGATTGGAAATACTGTAAGTCTACAATGTCAAAAGACTACCCATTCACCATCAACTAAATCGATACAATTATGCAGCGCAAGTTCTCATTTCTGGGGACATTTAGAAAGTATCCAAATCGTAAGTGTTCAACCTTTTGATGTGACAGAGTGAATAATGCACCTGTAGAAGGATGTATCAAAAATAAGTTGAATAGATTTTTTTTTGGAATAAGGAGCTAAGTGAGTGCTGAATGTGATAACCCGAAATTCTTATAAAGTAGAACAATTTTTAACTTACCAACTTCTAACGAACTGAAAAATTTGCGCTGCCAAAAAGAAGAGTTCTGGACTACACAAACGTTCCCTGCTGTGGGATCCACGTACTGCCTACAAAATGAACGGTATAGGGAAACCATCAATATGCTACGCGATAGCATGATCGTTAAGCCATATGCGGTTGATTAGACGGTGATCTTATCACTCAGTTTCAAATTTCTGGCTCTCTAAACGGAGATCCTTTTTCCCAAAATGACCGAAGTAAGTGAAACTGGGGGCGTTAAACAAAACTGGTATAATTAAAAATAAAGATCGTTTGTAAACTTCGAATGAATAGAAACTAATTTGTCCTGCCAAAAAGAAAAGTTGTCGACTTCACAAAAGTTCACTGCTGCGGTATCAAACGAACTACAAATACAACAAGTGAACACCCACTGGCAAATTGAAACCATATACAGACAAGTACAAGTCCAGAATTTTACAGACCTGCTGCTTCAACCTGTTTTGATACAAAATATTTGTGTATCCGTTTCACATTTTAGTTGCCTTATTCTTTGGGTCAAAAGAAATTAGAATTCTGACAACACAGTGGAGGATCAAGCCCTTCAGATAAGGGGGGGGGGGGGGGGGAGGGTGCCCAGTCATCCAGATCCTGAGATAAGGGGAGGGGTGGTCTCCAAAAATTTTTTTCTCAGTTTGCCTCAGTTCGGTCTAAAAATAAGGGGGGGGGGGGGGGGTGGGCCCACCGGGCCCCTCCCCTAGATCCGCCACTGCAACAGTATAAAAAGCAAAGACATACCGGCTTTTAGACTTTAACAAAATCTGCTTAGAATGTTTGTACATCCTGGTCGTAGATCTTTTATTTGCAAAATTAACAACTCGTGGGTTAAAAAATCCCTGTAAATTGTGACAAATGGGTCACCATAATTATCTGTAAATTGACCCAAACGGCAAATCATAAATCTTTGTAAACTGATCAATTAAATGGGCACAAACAACCAACCGCCAATTCTAATGTCCTTAATATCTGTAAATTGACATATAGGGGATATCCGAGAACTCCTTGCTTATTGCCACAAAGGGGGCACCATAAAGTCTCTGTAAATGAACCCCACAAAAGAAAGCGGCACCATGGCTGTACTGTGCACTGCCGAAAAAAGGTGATTATCAGCCTGATCAGTTGGCCGTGATTAAAAAAGATCCAACTTAAAGATCTAACTTTTGTGCATGTATTGTTTACCGCTACATGCACATTCTCCAAGTATGAATTGATCCGTTATTGCTTAGTCCCTCTTAAGAGATCATGTTCTCTTGTCCCTGTACAGCGTCTTCAGTCCCAGGCCTTTTACCATGTGACCCGAAGTGCATAGACCGCACGTAAAAATGAGTCCTAGGGACTAGGCAAGACCCTTCAATTAAACCGTGTTTTTAAAGGTTCTCCCTCTGATTCTGCTAAGATCATTTCAAGTGTATGTATTAAAACAATTACTCTTCTAAATTTAGGCCATAGTGGTTTTATTCTTTACCACTATAACCTTTATTTTAAGAAGGTGACACCAATTACTATGAAAAGTGTACTCCCTAGTGGCCCTCTAAAAACAAAATTGATAATAATAAAATTACAACAATCATGATAAAAAGCCTATTTACAAATAGTGATTATAATAAAAGATCTTAAAAATTCTAGAGATTTAAAATATTCAGAGATGTTAAAAACGGAAGTGAATGCACTGGTAAAAAAGGGAATCCAATCTACAATGATATTAAAAAAGCACGGATTTTTTAAAAATCAGAATAACTTTTTAACTTTAAAATTGTCCACCGTATAGTTTGAGGCGGCGTTATTAGTCAGTGTCTTCATTAAGCTAAAGGAGGTAAATTCCATTCTGATCTGAAAATGCCACTATTCATTGCTGTCTAAAGCCCACGCCACTTTTTTATTTCGATAATATACGTGGAATTCTTCCTACAATCCAAAAAAATGTCCCATGCACAAGAGTATCATACTCAAAGAGGGTCAAGGGGTAATAGACCTATTCGGCTACCTCAAAGTTGTACCCAATTCAAACCCTTTGGGAATAAAACGTTTTGTTTCAGCAATTTCCACATCATTTAAATGTGAATGCCACATTATGATGCAAATACAATACACAAAGAATCTTAACACCGGGAGATTTGAATTGGGTACAACATTGAGTTAGCCGAATAGGTCTATGGGATTTGAGCGAAGAAAAGGAGGACTAATGCGCAATTTCAACCTCTCTTCACAAACAGTTCATTTAAAAGTACATGAAATGGCGTAATGTCCGTAATATATGTTCTTAATCAAGAGAAATATTTTGGACATGTCCTATTTTCGTTACAATAGATCGGCCACTACAGGTAGGTCAGAGTCGCATAAAACGTCGTAAAGTTCCCCTACAGACAGGTAACGCTGATTTGCGATGTAACCAATCAAAGCTTCAGCTGGGTTCAGTGTGCGTCTATCAAGAAAACGAATTTCTTGTGGAGTTAAACGCAGTTTCTCAGCAACAATCTTCCAGTGGTCTCCTGCAACATAAGAAAAGGGAAAAGGAAAATTACCCTAACTTTTTTTCACTCCCCGCCCCAATTAATCTCTTCTCCTTTTTAACGATTAATTTGCATAATTTGACTCTTTCGCTCATTGCGCGTGGCTCTGAGGATAGCCTGCGTAGTATGGCGGTTTTGTCGAGAGTACTATTGAGCGGCGAAGCCTCAAAACTCGCGGTTTCCCTACTCTCGCCCGCCTTTATCACCGCAGGCTACTCTGAGGAAAGAAAGACGACCGTTCGCGGTCTACCCTAAAATGCGTGTGATGAACATACTTTAGAAGGTGTCTCCATTTTGTACGGGAAAAGTGGATATGGCCTTAATTGCCTTTTACCCTCCCTAAGTTCTGATTTACCCAATGGCTCAGTACTTTTAATATAAAGCAAGCATTGTGCATAAAGAACAATGTGTTTTTAATTATAATGTGCATGGAGTGTGGCTCGGTTTCGTTAATATAAAGCAAGCATTGTGCGTAAAGAACAATGTGTCTTATAATGTGCATGGAGTGTGGCTAAAAGTTACTAGAAAGAACAGGCATGGTGGACATAACTAATAACAGAAGCCCTGTCCACACGTACCCGTATTCATTGGAAAACGCAACCTTTTTTCTCCGTTTTTTAAAAAAATCGGGTCCACTCGTAGCGTTTTCGCCCGTCCACACGTATACGCATTCTCGACCCCAGTGCTTACGGGTTTGAAACTCTGCGCCGGTGTAGCCAAAATCTGGTTCTTTGGGCCTCACAGCGCATGCTCTTTTATTCCAAAAAAAACGTTTTTCTTCTTTTATATCTACTTCATCGCGAAAGTTTTATGCTGCTTCGGAATTAGAACTGAAGAAATTAACGGAGTCCTTGAAGACTTTTCAGGTATCCAAGGCTCTTGTGGTAGCTGCTGAGAAAATACCGTTAAAAGTTCGCAGATTTGAGACTTGAAATTTGCATATGCTTGACAGTTGATTAAATATTTGCGTGGACTACTTCACGAAGCGGTAAGTGAAACCTGAATGGCTTGTTAAGATAAACATATGGAAATTCCAATAAAACTTTCCAAAATAAGAATTTAAGGTCCTTTTATTTATGTTTGTTCATGAATATTAAACGCTCTCGTAAAGCTACTTTGAGATGCGATATCGTGGGAACAGAACACAACTATAAATATCTAGTCGCATTATAAACGCGTCGCGTCACGTCACGATTTACTTTTTCTGTTCACTTTTCCCTTGCAAGTCTGTTTTTGGGCAATTCACGACGTGAAGCTAAAGTTTTTATTCATACTCGGCTCCTTCGTGTGAATACGATGACGTGGCAGTCGAAGAAAAGTCAGTAATGTGTCATGGTTCTTAAATTTTAGCTGGCAAAGATGTCGGTGTATTTTTTATTATTATTATTTTTCACATTCAAATCTTTTTCTTGGTCAATTTTCGATATGTAGCTAAGGTATTTTATTTGAAAATTGGGGAATTCAGTTATTCTGCCTAATTATTTGAGCCAATGTTGTTTTGTAATCGCTGAAATCAAGAATCGGCCGGGCGTGTTTTAATACTTCAACATTTCTAGGGAAAAACCCGCTCACACGCCAGACACGCCACACGTTCACCCGCGCTCTTGCAAACTTGAATGGACCAATAAGAAACACGTTTATTGTTTTTTGCTGAAACCAATCAGAGACAATCTTGTTCCAGGGTTCCCCAGAGCTCTTCCTCCCTGGCCTTCAGGCGCAGAAGAGCTGTGGGGTCGAGATTAGACGCATACGATGAATCGATTTAAAAACGATAACTTACCCGACTGCGCATGCTTGACGCGTACGTGTTCGCTATTATGAGCCCGCGAAATGATAAATCGACGCCATCTTTGAATTTCTTTGGTGTGGGTATATATTGTTGTGACGTTCTTTAAAGTCGCAGAAACAGTTAAAATGTCAAAATAAGGGCAAAAACAAAGACAAACTAAAGGGAGATCCAACCTTCCGCCTCTTGACACCGGTAGCTAAAGTAACCTGATAAAGTTCTGCTGCCTCCTAGAATAATCAGCTTGAAGAATTCACAAAGGTAAATTTGCTTGAAAACAAGCAATTAGGTTAGAAATAAGCCCAATTATAAAAGACAAGAAAGGGAAGGGCCCTTCCGCCACCTTTAATAAGTTTCTAATATTGTGCGGAGTGGATTGGAACTGATAATTTGTCCTCAGCTTTTACGAAAAGTTCCGTTTTCGTTTGTCCACACGAACACGGGAAAACAGCGTTTTCAAAAAGTTCCACTCTGGAGAGAGTTTTCGAAAAGTTCCGTTTTCATTGATTGTTTTCATCGGATTCGTGTGGACGGAAGCCATATCCGTAAAGAAAAAGTTGCGTTTTTTCTGGACAGGGCCTGAAAGCTTTTTCAATCATACCACATGATAAAGCGATGGTCAACTCCTTTTCCAAGGAGATAGGAATTCTTCGCACATCAAGATTTTCACGTAACAAAGGACCTAGAAAAAATTTGATAAACAAGTTAGAACATTTCGGTCTATCCATAGTTTGAAAGTATATGGACAGATACATATACAAACTCATCCCAGCGCAAGTAATTGCAGAACCTACAAGTTAATATATTGACTTCACATAACTTGAAGGCGGAAGACAAAACAACAACTATAAAAACTGTAAAAAAAAAATCGATACAACAGCAAAGCCTGAGGATGCATTTAAATGCACTCGCGTTCCGAGAGCCATGTATAAATTATTAAAACTGATAAACCCACCCGTTGTTCCAGGCGGTGTCATTTCTCTTAGATGAATGATGACATCATCCCTATTTGAAAGCTTAGCTTCCCTTGCGAAACAGCGAATCAGTTGTCTAGTGTGGCAATCTGCCTGTTCAAAAGAGGACTGGTCCAATTGCAAATTTTCTTTCAACTGACAAATAACTTCCTCCGAATCACAAGATCCGGGCGTAAGGGCTTTCAAGACATCATCAGGGATAGTTATCGCCTTCTCCACATGTTCTACGAAATAAAATGGAGCACGGTTAGAGGTGTTCCAATTGTCGTACCCTATAGCCGAGGCGCAGCATCAAAGCTGAGTGACTTTATGCTCCCGAGATTTATTTTGGCGTGTATTAAGCACCCACACCGACAAGAGCAAGAAACTGACGGTCTTAAAAGTCGTGGGACGCTAAACACCTGATCTCGTTAGTGAATTGGACGACGAAAGCTAGTCAGAATCCAACCTCAGTGTGTACTTTTTTCGGATCAAAACAATACATTTTTGATAACCGTCATGTAACCGAGCTAATCACTTACAATTAACACTACAGAGTATTTGAATTCCATGAACAAAATAAGGTCTGGGGTTCTAACTCTTCGAAGGAAAAAACGAAAACGAACCCCTACCCTGGACGCATAAAGTAGACTTGAATCCTCTGAAAAGTAGTATAATTTAAGACTAATGGGCTGATGGTCGGATGATAAGTTTAATGGATAGTATTTTACCTAAATTTGCTTTTTAATACTTGTAATCAACAGACTAGACTATGTCATACTAAATTTTATTGTGTGTGAATAAACCCTAGTTGCCCCAAAGCCTCTTTCTCAAAACGAGTGCAAGAACGAAAATTCACTATGAACATATTGTTTCTATTCTCGTGCATATTCACACTCATTACTATTCATCCAGAAATCCCCCGGCTAGTTCTCCAAAATATAACTTCAATAGGACAGGCTATCGCACGGTTCTTATGCCTGTCACCAATAGAGAGGAGAAGTGTCACATCACATTCCATAGTAGATAACCTTTCTTGAAAGAGACGGCCATTTGCATTATTTTTATTTTATTTATTTTATTTTATTTGCCACACAATAATTACAAAAAAATATAGGAAAAGAAGAAAAAAAGACGTGGCGAGGAGACCTAACAGAAACTATAGGAGCTAATGAGAGGTTAGGCCTCCTCGAGCTATGAGCTAGAGCTGTTTCACATCAACTGAAGAAAAGAAGGCGAAAAGTCGAAGATGGAAAGATTTATGAACTGTTTTCATACTTACTCAATAATTTAATCTTCATTTTTTTCTTAAAAGAGGAGAGGGATTGAGGGTTGATGACCTTGTTGTCAAGTGAATTAAAAAACTTAGGCCCTTGAAAAAAGGGCGAGAACTTATTCATGATTGTACGACAATACGGTAGACGGTAGGCCTGGGAATTTCTTGTATT
The DNA here is from genome assembly GCF_958299795.1 of Porites lutea. NCBI lineage: Eukaryota > Metazoa > Cnidaria > Anthozoa > Scleractinia > Poritidae > Porites > Porites lutea. The sequence goes on along the minus strand of NC_133207.1, from coordinate 7,103,178 downwards.
GTAAGAGTGGAATTGATTGCTTTGAGAGAAATTGTTATTAAACTTTGGAGGTAAGAATGAATTTTTGCAAGAATACATAAATTGGCCCAGTTGAAACAAATGGATATCATTAAAGTTTAGTATACCGAGGTCCTTAAGGATGGGTTCAGTATGAGCATTGTTCAAAATGTGATTTATTAATAATTCTTATAATGCGCTTTTGCAGGATAACAAGGCGGCGGAGATTGGTTTTATAGATATTGACGATATTGCAGTAGTAAAAATAAGGATAAATTAAGGAATAGTAGAGCATACGTAAAGACGATTTAGGAAGAAAGAAGCTGCATCTAGATATTATACCGATTGACTTCGCAACTTTACTTGCAACGTGTGATATTTCCGACTTCCAATTTAGGTTTTCATCCAAAATTACGCCTAAAAAATTTGTCTCCTTTACTTCAACAATATTTTAATTATCTATACTTATTTGAATATTACAAATTGAACGCTTTTGTCTTGGTTTAAAGACCATAAATTTAGTCTTTTTAAGATTTAGAGAAAGCATTGTCGAAAGATAGAAGGAAAGTGTGGGCTAACGTTTTGTTCCTGAGTGCAATGATGCACAGGAGTCATGCATGTCAATTTTTTAGTCTCTTCTGCCATATATTTGCGAAACCACGGTTTGCTGAGAACCAGAAATTTTGCTACGAACGTGAAGTACAGACTTTTCCTCTTGATTCTTCAGATGTCTGCGATTTTCAGGGATAAAAGAACGTGAGATAACAGTTAGTCTACAAGATAAAGAGTGTATCATATTCATCAATGTTTAGAACGATGAGATTATCTGTTTGAAAAACTTGCTCATGTCCATCTTACATTTATTTTTTCCTAAATAAAACGCTTAACACAGGCAGTAAAGGTGAATAGAGGATATGCAATTCTTTTGTATTGCTTCAACAATTACTTGCTCAAGCTTACCTTCATTACCCGCAAAAAGCCTTTCATCAACTTCGAGCTGTGAGAAAATAGATGTGAGAGTCGTTAACTAAAGGAACAATAGTTAAATAGTCTGGCCATGGGTCGGGGTGCATTTATTGGACACTTTGATCCTCCATGTTTTTAAGAATTTGAAAGCTCTAAGAATAAACCCTACATGGATTGTAACACAAAATGTTTGTCAACGACTACGCCGGCGTGGCTGTTCACTTACAGCAGTGAATTTAAGATTGTACGAAATGACCACCTGTTTTGGATTCCTCATCTTGAATGTATTGTGCAAAATCAGTAATGAAATCTAGTGTTAGTTATCTAATGTTATAAACCCATACAAGAAGTTGTAGCGTCGGTTTTAGTCAAAAAACTTGTACATGTTGGTTGCCTTGAAAAAAAAAAATGCATGGTCTAAGTTAGCGAGGGCACGTTCCGCCCCAGGCGGGGTGGATAGGTTGGAAGCTGTTATGGGTAACCTTAGTCCTTAGGGTGTTCCAAAATTCTTAAGTCACCAGTTGACATTTTCATCGTAACAATATCTTACAACATCTTACCAGTTGTTCTTCAAAGGGAAGCCAAGGTGCAAACTGCATGACCGGAACTCTGGGATTTTTAGTTAACGCAGATTCTGTACAAAAGACGTCTTGCTTGGAACGGTACAACTCGGTAAGGGACCAGAAGTGCAGGCATTGCTCTTCTTCGCAACCTTCTTTCTGATGTGTTCGACAGTAGGCCACCGATCCTCGCTTGCAGCAAACTGGACATAAAACACTCATTTCATATTTCATATTCTTTAACCAACAAAACTCGTTACGCATGCACTCAAGCGTCAAACCCAATTGCTTTCTCACAACAGCGCAACAGTTAATCCCAGTGGTGTCTTGGTGACAATGTAGAGATGATGACATATTTGATGACGCATCCTCAGCCAATTCTAGGTTGTGACTTCCTCTGTGCATTACAATCTCAACCGTTGACGAGTTGCAAATCAAAATAACGGAGTAGTCATCTTCAGTGGTGAAAAACCTGGCAAAGCCATTGAACAAATGAGGGTTATCATCCCTCCACAATTTGTCTTTGCCCCACTGAAATAACTGCAGTACTAGCCGCGGGAAAAGCCCTGCAGGGACTAGACCACTCTCGAATTTGATAAACAAAGAAGGAAACTTTGCAGAGGCAGCCAACTCAGTGATCTGCTTCGGTGGGGGCGACTTTAACATTGAAGGGACTAGGTAGCTCTTGCTGCTTGTTGTATCACATGGCCAGGAGCACAACAGGCAAAATTTCTCCATGATTTCAATAAGAGTGGCACATGTTTCTTTCTCGTTAAACAAAGGACCCCAAACATGTGCTAGGAGATCTTCATCCAGAATTCCTTCCCTCTCAAGCTTAAGCCATGAATCCAAGAATTTCTTTTCATCAGCATCATATGGCTTGACAGTGATCACCTTTTTAAAAACGTCAATTAGCCACTGGGGATTTAATATTATGATTTTTTTCAGCTCGGCAGTGTCATCAAAATGGATTAAGCACCTTAGGTCATGCAGGTAGTTCATCAAGGTCGTGAACTCGTTCTCTTCGTTGACTTTGCCGACCTCCGAGGCGATATCTTTTGCCGCTTCCAGGGAAATGCATTTATATCCCTTTTTCTTCACAGCTTGAAGCGCCTTCTCAAATCTCAACCACTTCAATGGAATGGTCGCCTTGATGTGCGGAAGTTCTTTAGCCTTTTCAAGTACTTTCTGTCGCAAGCGTGCGACTTCTGGGCAGTCAGAGGATTTGACCCTCAGACTTGTGTTATCTACAAAGAATACATCACACAAATGGTCACCATAAGGTTTTTTCTTCAGATAACCAAAAATTATACGACATAATTTTCTAGGGTCTTGACCGCCGAATGTTTTATCAGCATGCGTGCATACCAGGAAAACAGCAGGAAGTTTCTTTGGCAACACATCTGATGAGCAGCATTCTTCGTCGCTACAAGTTAACGAGGCCACAGACGTCATCCAGAAGTTGAGATAATCTATATTAGTTTTCAGATTTGCGCTCTCTGGTATTGCTTCGTATACACCTTGTTTCTCCAAAGGCTCAGCCTTGCCATATGGATCTAAGCTTAGGTCATACACCAAGCAGTAAATTGCTTGTGATGTCAGAAACAGTGGGTGTGTATTATAAAAAACTGACTGTCCCGAAAAATCCCAAAAATTAGAACACACGTCTAAATCGCCAGTCACAGCTGCTACTTCTTCGAACTCAGAAGTTTGGTCCTCGCTGCTCTTTTCTGTTACCCAAGGCTCTGTGGTCACTTTAAAATAGGAAGGATCCACTTCTATGCCAATGGTGCTATCTTCTCGTGGGTTATAGCATATCCCCATTAGTGACTTCATTAAACTGGTCTTTCCTGCTCGGTGTTGTCCAATGAGCATCAATGGAAACCTTCTGTCAGACGTTTTTCCATGCGTGAGAGCCTTTTTATAAGCTTCCACGGCGGACGAACCCCGCGCAAGAATCTCTGGAGGTACTATAATGTAAGAGCAAATGTTTCACAACCTCAGTTTTCTAGTCCATGGGTGTTGCTTCCGAAGATTTGACAAGATAAAAAGTTAAAGTAAGGGGGAAAACAACGTTGTATTTCTCAACTCACTGATAAGGTTTTTAACTTAACCTGACCATCCTCTGGTGTCATAAACTTTCGGTCACAAACTCACACCTATATTTCAAATTAATACACGTCTTTGCACATTCAACGAGAATCTAAAATAATATGATGAAAATTAAAATTAAGTGTCAACGCCAAAAACAACAAAACAAAAATTGAGTGAGGCTGACCACTTAAAACAAAAGCAAAGTTCAGCCTGTAGAATCAGTAAACAATTCTAAAGAAAAGAAACAATGATCAAAATAATAAAACTTTCCTTACCCTTGTCATGAAACAAGAAGGCTTGTGCTTCCTTTAGAAATTCTAGAAACTCAGGCAGCTTCTCAGTTATGGCCTCTGGTTCCCATAATCCGCTGCTAAGTAAAGTGTCCCACTCTTTGTAGCGCACATGGACGTCAGTCTATTAAACGGCAAAATGGAAAGAGAGTAGTTCAGGTAAAAGCTTTACATCTAAATCTTACCATAAGGTGAGTGAAGATAATATCAAATGGTCAATGCACAAATGCATTTTGTTCAAGATTGTCTACCTATTACTGTCCACAGTGACCCAATCGCTTGATATTAACCAAGGTAAAGTTTTTGTACTGGGCCGACAAATGTCTCAATTATTGACACGGACGGATATATGCTCTCGAGGAACGACACTTTTCGACAGCATAGAGCCTTTAGTAAAGCGAAAGTGGCGATATCTTGGTGGTTCTGAAACCTTAAAAAGGTGACTTTTCAGTTACCAAAAAGTTTTTTTATCTGCTCCGGCGAAGACATTTAGTATCCTAGCAATACGTAACAACCTATCTGTTACGTAACCTGACATTTACATCGCTGATGAAGTTCGAGCGAACCCAAGGAAATATTGATTTTCCTTCAAAGTGCTGCTCTGACCTTTGAAATTTGTATTCTATTGAAAAGTCAGCCACCCTTCAGGACCGTCCGCGCGCGGATCGCTGTAGCGTTAGTTGTTTTTATAAAAACCCCTATAAACCATATATTTTTTAAAAGCTTAATAATTCCAGATTATGGATTTGAACTAACAAAAACGATTTACTTAAATGTGTTTCGAATTTGGAACGCTTTGTGTAAAAGTACACGTCTCTATAAATCATGTTCCACTCACGCCGGAAATAAACGGAAGAAAACAAATTAACACCGCATTCGCTTCTCAACACGTTCCACTAAAAAACCGTGTCTCAAATTTTTGACAAGTGGGTTTGTTTTTCTTTTATTAGCAAATGAAGTTGGGGAAGGCAATTAATCAACACCACCTGTGGAAAAAAGTTCTAGCTTTAAAATGAAAAGGAGTATTAAAATCCGCAGACACAGTTTGGTAGAAGAGATATAAGGCATCACTCTTGCCAAATTTTAGCCAAATTGATTGAAAGGCTGCCGACTTGGAGTTCAAAACGTGCGAGTCGATCGGCAAAATTTGCGTTCGGAGATAAAATAGAAAATACATTTTTGGCGGCATCCTACCTGGAATGAGATTATAACACCTAAATGTTTATTCTGATTGATATCAGAGAGGGATCAATTTTCTCTAACAGTAGGACAGGTAACATGTAACAGGAACAAACTTTCGCGGCAAGCAGCGGGAAATAATTATTTTGCTTCCAGTCAGTTCAATTACACCGCGTGTGGACAAAAGACAAAATTTGTTGAGGTAAGTGAACGTACATGTATAGTAATCGTTTAATTTACAAACAACAATCCGATTTTCATGTGACAATAAAAATATATTGTGTTTATTTCTTGAAATGTTGGTTAGGTTGGTAAAGATGCCGAAAACCAGTGCGAAATCAACACGAACGAAAGCGAAAAGCAAACGAAAGGCGACAGCAGACCCCGCAGAAACTGCAAGTGAAGTTCCAGTTGTCGATATCAAGGAAACAATGATGTCTGAAATGAGAGATGTTGGGTAAGGATGAAGTAGATTGCGTAGTAGTTATCTGGTTATACCATCGATAGACCAGAAACAAGGCAAAATCTTTCGAAAGTCAAAGCATGATCACAAAATGGCTTACGAACCGCATGGTATCAACATAATTAATTCTTCCTTTCAGTTACGATGGGAGTCATTTTGCCATGTCTCTAGAAGCAAGCGTGGAAAATAAAATGAAGCGAGGGAAACCGCCACGCAGAAACCGCTATTTACACTACTGTAACTGGGCACACGCACTGTTGGTATGTATCGTGCTCGTTTGAGAAGCTTGATCGTTTGTTGTTCTAATTGAGGTCACGTGTTGCAAGCAAGACAGGTCTATTGGACGCCCTGTAGTCAATTTCAAATTCACTCACTATCCGCTTATACATCTGTACGGCAGAAATCCATGTTTCTGTGTCGGAAATTTCAAGGAAAGGCGATTTTTCTAGTATCATCGTAAAATTGCTTTATATAATGAGTTGCATTGGTACTTTTTTGGGATAAAAAATACTGGTTGGGATCTTATGGGTGGCAAATCCTTCCATGCATGGGTCTCAGTAGCACAATAACTTTGGTAGGTTTTACCATTTTTAAAAAATTCAGCTATGGGTTGAAATATAAGCAATTCCCGGTAGGGTATTTTTGTTGAGAATTCCTAAAGAGAATGCATGCTGACCGTTTCTCTGATGACTTTATTTCCTATGCTCCACGTGTGTTCTTTAGAAAGGATAATGCTAAAGCCTGTACTAGCAGTATACTCTGTTCGTTTAGAACGACGCCAATGTATAAAATGAAATTCGTCTCCCTTGGGAAGATGCAGTCCCATCGGCTCTTCATCCGTCAATGTTAACTCAGACAGGTAGGTCAATAGAGCATCTTGGATGTTTTCGTCTGGTGCATAGTCCAGGTCCTGAGAGCTATCTGTGAATAGAGAATACTGCATTAAGGATCTTGAAAGGATGATCTGATGACCCTCTTCACAGCAATTCCTATTGAGAACAAACCTCCATAAAAAACGTGGCCTGGTGTGAACTATAAAACGAAAGATAAATAGGAAATGGGTTAATGAAAAATTACTACCGGTAAGAAAATTATGCGGAGCGTTCGCCCAAGATTGCAAAACTTTACAACGGCCTCTCGTCGACTGCAGTAAAACTTATAATGCTCCAGCTTATAAAGGTGAACACCATTACGAGCGAAAAAGCTCTGCTTCGTATTTCAAAAGCCTCTCTGACCGCAAAAAATGATAAAGTTTAGTTGCTCCTGAACATCTTAAGGTATTTCGTAAGGGTGCAAACACGCATTTAATTATGTCGGCGGTGTCTGGCATACACGTAAACAAATCTGCGGCAGATTGTAGTTGTTGTACAAAAAAGTCGCATATAAGCGCCGCGCGTGGGTGGAGCACCGTAGTTAAGGAAATGTGCTAATCTACCCATTCGAGAAAATCTGGTAATCACGTGACCGTAGACTGAGCGAGCGAGTGACCGTCCGTCCGCAACACAGGCATACCAATCTAAAATAACTCAATCAACAGGTATGACAACCCAAATGCAACTCAAGGTTGTATTTGGAAGGAAATCACACGACCGCCCGGAAATTTAGAAAGAAAAAACAACAACAAAGTCGCGTCTTTTTCGGCGTTATTTTTTATGTTTACAATAAGGTGGATAACAGAGAAAGAGCTACAGCGAGTTATTGAAAACAAAGGAGACGAATTTCGTAGGAAGAAAAACATGGAAATTCAAGGCGGCGATGAGAAAATGAGAAATGCTAGCGGCCAGCAAGGTGAAAATGAGCGGCAGTGAAAAATAAAAGCGAAGATGAACACAGGAAACAAAATATTGGGTAAGCATATACGACAATTCCTCCATAAAAAAAATGTGTAACTAGGAAGTTTGACGTTTTAGTCGTACAAAACAGAGCCTTGTAGTCCTGCAAAACAACGGCAAGGGATAGACCAAAAAGCGTGCTGCACGTGCAAATTTGTTTTTTGCTAATTAGAAGAAAAAGTGTGTTGCACATGTAATTTTTTTTTTCGTTAATTAGATCTATTAGTCTTGAAGCCATTTTCATTATACCTTGACATAACGTCTCACTCTGCTTCTGTTTGCAAATTGTCATTTCAATTACATCACCATCTTCTTTAACAATGTTCATAAAACAGTTAATAGACACCAAAGTGTCTCCAAAGTTCTACAGAAAACAAACCCCCTTTTTAATGCCGCCTTACAGTGTCATTTTCAAGAGTTTGGTATCGCCGCATTATTTTTTCTTCGAGTTTAGTCTAACACCTCTACACCGCTTACTTATCCTACCTCTTCGTCCCTGAATGTGGAACCTGCAGTCAAATTCACAGCCTGGAAACAAGATGTCTGCTTTTAAGTACTTCAGAGACGTGAGAACTAGCCATCCCCGACATCTTGACCGTGTATCTTCATCTTTGAAGTGTATCTCTCCCAAAATGTTCTTCACATCAAAAGGAATCGGTATGTCTTCCAGCCTTTGCTTGGAGTTCTCGTTTGCAACCCATACCTACGTTAAAAAAATGGATTATGTTGTGAAATCTGACATATGAACATTGATCATTCCCGAAATAGTGCCTAGTACATAACCTGCTTCAAATAAACACTCTTTTTGTGGTTCAGTGTTTATGTTAAATGAAGAGTCGGGCGTCGGGTAGTGAAAAGTTTTACTATTTACCTCATTAAATATCATGGGCGCTCTCTCTGATCTTTTTACGTATCTTTGAATATACCCCATAGTAAATTTATCTGGGGAAAGTGCAGTTATTACTTTTGTGGGTGGGCAGGTTCTTAGGATCAGTTTTGTGAGGTATTTGTTTCTTAAAATACACGTGGAGGTTTGTGTATTTATTCATAAAAAAAAAAACATTTACTTACCAATTATTAGACACAGACCTCAGGATTGTGAGCACGCGGACTTACCTTGCATCTCAGCAAGAGAGAATTCAGTTGATACCAACATGGTGTCAGAAATGTTAAATCATATCTTGAAACATAACCTGTCTCCTCAGGACAGGTTTCCTTGTACTGTGTTCTTAATGCTCTTTCATTTGGCGTAACCCCTTCCAAGTTAAAAGCTAGCTTCCAGTGTTTATTGTTACGGTAGTTTATCTTTTCTGTGGCCTCTCTAATGCTCCACCGTCCATCCCGAACATCCTCTGAAGGAAAAATGATAAAAAGCGGTCTATGGATTGCTGTTAACAACCAACAATCACAAGCCCATACATAACACTTCATAAAGTAATGAATTTAGCTGATAATTTATAGTAAAACTGAAAGAAACACTACCTCGATCCGGAACTTTAATTGTAACCTTTCCAAAGTGACACCACATGTCGGCCTTTGGCATCAACTCTTCAGCCATTTCCTGTTTAACCTTACGTAGAGATACCAAGACGTCCTTCATTAGTTGTTCTTTATAGCTTGGATGACCAGCTTCAGAAGTGCATGGTTCCTAAGCGAGAGAAAGGAAGTAAGGTGTTTGCCTTGCTTATTAGGGAGTTTAAGATACGGAGACCACGGACTACGAACTACGGCTGGACGAGCGTTGTCCTTTGTTTGTAGCAATGGGTTGAGTCGTGCAAATATAGAACATTAAGATTACACGATAGACAGTAGACTACAAGAGAAGAGGCGGAGAGGGAAACAACACGCAAAGATCTTCTTGTTTTCATCACAGTTCACAAAAATGCAAGTCAGTTTTGCATGTGATCTTATCCTTAGAACAATAAACAAATTCTTCCATACTTGAAGGAAGCGATTACGTCGGGTGAAACTGGTGAACAAAGTTTTAGTTACACAGGTTTTATTTTTTTCGCCCATGAATACTTATGTCAAATATTAAAGAAATAGACAGAAATAGTAATAGCTCATTTATTAGATTTAGAAGATGGACTTCTCCCACTACTGATCTGATGTAGTTTGAAGTATTGAAATGCCGAGTTTCGATTGTCTCGAAGATGTTTACATCATTTTCATTCAGCAAAAGCGATACAAAAACTCGCATAAACAAAGGTCACACAAGTAGAAAGACACACTAATCAGTTCGAGCAAACATTGAAACTTTTCAAGTGTGAACTAGAAAGTAAGTTACCTGCATGATTTCTCTTCTCCTCGGCCGTCAATCTGAATTCTCCGTACAAACAGCTAAGCTTATTTAAATATGAGCTTAGCTAGATAAAAATGTAGTCACAACAGTGGATTAAAAGCGTAAATATGAGCAGAATTAGACACAACTTACATATTTCGCTTCCCTCTCACTTAAAGCAGGTGAATTGAAAACTTTTTTAAGAAAAGACGAGATTCTTGAATTACCGAAACGGCAAAATACGACCAAAATGTTCTCTGAGTCCCGACCACGCGAAACAGCTCAACAACTCACCGTAGCCGCAGGATTACGTGGGAAAAATGAACAGTCACGTGGTTTTGATCATGCACAGTAGCATGTTTAAGCGTAGTCGTTAGTCCGTAGTCGCCGTATCTAAACTCCCCATTTTTTAGCTTCACTACGCAAACGCTTGGTGGAAAGCTTAAAAAACATGACGTCAACCAAACAGCATCCAAGATGACATCGCCTTCGAGTTTACTATGCAAAACTGGTAAAAATTTCAAATCTGCATGCTAAAACTTGAAAAGAATATTCATAAACAATAACTGTCAGTCCAAAGAAAGAATTGGGAGAGGCAACCAATGAATGGAGAACAGAGGAAATTAATCACTTGTATGACACACCTGTGGTTCACATTGTTCGGCTGGTTTCAGTCGGTATTGTACGAGCGGTCCGGTTGGATGGCCATTTTTCAGCACCTGCTCCAGTTTCAGTTTTGGTACCTTGAGATTATAGTCATCGATCCAGCAACTGGCTTTCGTGTTTTGTCGTCCAACACCTCTCACTCTTGCAAAAGCCTTCAACATAAGCCAAAACACATACTGTAAAGAAGAGCCCAAGATTGAGATAACAAAAGCCTCTGGCCACTCTTAGATAGAAGTAAATTTCTGCATGCCCCCTTCCCGATTCTGTTTCCCAGGCATCTCGTCATGAAAAGGTTCAAAGCGTATGACCTATAAGTAGCTTATTCCAGGCATTCAGACAGAAACGAGGACGGCGCAAATAGAAGCGTAGTAGGAAAATAAAGCGAGGATACTCCCCTGAAGAAACTTGAAAAATTGGATTGTCCAAGGTTGAATTTCGCGTGTTTCCTTTCCCCTCTCCTCGCCATTTTGCGCCACTCTCCACTGTGTCTGAATGCCTGCTCGAGGTATTAGGGGGTTTCGTAGGCACGCTTGAGGCAGCATTTTGTGTATTCTGAAGGCATTCATATCTTACATCAGACAGTAGAACCCGGTCGATACATCCACATTTGTGGTCGTGTTAACGAGAAAGCGTCCTATCATGATGTGAGTGTTTGGTGAAATATTTTTTAGTTTTTGAGATTTAAGGTTCTGTCTTTAAAAAAAGTAAAAAAGGGCTCGTCGTTAAGACCCCTACGTTTACTCCTGATTTACTCAAAAGCTAAAAGCGGATTGGACTGTCATGATGATTTGACGGACTAGACTTTGAACGTCCATAATTCGACTTCATAGTTCAACGGATTGCGGTAGTTAGTGAGAAGAAAGATTGCTTTCTTAAAAACATAAAATGACCTTCTTAAAATATAAATTAAAATGAACGTTTCCTACTTGTAGATGTGAAGCACGATGCGTAGATCTACACTTACGAAAGACAACTTTTACTCACCACTATTTCTCCAATTAGCACTTTAGCATACTCTCTTTCTTCTTCTGTTCCAGAGATTATGTAAATTTCTTGATCTTCACGATCTGAGATTACTTTTGCTCCTGACTGGGCGGAAATGTGTCGGAGTTTAGCTGCCTTTTTTCCTATCACTAAACCCTTGAATCTGTCTTCAACCTTTATTAGTTCCCGCCTTCTTCTTTTGGCACTATCCTGCACAAAAAAGACTAAATTCAGGCCATGTTCACACTATACTGGATAGCTTTTGCGCCGGTCCGAAACCCATACCAGATAAGGCTTCTGTTCACATGGTGCGATTTCTGTAACGGAGAGAAGCTGTGCATCTCTGATAGGTTTTGATCATAGTATACCGGATAGCTTTTCTTGTCGGCACGAAAAGCTCCCGGCGGGTACTCCTGGGAATTCTTAATGGGGGTGTGCCGTCCGGTTCTCCAGACCATATTTCTCTTTCTTTTTAATCATTTGGAAATGAAAGGATAAATACGTTCATACACTCCCGTAGTTCCCATACCCGAATCCAGACCGAACTGGGCAAAATAAATACCTGTTTTCAGACCAAAAGGAGCCCAAAAACCATACCCTTTGGGGCGGCATATACCTTTATGGTTTATATAAGGGAGTAGCCCCCCCGGGGGGGGGGAAAGCTATGTATCCGGGACGTATAATGCGAACATGGCGTCATTATATGTGGCAGGTAAATAGATCATTTTCATAATATGGGAAATCATATTGTGTCAAGAAGTGGAATTCATTTCGTTTTTTCTTTCTTTTCTGTTTTGAGTTTTTAGCATCAACGAAAAAAATCGCTGAAGCATATTTGTACTTTTAGTAGAATGATACCACCGTGAAAATGATCTTAAAACTATTTTTGGGTACTGTAAGTAGTTACTGCTCATTTAAAAAGTTTAAAAGGAACGTGATCTTATTTAATATTAATAATATTTATTTGTTCGGTCGACTATGGTCATAAAAATGAAATCTGTATTATTTAAGACACTGTTTAAAAATACCAGTTACAAAAGAAGAGCTTATTCCAACCTCCAGCCCTCGATAGCTTTACATGACCTAACATTGATCCTAAAATGCCCAGCATTTCTATTTCTTGATTTCTTAAGTCAAGAAGCCTTAACTCCTATATTAACTCCTATTTTTAACCAGTCACAAAAACAAAAAATTAACAATCAAATAAACAAATCGAGCTCAGTACACTAACTGCACTACTTGGTTATCTTTTTATTTGCCATTCGTTTCTGCAGAACATTTAGCCACTATAAATAAAAGGTCGCTTGAGAATGCGAAATATATTAAGAAGTCATTGAAGGTGGCATGACATTGCATAAAGTATACTTGCTGATGATGGGTTTAATGCAGGCTCTTAAGTGTACTGTGAGAACTATTTCCTGTACTGTAACTATGGGTTTAACACTTTACCACTATTCCCTTGATAAGCCTTTCAGCATGTGCAGTTTGTTCTTCATCACCAAAGATTGTAAATCCGGCTTCCTCCTTGCTTTGGGAGACTAATCTTGTTCCAGTTGTCTCCGTAATTTCACGCTGCTTGTGGCCACCCTTTCCAATAACATGACCCTTCAGACTCACTGGAACGTCTACAAATTTACTTTCTTCTTCTTCTTCTTTTTCTTGTTCTTTACTTTGCTCCCGGAGATTATCGTGCGACAACCTGACAGTTTTAATAGGACAAAGAAATCCACTGAGATACATATACTTTGTTAAATATGTAGAATTAGTGTAGAATGTTTTAGCTGTGATTTATGTTGTCATCTGTGACAATATATAGTCGCCTGCCGATGCACGTTAGATTTTCCAAAGTTATCCTTTTTCTCCGATTTTTTTTCTTTTACTTGTAAACCCTTCCACTGCCGCTGGTTGAAAAAAACGCACAGTAAAAAAGAATTTTTTTTACAAATGAGTCAAGATAACTCAATTTTGAGTGAAGTGTTACATTTTACTCAATTTATTGAGTAAAATTACTCAATAAACGGCTTGGAAACTAAAATTTGATAGCATTTTGTTTTGAATAAGGGTATAGGCATGATTTTCAGTGGAACATGCCTAGCGAACGTAAAAAACGCATCCAGTCTGAGGATTAATGAGAGAGGGAAAATTTTATATATTTAGGCATGACAAAATTCAAGGGAACATTGGTACTTAGAAATAACATCTCATAGGCATGGAAAAAATGGGTTCATGCCCTCGCAGCCCAAAATTGACCGAGCTAAACTTAGGTCCCAGATCTCTCGCCGGGTTGATAATTCATTCCCAGTTTTTGCTCCTCTGGTTTGGCATGCCCGGCATGCCGATGGTGAAGCCAGTTGGTTTGGCATGCCCGGCATGCCAGGCAAGAAATTGACATGCCCAGCGAGACTGATTTTGATGTTCGCTTCAGCATCGTATCCTGAGAATCACATATAATCGCCAAATATATCTTAGGGAGCTTGAAGTGACAGGTTTCATGCCTGGCAATAAATGCATAACAAAAAAAGTCATGTTTGTCACAATGTGTGTCACGGGATCGACTGGCAAAACTGAAGACAGAAGCCTGGATTTATAAATAAAAAGCACAACAAAACAACATTATTCATGCATAAAATAGAATACTTAACTTGCAATCAAAGATTAATCCTTTTATTTCAAACCGATACTGACATTTCTAGGTCCAGATTTAAATTTGATCGCGGAAAAGCGTCTTAAACAATAAGATAACAAATCTTCTCAGTATAAACTTATCCATGCTTAAGTTTTATCGCGTCGGAATGTTTCCCGGTCAACAGCATTAAAAGACTGGTGAAAATTAAGCTTACCAGGTCGTTCAAGTCAGTACGAGAGTACGACGTTAATACTGCAAAGACGTTCAGATTTGGTGAATTTGGACTGCCTTCTCAGAGAGATTTTGCTTAGTTTTTCAGTACGCTTCTTGTCGGCTATGCGAATCTCGCAAACTGTTTTACTCCTTGCTGACGATAGTCCTTTGAGCAACGTCATCTGCGTCATCCGAAGATACCCCGAGCACGCACGAAATCGGCCGAATTTCCGCAGAAGTGTTTTCGGATGACGATGAATCTAGTTTGATGTAGCGTGGCAGTTGTGGCGTCACGATGTCGTCATGTGTCTTCGCACTTGTTTGTCTTTTTTTTCTGCGGTGCATAGTTGAGATGTTGGTGAATGCTGGACAAGAAATGGATTCTGCGAGAGACTGTAAGTACAAATTTAGTATTAATTTCGTAAAGAAAAAGCCTGAATATCGAACAAATCCCGTAAATTAGCCTTTTGGCATTCAGTTTATCTTGCTGTTGAGCATGCCTAAGAACTCCGGCATAAGTGGTTGTCAACTCGTTCACTTCGGATTGTTTCTGTTTGTATGTCTTGTAATCTTCTTCTGCTGCTAAGAAGACTAGCTAGAGAAAACTTCAAAAATATAGAAACCAAAGCTAAAAAAAGTCAGATCTAATTTTATAGCTCGAGTATAATTATTTTTGGCACCTACGGTCATATTTTTTCACTGTAATGGTAAAGTTACTTATTTTTGCTGCATAGTTTGACTGTTGTTTGAAAGACAATCAAACGGATATTACAATCACTTTTGGAGACAAAATAAAATATCCGTAAATCAACTGCCAAAATCAGATTTGGATTTCGCTTTAAAAAAATGAACATGCTGCAGGTGTCAATGCAAAGTTGTAAACAACTCAATATAAGCAGTCTGTGAATGTGCGTTTAGGTCCACAAAACTAATTTTTCTTTTGGACATCTCATCCAAGCAAAGTCTTAAGGCTTACATTGCTTGTCTACGAGTGTACTACAAAATGCTTTGCTACAGTAAGCCTCTGAGAGGCGATTCTGTTAAATTTATAGGACACTAAAATGCAAATAATTCTAAGCTTAAACAACCTGGCTGGGTCCGACTTTTGAATTACAAAATGTTCACGTTTGCCCGCTCTACTTTGAATGAACATGGTTTTTGAAATGATTTTGTACTATTTTAACCCGAAAATTATGACTGGGTTATAAAGCTTTTAAAACGGACGAAAACTAAGCTAATAAACAAATTCAATGTAAAAAACTAAGATTTAGTCCCGTTTTCAGCTTTGCTTTGTGGGCCGAAAATTTACCTTTACGCAAAAACAAAAGCAAACAATGAGGCTTTTATTCGACATTTTTTCTGAGAATTTTATCTGATCAATTTAATGTCACTAGCATTGTTTTCGTACAGGAATTTTCCTAATTATATGAGCTTTTAATTTAATAATTTTGATACTCTATAAACTTCTCATTTGATAGCTTCACTTTTTTATACACCGATTGAGAAACAAATTCGCTCTCGTTAAATCCTATTTTATGACCTATTTATACGAAACATACGAAATGATGTAACCGGACAGGCTTTAACCTTTGGTCCTAATTTACTTTTTCTTCGCAAGCCCTAATCAGCTGACGGGCCATGAGAGAATATCGCCACAAAAAGATGCGAAAAAGTTTTCGCAGAGTTTCCTTTACATATTCCGGCTTTATATGGGTCTACACCTCACCTGCTTAAAAATGAAACTGTTGTTCAATTAAGTGTCAGTCAAACTCGGTATAATCTTGACATGCAAATCCAAATGCACAGGTTTATTTCGCAGTAGAAGAGCGTGTAAACATCATCGAACAATGCAATGTAAATTGGCTAATGTGAAACCACGTTTCTTTCACTTTATTTACCATGCATTTATCTCAATTGCATACTCTTGTGAAATTAGCCTCAGACAATTAGTTTCGACCTTTAACAGACTCAACAAGCCAGCATGAAAATATGTTAAGAGAAGCTGAGCTCTACATGTTCTATTTCTTTTTTTCATATTGCCCTTGCATGTGTTAACATTCCATTTCTTTTTTGTTACAGGTAACTTCCAGACATGACGAGGAGATAATTACTTTTCTAGAGAGCAATTCTTTGATACTGTCAGTTATTACTGACTTACTTTGAGTTAAAAACAAAGAACACAGACACTGGTAATGACACAAAAACATTAATCCCTGGCAAGCCTACAAAACACGAAAGAGGAACTCAGACTCCTTATCAAAATGTGAAACAAGATAAAAACAGCTTTTCTGACGTAGGGAAAATTGCGTTAGAGAGATTTGTAATTGCAACGTTATATTTAAGCACATTGCATTGTCAAACATCATAATTTACTGAATAATGAACAGTGATTTGGGGGCTTAGCTCAGTTTGTAATGAACTTTGAAAGATATTCTATAACCTTGTATTTTTAAAAGCTTTCATGGAACATAGATGCATTTTATTATACAATGAAAATAGTCTCTGTCTCTCTTTTTACTGATTTCAGTCAATTCCATTTTATTCGCAATGTGAAATGGGAATCCTATTAAAGACCCATTAAAAGGGGTGAGGAGTTTTTACAATCCCCCAACAGGTCATCTCCACGATGACGCTGTTTTATTACTACGGCAGAATCCCTCAGGGTTTTTCTTTCTTGTGAAAATTATAGCTTTTGTCATTTAAACTTCGCTGGGACAACCAAATCTATGAAAATGAAAGGAACAGCAATGACGTCATCGTGTAACCGTTCATCAAAAGATAAGGACTGTGATCTGTTTAGTTTTTTTTTTTTAGCCAGGCTTAAAATCTCTGTAGATTCAAGGAATTATAACCTGTGCGTTGAGAGCATGCCAGAGACCGATTTTGACATGCCCGGCATGACCCAGATTATGGCACGCCCGGTATGCCAGAGAATTTGGCATGCCGGGCATGCCAGAAAATTTGGCATGCCCGGCATGCCGGAGATTTTGCTGGGTATGAATTACTTATTACTAGAACCTAGGCTTCTCGCGGCCTGGGTGAGAAGGTCACGGAACCTCAAATTATGCTTACAGGGCATGCGAAATTCTGTTGCATGCCAATTTCAATGCAAAACCACTCTGGGGCCACCCCCTCTATTACCAGTGAGCAAATCATTGACGATAGGCATGGGAAAAATCCTTGCATGCTAACCAACATTGAAAACGTAGCAGAAATGTCCTCAGTTGCTGAGTCATGCCCTAGGGGAGGTTTTAAAATACAGAATTTCCTGACATGGATGAGGGAATTTTCAGTAAACAGCATGCGATCATGCCGGCTAGGACGTATTGCGTCCGTATTGCCCCTTTTTACAGCTAGCTAGGCTCATTTTTAGGTTCCACGGCCTGAAATGACGAAAAATTCATGCCCTAAATGTAAAAAGTCCAAAAACGTCCTCGAAATTTTAGTTTCCAAGCCGTTAATATGAGTTAGCTTTCGTAACCCTCAGAGAGAGTTATAACAACTCACTATTCTGAGTAAAATGTCTATGATCAAAACATGTGAGTAAAACATTTACTCGCTGAGTAATATAAATCCTTTTACCTTTTATGGTGAGTAAAATTAACACCTTATTTCGAGTTACTTGGCTGTGAAGCAGACAACTGAGTAAAAACACTCACACAAAGTTTACCGATTCGTTTCAGCGTTGCAAATTAAGGAAGGCACAAAGCTGCAATGATCTCAGTGGTATACCGATCTACCAAGCGGTTTAGCTATCAGAATCTATACGCTACGATCAAGCGGCAAGCTATCCCAAACTGATTCAACACCAAAGCTACAACTGTCTTCTGTGTCGTCGTCTTCATCAACCTGTGCTCGTTCAGCAACATTATTACACTGAGTTTGGATCTGCAGTGCTTAACCCTAATCTGTGAAAGGCAGTTCTTAACCCTAATCTGTAAAAACTACGTTGTGTAAATTTCATGAGGGGTCAGAAGGGGCTACGGTCGAAGGGATCTAATGATCCCGTTGTTCTCATACGAACATTGATCATTTGTTTTGCTCAACCAATCATTTGTCTCGATCGCGCAAATAAATCATTGACTTGATCACGTAGAACACTTGAACCAATCACTGGTCTTGGATCAAATTATCGTTGGATAAACGAGCGCTCAAAAATAACGATTTTAATAATAATAATAATAATATACAATATTTATAGAGCACTAATTCCCAATGGTCCAAAGGCGCTTTACATAATAAGAACAACAGCAAAATCCTAAACCTACAAAACTACAAAACTACATTGTCATCCTATAAAAATTCCCAATGGTCCAAAATCGCTTTACATAATAAAAATAACAACAAAATCCTAAATCTACAAAAACTACAAAACTACATTGTCACCCTATAAAAACATCATCATTCTATACGACAACGTCATAACAAATTTTAAAAAGCCAAGTCCTAAGCTTAGATTTAAAAGAAGAAAGGGAATTACAAGATCTAAGTTCGAATGGAAGTGCATTCCAAACAGAAGGTGCAGCAATAGTAAAAGACCGGCCACCATGATGTAGAAACTAAAAATTGATTAGAGGATCTAAGAAGTCGACCAGGTGTATAAGGCTTGATGAGATCAGTGATATAGCTAGGTGCAGCACCATGAAGTGCCTTAAATGTAATTACTGCAATTTTGAAAGTTATCCTTTGTTCAATTGGCAGCCAATGAAGTTGAATAAGCAACGGCGTAACATGTTCATATCTACTAGTAAGGTGAATAAGCCTAGCAGCACTATTTAGGACACTCTGTAAACGTTTCAAGATACATTTAGGCTGACCGTAGAGCAATGAGTTACAATAGTCGATCCTTGTAGTAACAAAGGCATGAATTAGCGTTTTACATGTATCATAAGAAAGAACCTTGCGAATCTTAAAAAATATTGCGTAAATGAAAAAACGAAGACTTGCAAACAGCAGTAACGTGCGGTAACATCGATAGAGAGTTATAAAAAATAACCCCAAAAATTTAGCAGTAGTTGAACAGTCAACAGTGTCAGAGACAATCACCAGGTTATTTAACGCAGGACGTGGGCGATAGGAGGATGAAAAAACTATAATTTCAGTCTTCCCACTGTTCAGTTTCAGCTTGGTATTTAACATCCAAAGGTCAATATCTTTAACACAATCTTCAAGAGCAGATTTACATGTTGACAAATCCTCAGGCGATGACGTTTCAAAAGATAAATATAGCTGTGTATCATCAGCATAAAAGTGATAAGATATACGTAAACGTAAAACGCCGTTTATACCTTCTTCGATTTTTTCTTGCTTCGATATTGATTTAGTTACTTGTAGGTTAGTTTTAGCCGTGGGGGTAGAGTCTCGTGTTTACGACGTACAGACATGGCTCGTCGATAGTACTGGTGTTGAAGATTCTTCGAAATTACAAGATAAGCACTCGCAGACAATATAAGCTTAGGCTTATCGCCTTGAAGAAGGAGCTACGTACTAATAGGTTAAGGGCTCTGTGGGCCTTCTGCAAAACTAGTGTAAAAGGGATATATGTTTTTGCAACATCCTGAACGTATTAGTATCCTCAGACAAAGAACAGACAAAGCACAAAGCATCGCCATTTGCATTCATGTACGTTTTAGCGGACAAGATTTTTGTTTTTTGGTTATAGTTTGCTAGTTTAAAAAAAAAGTCTGTATTTATGTGCAGTTTCTATGTTAATAGATCATTGGAAACAACATGTTTTCAGTGATGACCTCTAGCTTTACATCTACATCTTTATTTTATACTCAGCTCGTCGGAGTGTCAAATCATTATCAGAGACCTTCGTACGAGTTGCGGGTGCTGGGTGGTATATTTGTTTATGAGGAGAGGGGAGGGCTCGGTTGCTAGGTTTAGGCCAGGATTTTTTTTCCAAACCTAATACTTTGGCTGATTTTTCCTTATTTTTCAAAATCAGACTCTCAATTCTGTGCAAGAATTTGTGTGAAGGATTCTTTTCTTAACCCCCCCCCCCCCCCCCCCAAATAATAATTTAAAAAAACAAAGTTGGCCTCTTAACAACCCACGTTCGATGTATTAAAAATCTATCATGACTCTAGGAATATTGACCATTTCACTACAGACTGTAATTTGATTGGGTTTAAGCAACACTAATTATATCTTGTCAGCGGAGTAACTGCAGAGTACCCTGCCACTACGAGGCTGTATCCCTGAAAGAGCTGGATACGTGGATACGCAGTTTTTCCTTTTATGCGCTTTTCTACCTTCAGTGGCTTTAAGAACGACAACTAGACATCTATAAGCTTTATATACTGTTTTAAGGTGACTCGACCCAGTTATTTTGTGGGGGTACCATCCTACTTTGAAGCTCTCTGGTATCCCCACCTTTACTTTGATCGTCAGTCTAACATATAGCATGAATAACATATAGATCAATCTACAATACAGCATTAAATTTTTGGCGATCGGAGTAAATGTCACGTGGTTATAGTACCACGCCTCTTTCGGGTCTGAGTCGAAATTCTGCTGTTGCCGGCATTTTTTCGCCAAAATCTCTCGGCTACATATAGTGCGCATTAGTGCCTTGCGTTGAACAGAGTTTCACCAAAATCGCTAAGACCCAATTCGAGAAATTCAGCGGTTTGCAAATTCAGGTCATAATTTATGTGAAAATGATAAGCAAACTTTACACGATTATATCTAATAAACTATGAGATTTATCCCTTTATTTTGGGGATCTTTATAACAGATGGGTCCTTGCAAGTCAGTAAAAAGCTTTAGGGCCTTGTAAGTGCGCGCGATTTCGAGCAATGCAAACATATGGAAATTAGAGTTTTAGCTATTTGTTGACGTTTGTCAGCGTTTAAGAGTCCTTCTCGCGAAAAAAGCATTTTCTTAAAAATGCAAGGATTAAATTAGCTGCAAAAACCGTGGACGAAGATCCTGCTAGTTGAAAACGTTGGATCTCTAGAAAAGAGATCAAATCAGCCAAAATACAAAGAACCAGGAACAAGAAGTCCAAAGACTACTGCAAAGCTGATTTAAAACAACGTATATTGTTTTTTATAACAATATTTCGGCTGGCCATACCAGCCTTCTTCAGGTTTACAGATGTTACTGAACTTATGTAGCAACCACAATATTATATAAATGGAGAATGTCGCAATAAAAGGGAGAGACGGAAATGACGTATAACATAAAAACTGGAAAGGAAAAATACTAAGGATATGGATTACAATAATTCGTCACGGCGGTTTAGGCCATGAACACCCCGACCATTTTCTTTTTCGAGTTTTTAATTCTCGGCATGATGTACACTCAGCTGGCTAGAGACGTTACGTGACGGGAATCTCTTCTATTTTCTCATACTAAATTATCATATCTCGGTGAGCATTCGGAAGTCAGCCAAGTGCGGTCATTGCACGCATGCTAAAAAAGAATGCTGTATCATGACAGACTAGAAACAATAAAAAACTCCCAAAGCACAAACTCAATCAAAACGATAAAAATCTTCAATGTTTACTCACGTTTGGCGTTATAGAAGATAATGTCACGGTTTTTCAATGACCATTCGGGTAGTTAGTTAATCAATTGTGGCCCTGAAAAAAATTTGAAGGGAAAAAAACTACGAAGCTTTAACAAAATGCGTTTTTCGTGAGAAGGACTCTTAAACGCTGACAAACGTCAACAAATAGCTAAAACTCTAATTTCCATATGTTTGCATTGCTCGAAATCGCGCGCACTTACAAGGCCCTAAAGCTTTTTACTGAATTGCAAGGACCTATCTGTTATAAAGATCCCCAAAATAAAGGGATAAATCTCATAGTTTATTAGATATAATCGTGTAAAGTTTGCTTATCATTCTCACATAAATTATGACCTAAATTTGCAAACCGCTGAATTTCTCGAATTGGCCATGGGTCTTTGCGATTTTGGTGAAACTCTGTTCAACGCAAGGCACTAATGCGCACTATATGTAGCCGAGAGATTTTGACGAAAAAATGCCGGCAACAGCAGAATTTCGACCCAGACCCGAAAGAGGCGTGGTACTATAACCACGTGACATTTACTCCGATCGCCAAAAATTTAATGCTGTATTGTAGATTGATCTATATGTTATTCATGCTATATGTTGGACTGACGATCAAAGTAAAGGTGGGGATATCGGAGAGCTTCCAAGTAGGATGGTACCCCCACAAAATAACTGGGTCGAGTCACCTTAAATGTATATCGAAAATACGCAGTGACTATTATTTAAAAGATATTTACTAGGTGGATAGCCGGATACGTAGTGACAAAGTGCATACGCGGCTACAGAGTGACTGAGTATCCGCGTATCCAACTATCTTTAGGGGTTGCTTTTCAAGTGGCAGGGATTATCTAATGGGGGGAAATCAAAACCCAAAGCAATCCCTAGGGCTTCAAACAAAACCCAAAACAATCCCATGCCCAATTTTCGAGCCATAAAAACATATTTGCGGAACTACGCGGCCGGGATACGCAGGAACTATCACGAATCTTCAGATTGTTTTGAATACCCAAAAAAATCCCTACTAAAATCAAGCTACCCAAAAAGATACTTGCCATTTTTCAAACCCAAAAACAACCCTTCGATCATCCCTGTCACTTGAAATCCGGAGTATGTACCCCCCTGGGCAAAACGGTCTATATTGATGTATCATATAGTTCATACCTACACCCTGCTAAGTACTTTTGACAATCTTTGTAGTCTTTTTCGTCGATGGTCGTGATCAGTTTTATCTCAGAAAGGCCAAGTTCTTTAAGAATATCCTCCGTTACTAGGCATTCCTGCACCACTCGACCAAGATTACCTGTACAATAGTCTTGCCAAAGTTCTTCAAGAATCTTTAAAGAACCGCACTCTACAGTGATTATCAAGCTCCCAGGCTTACAATCAACTAAAATCACCTCGCGTACCTCTTTCATGTATCGAATAAAACAATTGAAATCTTCCTGTGTCGATGGATTTAGGTTGTTCAAGTACTTTGAGGCAATTGAATTCAGAATTTGTTGTGAGGAAGGAATGACACCGTTTCCGACATTCCCACTTGGGGAAGCAGTTGTGTTTGACACTTGTGACTGACTTGAGGTGACCGATGCAACTGCACCTTCCTTTATCACTCCTTGGGATTCCTGTGGCTGTCCTATCATCACCGTGGCTCCTTGTTGCAGGCCAGGTCCAGAAATGGCCTCACACTCAATCTTTAATCTAATAAGAGCTAATAACATAAAAAAAATCTGTTAAAGGTGGATGTAGACGACCAATTAATGTGATTGTAACCTGTTTCTCTATTTCACTTCACAAAAAATGACAAGCTCCAGTCAAATCCCGACAAAGCCTAAATTATTCAGGCTTTCTTTTCGCAAAGTCGTGTCTTTGACTGCAATGATCATGCTCTCTTCATTTGTTTTGTTTAATTCCGCGGTTCAAATATATGAAATTCATATATTCATCATTTCGTCTTCATCTTTCCCGGGTATAATACCAACAATTAATGACCAGCTCTCAGCTGTCTTGCTACCCAAATTGGTTAGTGCGCTGCACCGGTGTAAATATGTGATTAGGAACCTGAAGCAAAAACAAATCAAGTAAAACACACAACACTGCCCTCAGCTCCGGACTAAATTTGTACGAAGTACAACTGATCCCGCCAGTTCCCCAGTGAAATTTCATTTTTCACAGCGCAATGTAGAACTCCCCACCCCAGGTAAGCCTCTTAACTGCGAGGATAATCTATTCGTTGTGTTCCAAAAAATATCCATACCCCCAGCGGACGGCACTTTTGTTTTAGACCCCTAACCCCCTGGATTTTCCATTCCAGGGGATGCTTGTCATATCCCCCCACCCCCTGGAATTTCCGTAATTTTCCAACTTGGTTGGGTAGCCCATGGAAAGAATACTTTCGTCAAAAATGCCGTTGCACTATAATTTCATGCGAAAGATAATCTGCAATAAAGAGAGAAAAAATATTTTTATTTATGTTAATACAGTGCCAAATAATCTCAATTTTGCCTTGTAGAGGTCTTTCTTAGTTAATTATCAACGGTAAGTCACTGTGAACCATGGAGGCGGTACGGCCGAACACGACACAAGTGATGTCATCTCTCAAACCAGTGAACTTCAATTACTTCCTTTCAGTTAAAAACATGCCAGAAGAAGGCTTATAAGGGAACATGACCACGTTACATTGAATACCACAATATATTGTGTAACAAAGTCACTGCAGATAGATAAGCGGACGTTTGTTCATGAGCCGACGACAATCGTGTTACATAAACTATCATGCAAGCCGTGTAAAAAGCACTCAGCCGACCGAAAACAATAAACGATATTTTTTGCTTTGAAACACCGAGTTACCAATAACTGATTGCTTGCTTATCAATCTTAATCGGAGCCCCCGGAAAAAAAGCTCGAGAGGCTGGCGGTCAGGGCGGGACTTGAACTCGGGTCCTCCGGATTGCAAATTCAGCGTTATAACCGCTCGGCCATGACGACTCCTTCCGCCTGAAATAGAAACAAGACGCTCTCAAAGCGTACACTTAGACGTCGTTGTATCAAGAGTATGTGAGGATTATTCGTGTGAGCGCCGCAATGTTGTTAAATTGTTAAGGGTTCGTTGAAATGGTTGAAAACGGAGACGTGGAGCCAAGGTGGACGTTGCTTAGTATGTAAAAGGAATTCCTAACGTTAACTGGCCCACCGAATAGCGAACGAGCATAACTACCAAATAACAAGTAACAAGCGCGTTCTTTCCCTTCATTTTTGGAAGGGAAACAACAGCACCATTGTTAAGGAAAAAAGAGGCTTTTGGAATTACGGTTGAACTCCTACTAAGCGGCCATCCTCGGGGGTACCGGCATGTGGCCGAAAAAGTAAAGTTTGGCCGCTCAGTAGAGGTTCGTTATAAAATAACCTTTAGAAGAAACATCACTTTCTTTTGAAACAAACACGCGACGGGAACAGAACTGGCTCACAATCAGTCATCACCCTCTATCTCGGATTGTACTTTCTTTCATTCTTAACACAAAGCCAAAGTAAGTGTATCAAGCGCATGGTGGCCCGTTAATGGAGGTGACAACAATTGGGTAACTCTCGGTTCACTGAGCAAAGAAGTAATGTTTTAAGAAACTCACCCCTAGAGGACTGTTTTGCAGCACTTGAAGAGGCGAGTGTGTTTATCAACTGATTCATCTCTTCCAGATGATCTTTAATTTCTCTTGCTCTTTCATGAACTGCTGTCTGAGTGTAAAATTCAAAGTGTCATAAGTCACCATATCTGGGAAAAAAAAGAAGTTGCTTTATATTGCACTAAATAAATCAGTAAACTTAAAAAATAACCCAGTAACTCCTTGGCTTTATCAAAAAGCATAAAACTATTGAATTTGAAAGCTTTAAAGTTCTCTCTACAACTCAAATGACAATTTACGTTTGAGTTTTATTTTGTTTGTCTTTTTTTGCTTACTTTTAACCCTACCTCCAAACGACCTATCCGTTCATTGACTTCATCCATGGATTTCTTGATCTCCATATCATTTTTATACCACGCCTCAAGTTCTTGCACATTGCGTTCATCTTCAGTTGTGAGGGGATCTATCAAATATTTAGCAATGGCTCCTTGCCATGCAGTTTTCCTTGTAGAACTAATCTGCCCAGCAATCCTCACGAGAGCTTCACTAATTTCTTGCCATAGTGTTTTAAACTCATTATCTCTGATTGCCATGCCTTGGTTCACGTGACCATATACCGAGTTTCGGTAATACTTTATTCTTGCTATATCAGCTGTTAAACTGTGGTCTGTACTAGCCGGTAGTTCATCCCATCCTGTGGTGGGAGGGGTCAGGTTGCATATTGTCCTCAGCAAACGGACCAGCAGAGTGACATCAAAATCTGCTGACTTGCCGTACACCCCTGGGGAAGGGTAAAGACAGTGGCACTGTGGCATGGTGAGTTTTGCAGCTTTTACCTTATTTTTTGTTACTGGATTGCTGAGAATCGTAGGAAGATTACTTGGAGGACATATTGAGTCAAAAATCTCCCTCAGTAGACTGGTCCCTCCACTTATTAAAAGTCGTGTAATGCGCTGGAAATTTTCTTTTCCACTCGTCGAACGGAGGATTTCTTCTGGATCTGGAGCGACCGCCATTTTCTTCTCTTAGACTTATGAATCACTGATCATATTACTAGGAAATGGGATGCAAACATAACTGAATTATATTTTGCTGAAATAATTAGCTTGAAGTTTTTTAGCACTTAAAACATCAGTCTCTACCGGTTAGGGGCAAATTAATTTTTTCCCTATTTTTTGAGAAGCCACACGAGACCCTCCAGTCAGAGAGTCACGTTTAGCTCTATAACTAAGCCTAGATCAGTATAGGTTATGCACCTGGATCTGACCGACCATTTGAAACTTTTGTTGTTTTGTTTCGGCTAAACGAGTCAGGAAAATAATGTAACCAAAATCAATAAAAGATCTAAAGCTATGAAGAAGCACTAAATAACGATTTAAGCACATCTCAGTTTATTTCAGTTATATATACCATCTTCAGTTTTTCTATACCTGCGCAGGACATCTGTGTTACAGTTTTTAGCCTTTAGCCAGAGGTTCTTGGGGTTTCATCACGTATTTGGGAGGAGAGATTGCGTGACGAGCCAAAAGAATGTCTCTATGGGGCGAGAGGACCACTTAGTACTTCTTTTAATGTCTTGGTCCGCAATCTATTTACCTCATTTTTACAGAGACCTGAAAAAGCTGTAGATGTTCTAAAAGAACACCAAGGGCTGTTTTTAACGTAGCCTGCGTTTTAATACCTGGCTTGTAGGGGCCTCTAGTCCGTGTTTTAATATAGCCAGTCTGCAGTCGGTGTTTTGGCGGCCATTGCATTAAATGAATGCAAATTTGATGGAATGTTACACACATACGATATTCCTACAAGACCCTTATGACCTAATACAAATATGAATAAATATTTAAGACTACAGTCTCTCGAGTTGACCAGTATAATTCTCTGTACTCGCTATTTTAACCAAGTCAAGAAAACAAATTTCGGTCCAAATCTCAAATGAGAAGCGATGCACAGCTAGCGTGACGAGCCAATATTTCGCGATACTGCAATACCGAACATTAAAATCAAAATTACCAATTTCCTTTTTCTCCTAGCCCTAACAATTATATATTAGGGCTAGGAAACAAAGGAAACTGAGAATCATTCCTAAGAATGTTACATCAAAATTAACCTGAATTTAATTTCGACCTGTAAGATATACAAGCTTTTATTTGAAGCTGTTTTTACTACAGCAAAGGCATAACTGGCTTTTACTGGCCATATTGCAATTAAAGGAATACTCCATAGGACCCAAGAAATTTTCTGAAAGTTTCATGTACTCTTTCTTCAGAGTGGCATTTGCTCAAAATAAAGAGTATTGTTGATGACATTTCCGTGAGTGGTTTTGCTAATTATGAAAAGTACAATTTACTCAAACATTGAGTAAGGTGACATTTTACTCAAAATAAGGCGTCATTGTTGATGCACTGCGATTTTGTGCTTTCACTCTGTATTTTGAGTTAAAATTGCTCAAGCGTTGAGTTGTTTCACTCACAGATGAGTTGCTTTTGATCATAATGTCAAGTACATTCTACTCAATATCGAAGCTTACGCCTACTCACTATTTGGTGTCATTGTGGATGCAACGTTTTACTCAATTTCTTTTTTTTTTGGGGGGGGGGGGGGGGAGGGTGTCTCAACTCGACTCTTTTTGCGGTGTGGCCATGGTTGCGAGACTTACGAGAGTGATCGCAGGGACTCACGGCGTCTACTGTATATCAAACACAAATGTATGTTCCTTCCCTTACCTGGTGGAATCAGTGGAAAATTCTTTAATTCAATTATAAATAGCATGGGAGGTTCGATTTTCATCTACAAATCCAAAGTTTACTATCAATAAACTTAAGGCATCAAAATATTCAAAATAAACAAATCATTGACCATTCCACAGCAGAAATCTTTCTCCGCTACCTTCGACTGCATTTAAATCAGCTCTATTAAAACGACAAGTCAAAGCCTTACATTTACTCCTGCTAGTGACGATCGTTCAGGGAACGAAAAGGGAAAACGGAAATGATATTTTACGATATTCAAAAGCCTGCAGCTATTCAAAATCTAAATCGACGAATCGAATGGATCTAGATTGCTCGATGAATCGATTAAAACATAGCTTACCTCTTTCGCCGTCTCTCATAGTCCTCGCTGGCCATGACTTTTTGATTTCTAAACGTGTTACACTTTAGCAATTGGTTTAGAACTGTTCTACATCTGAGACTAAACGATTCAGAGGAGCAATAATAAAATGAAAACCACCAGAGAAAACAACAAGAAATGCTTCCGGGATGCGATGGAATTTATCACTGTTCACGTGAACTGAACTCTGTTTTCTGATTGGCTACCAAAGCAGGAGCTGTTTTAGTATTCCCTTACAGTGTAGCTCTGACCCTGAGGAAGGCTAATTTTGCTGGCCGAAATATTGGCCTCAAATAAATCAGCCCTTTGCCGTATTGCCAACCTTGTATTCATTTTTTGTTTTAATGCCCAACCTTTGTTAAACGCCAGGCAGCTTGTTGACAGTTTGTCAAAAACTCGCAACATCACACTGTTCTTGTATAATGCACCTATCAATGTTAAGTCGGCGGTGGGGGCCGGGGAGACAGGGCATGGGGTGGGGATTTGAAATTTTTAAAAAAAATTGTCGTCAAATTCCAGTCAATTGCGACCAAATTTCCCCATCCCTGGTTGCAATTGCTGTCAAATATCCCAATGCTAGACCCAAGAAAGGCACAATAAAAATATCTTCAAGTAAAACTCAAAAACAGGAGCGGGGAGGGGTGGGTGGGGGGAGAAACGTGGTCTGGGACCGAGAAACGATGTTCTCACAACTTGCAAAACGGTCATCCTGCGTGGTGGTCAGCGGATAATTGAAGTGTCTTGGTAGGTACTTCATATATGATTATTATTATGTACCTAAGCATACCTATTATTATTGTACTTTATATTTTTAGACTTTTTAGAAGAAGCGAACCGGCAGAGAAAAAAAAAATTTGAAAAAAATAATATCATGCATCTTTGTTTTTTCTTGCATATCGGATTTGTCTTTTCGGTACTGAAATTGCGGGAGAAACTTAAACGCAACCGTGTTAGATCTTAACCAACAACACAGCTGAACAACATCGCGCTCGATCGATTTACAGGTAACATCGTTTTTGCCGGGCAAGGATAACTTGATACTGATAAAAATTACTGAAGAAAGTGTCAAATTTATCGAAAGCAAGTATATTCAGAGAGCTTTATAAATATGAGCTTACAGCTCTACATATCATAACTGAATATTCACACTTCATAACATTTCACTTCCTTTATTACGATCAGTCAACACCTTGAATCCAAAGTTAAAATTGAAAACGATCCTAACAGACAAATGACAACTACTACCACTGAAAGCTCTGCACCTTGAAGCGACTTTAACTTTCCTACGGTTTGCAGCAAAGCACCGTCTTGATAGCTCAACTGTTCGGCGCTTCTTATCAGCTATACGGAGCTATATGTTGCATATTCCAAACTCTGCAGAGGGAAATCGTTTAACAGAAAAGGAAAACCACACACTATGCCTTAAAAGCGACATAAAAGCAATAAATTTGCGAATTATCAAAATATAATAGTGAGAAACAGTGCCGCCTTCAACCGCCATGATTTTGTTTCTTCTCAAGACCGTTGATCATTCTCGTCCCCAGAGCCACTCGGCTTAATTTGTAACCGACCTTTCCTAACCACGTGACCAAGAAACGACGGGCTCTGGGGACGAGAATAGCAAAAGCTTTGCTGATCGCTTTGCAAGTTGTGAGAACATCGTTTCGATTTCATTTAAGGGAATGTATGGGAAGTAGCTTCCCCCCCCCCCCCCCCTGCTCAAAAACGTAGAATACAGAAACCTTTAGGAGATAGTCCACATTTTGTAAGTTTGAATATACCGTTCTAGGTAAAGGGTACAAAGAAAGTCAGTTTTAGAAGCTTTATACAGTGATTATAGCGAATGATCCATACATTGATCAATTGTACTTGCAAAATCGACTTGGTTTCTCTTTACTCCCTTTTACTTTGATACCACAGTATCTTAAAGGTTCAATTGTTATCGTTGGCCTGGCTTCCATGATTTTCAGATCTTTCTACACCGTACGGCGCATGCATGAAGCGTAGAGGCGGGAAAATATATATTCGGTCTCAGTCTCTTTCGTCCGAGTCGGCAGTCAAATATCCCCACATCGGGCGAAGAAAGGTTCAAATGTCCTATCCCCCGGGAGAACAAGATCAGTCAAATGTCCTACCACAGGGCCAACAAAGACAATCAAATCCTCACGCCATGTCCTGGCTCCCCCATCCCCTCCCCAGCCGGCTTTACAATGATAGGTGCAGAAAGTGATTTGCGCAGGATCCACGTGAACTTTTTGAAATTAATATTCATGAAGAGGGCAAATGTCACCAAACGTTAAACTAGCTTCCGGGACTAGCTTCATGATCCCAAGGGAAGTCCATGCAGCACTGCCTGGGATGGAATTTTCAAGCCGCATGAATTTTTTTTTGTTACCATTTCCCTTCTATGATTTTTTTTTTTGGCAGGCCGGGGCTTTAATGTTTTTTAGGGTTGCTTGGCGTACATGAATTATTTTCATATATTTGTCCCATTTTGTACTTCGCCCTCTTCCCCCTTTAAGTTCATCTTTTTAGAGTTGCTTCCAGGGCGTCGCATTGAAAAGGGGGCTTAAGCTATGAATCTCTCGCCTCATAAGTAGGTCTTGTAGTATAACTGTTAAGTAGAGAACAATGCAGTGTTTTCGTGGTTGATAAGCGTCTTTACAGCCACGTAACCGATAAAGCGCATACTTGGAGTGACACCTACAAAGCTTTCTTTTATTTTTAATTTTTTTTACGAAATGTAAGGGGATGGAGAAGGGAATTTGAGGGGGGTAAGGGTTAAGCTTCTACAATTACAGTCAGCCTTGCTTTTTTTCCTGTTTGCTTTCAAAACCTTTGCTGACTAGATCCATCAGAATAAGAACCCTTTGTTATGTACGTTTGCCCCTGCTATTTTTTACAAGATATTCTACCCAATACCCCATCTACAGGAGCAGAAGCCGTTGGAATTGAACGCCAAAAAAATCGCTTCATATCCACCAAACTTCACAGGAAACAACTTACGTACTAACGATTCATAAAAGAACATTTTATTTAAAAATCAATCGCAATTTAAGACCTCGAGTAAAGAAAATGAAAATGGAAAAAAAAACCCTTTAGTTAAAATCTTGTTGCATTGTAATTGTTATTGACTCAAAACGACCCTTATAGCTTGGGATAGCACGTGTCCCTTAAGAGCGGACCCCGGCGGTGCGGAATCTCCTTAAAACTTGCGGTGTTATTTCTTTTCTACCCTCATCTATCTATCTACGCTATGACTAATTTATAAGGTTAAAAGATCAGAATGATGTACTGAAGTCTGAAGTTCGTGTAAACTGACGGAGAAACTAGAAACCTTGGGTTCAAGGGAGAGATTCATAGTATCCTCTTAAATTTCCAAAGAAATAAAAATTCTTATGTTGACACAGAGATGATTAGTTCAAGGACGAATAAATACTCCTCTTAATAATTAATTACATTTTCTCCCTTTTTACTATTCTTTCTTTGATTTTGTAAAGTGCTTTTCAAATTAATAAATCCGATTCTAATGAAGACGAATTGTAGTTATGATAAATATTGCAATAAATAGAACTGGTCCGCTCGACTAAACTTTAAGCTACCTGCTGCGCAGTCTGCAAACCGTAAATCCTATATTAAACCCCTCCCCAGGAAGGGGGGGGGGCTTATTTATTCCAAGCCTACTTGAAGCGGAGGGGGGGGGGGGGGCTTAATGAAGACGCTGACCTTATTTGAGAGGTGGGGTTTATTAATTTAGAAACGACGATGGTGTTAGTTCTCCATAAAGAACTAGAATACAAAGCGGAAAAGCTCAAGTACAAGACGTTTTAGGTCATGCAGCCGAGGATCGGAATCAAATCCGAACTTCCAATTGGTAAATAAATCACCCCGGATCAGTCCACACGAAGTTTTACAGTCGTGATTGATTAATACAGTCTATCATTTATTAGTGAAGACTAATTGGGGGAGGGGGGGGGGGGGCTTATGAACTGTCTTCCACTAAAAAGGGGAGGCTTTTTAGAAGGATTTGAGAGGGGGGCTTTATAGAGGATTTACGGTATATGTTCCGTATTTACTTACGATCTTTAAGTTTCTTTTTTTCGTTCCTTATGTCTTTCTTGGGTTGTTTGTTTACCCATTTCAGACCACGAGACGTCTCTGAATTTTTGTTGTTGTTGTTGTTGTTGTTGTTTTCAATTATATCAAATATACATTCAATTCAACGCGAACAGGGAGAAATTTGAAAAAAGGAAACCGTTTCCTTGATGAAAATCAAGTGGTCTAAATTGCTTAAACGAAACAACCCTTGCTAATTAAGTCTGTAATTTAACGATAGTGCATACAATAAAAAGGAGTAGACCTGTGTAAAGCTTGAGTTCACTGTGGTATTACATACATAGAAATTCACATATTTAGCTCAGTTCGTAATGACATTTTTGCTTCTTCATCTTAGGCGCTTGCAGTTCGATGAAATATTCTACAATACCTTCTATTTTCTAAATATATACAATTATCTTTTAAAATCCTACCATTTACAGATGTTTTTTAATCATATCATTAAGAATCTTGATAATTATTGTAGTTTTTTTGGTTTACTAGTCTGTGACACTAGTCTCACCAACATCTCCTGGCAGTTCCTAAATAAATCAATACATTTATTTCCATGCATGTTTAACTTGTGAATAGTCGAAGGTAATACAGTCTTCCCCGCAAGTATTTCGGGACTTTGATTACTGACTGCTTAAAAGAAGGTGGCTTCTTAAAGCTTATGCTAATTTATGACGAGCTTCTTTTAGCGGCTAACTTCCATTAGGCAGCCTTGTCGGGACCCCGCGCCTGGGTGGCCGCTTACAATTGAGGTTCAACTGTATAATAACTGAAAGGGGCGACAAAAGAAATATCGAAGATTATAAATTACAGAAGCTTAACCCTGAAGACGCTATTTTTAGAAATTAAACTGGTGTTCCGTGTTTCGACAGGTACATAATTTCGCTCTTCCTTTGTTTTGCTTCGATATTCTTTTCTCGAAGATTACATTACGACATTAAAATGATCTGACTATGAACTTGCTGATACGGGCAGAAATGTACGGTCGCCTGGTGTTTATGAAATAAATGAACTTGTGATAAACTGGTATGACAAAGCAGCTCACTATGCCGCTACTCCTAGGGAATTCTCAGCTGTAAAGGAAAAAGAGAGAACACTATAAATTCATATAAATAGCGGTGAAGGCGAAAGCTCATCTTTCCCGCTACGAGAACAAATATATTAGACACTAAATAAATAAACGTTTGGCTAACACCCCCGTCTTTCATGAATATTAGGTTTATTAATTAAGCTTCACATTAACTACAGGAGAGACAATAACCTTCATTTTAGTTTTTCATTATAATCCTCCTCTAAAAAATAAATCATCTGCGCGCGTGTTTGCAAAATGAGAAAGAACGCGGATTGTCAAAGCCTGAGGGAAAGTTAGGCTACGAAGATCGTAAACGTGATAAGGTCTGAGGGGCTAGTTATATTTCACCAATGACAAACTTGTGAGTATGCAGCGCAGATGTAAATTTCTCTTTCGTAAACGGTCGCCGCCATATTTTTTACCTGTTACTGAGAGTGTTTCTCTTAAAAAAGAATCGCAACCCAGGGTCGACCCCAGACCTCGATCCGGACTTTTCGTATCCTTTTTCTCTCCCTTACCAACTAAATACCGATTGCTTCTCTACAATGCAAGTATCAAACCGCTCTTTACTTATTGCTGTACTGTTTGGAGCAACTGTAGCCAAACCAACTTAGACGAACTGTTTAAACTATATAGTGCTCGGGATGCACGATCTTATCATACTTTCGGTTGATCAACTG
Organism: Porites lutea; assembly: GCF_958299795.1. Taxonomy (NCBI): domain Eukaryota; kingdom Metazoa; phylum Cnidaria; class Anthozoa; order Scleractinia; family Poritidae; genus Porites; species Porites lutea. The sequence goes on along the minus strand of NC_133207.1, from coordinate 7,068,918 downwards.
TTCAAGCTCACTTCGGTTTGAACACAAGTACTCTACCAGAACAAAAACATTATACCGCTTACCGAAACCCAGAACTGAAGCAATGAGGAGAACATTCTTTTATTCCACTGTTAAAGAACTAAATGCTCTTAACTTAGAACCAACCACCTCCTTTAGCTTAATGAAGACAACACTGACTAATAACGCCGCCTCAAACTATACGGTGGACAATTTAAAAGTTAAAAAGTTATTCTGACTTTTAAAAATCCGCCCTTTTTAATATCATAGTACATTGGATTCCCTTTTTTACCAATGTATTCACTTCCGTTTTTAACATCTCTCAATTTTTTAAATCTCTAGAATTTTTAAGACCTTTTGTTATAATCACTTTTTGTAAATAGGCTTTTTATCATGATTGTTGTAATTTTTTTGATTATCAACTATGTTTTTTTGAGGGCCACTAGGGAGGGAGAATACTAGAATTTTTACGATCTTTTATTATAATTAGTATTTGTAAATAGGCTTTCAATCATGATTATTTTAATTTATTATTATCAATTTTGTTTTCAGAGGGCCACTAGGGAGAATACTTTTCATTGCAATTGGTGTCACCCTCTTAAAATAAAGGTTAAAGGTTACCACTGCACTACCACACCGACCCGCCAAAAATTAAAACTGTCTTTCTCAGCTGATACATCAATAACAGTTGACCCTAGCCTTTTTCATAACTTGTAAGGTAATTTCAAGTTGGGCTTTAAGGTCGTTTTTTCTGAGACTATTCAAAAACGTATTATCTGCCTTATTTGTAACTTAATCCAGGGAAAGTATTACATCTATCATGACTAAAGGCTTGGTTACCAATGGTGGAATCGACCGTTTCAATGCCAACGACCGTTAACAACAGGCAAATAGGCGGCGCAGAAGCACAAAAATGATGTCCGATAGTAGCCTGCAACTTATTATATGGTGAAGACCTCTTCTCCTTTCTTTTGAATCAACATGAACAAAAACATACTAACCTTTGCCTATCGATACTCTTCAAGTCTCTAGAGGGATCAAAGAACAGGCAAAAAAAAATCAGGTAAAACGGGAGTTTCTGACAACGTGAGAAAGTAAGAAAAGGCGATCTGCTATTAAGGTTTTGTTGCACAGGCAGCCCAAGCATACCATGTGAGGAAATTAAGGTTAATTCATTTCGACTGTGGTTATCCCATATGTTGGAAAAAATGATTATGCTTGCATTATCACAGGCAAATAGGTCATTGGTGACTCCAGTTGTAATCACCTCAGTGAATCACCTTCATTGGGGTTTCAATGAGCAAAGCATTGGTCTAAAAAGCACTAAATCATCATTACCACTTAATTTATAGAGGTAAAACTGCTTTTCCTTTGCTTCATAACCGTCTCTTGTCTTCTAGTCAGTTTTAACGTCATTTCGTCAATTTTCGTTTCTCCGATTTTTATGATGCACCGTTTGGAACTCGCAAACGTCAACATACTACAATGTAGCGCTCTTTCTCTTCTCCGAGTACTTAAGTGTACTATTCTGAGTGCTATAGCGGTTAAGGTCTCTGTGTACTGTAGTGCACAGGAACTTAACGGCAGAACACAAAATACATGTAGTGTACACTCTACACACATGTAAAGAGTGATCCCATTTTTTACCAATTACGCCCTAACGCACAAGATGCACACAAGTAAGCCACAGATGACCAAAATGCGTGTGATGATACCAGAATAATCAACCTTCGTCAAAAACGGCTAGACGACTTATAGATATTTCCAGCAACAACAATTGGCCGTCTGTCCCCTCTACCCCACTGTAGTATATTTGAAAAGTACCTTTGTTGCTGTAAACCTGAGATAAAAGTCCCATTACGTTCAACCGTTCACTTCTTTCTTAACAGTTAGTAAAATAAAAGCTCACCTTTAGTCAAACTCCACAGTTTCTCAATGAGAGATGTACACTGTTCCTCCCAACTGTACCTCTCTTCATAACTTGTTCGCAAGGATTGGATATCTTGAAGACGCTCTGCTCTCTCTTTTCGACGAACAGAGGCTATTGCCTTTGCCCAGTCATTAGGGTTTTTCGATTCCACAACGAATGAATGCCCCTGTGGAAGAGCGCGCAGTGCATGTCCGAATCCTGAATTGCCACTTACTAGAATGGGAAGACCAGCGGACAATGCTTCAAGACCTGTCAATCCAAAGCCCTCTGTTCTGGAAGGCATGATGGCAAGGTCAACCTCACAAAACAGTTCTTTCAACCCTTCCTTACTTTGAATGAACTCCCTCACGATAAGCTGATCTTTAGGGATTCCAGACTCGAGCAAACGTTCCTTGACTTCATCCTGTTTCCCTTTGGGTGTACCAACAAAAACCAGACAATAGGAGTTGTCCTCTAGTTCAGCTAGTGCTTTCGGGGCAATGTCGTATCCCTTGAGTTCGAAGTCTTCAGGATCACCGCGGCCAAAGGTTAAAACCTTAAACTTTTCCCCTTCCTGGGCGGCTTGCTTTACAGCTTTGAATTCATCAAACGTGCCCGGAGTCAGTTGAATGATATCTTGGGATTTCTGACACGACCGAAGGTAGGATGAATAAGCATCCCTTAACTTAGCCCCAACAGCAACAACAAGATCTGCCAGTTTGCACAAATCTACTTCAACTCTATTCTTCACTTCACCTTTAGCAACTGCCCCAGGATACTCTTTGTACATTCCAAGCTCTTCAGGTGCAGTGTGCACCATTTGCACCCACTTACACCAATGAGACTCGGTAATAAATTGGGCTTGTTTGCCTAGCTTGGCACCATGGCCCACAATGACATCGATTGAAAGGCTTTTTGGTGGAGAGCACAACCAGTCTAGGGGATCATCATAGCCTGTGCGCACCTTTGCTTCCTGAATGGTAACATTTGACTGTGACGCGCCCTTCTTATCTTCTTCAGAACAAGCGTTTTGTGGAACAAGGACAGTGACATTGACGTGAGGTTGCTTCGCTAGTAAAACTGCAAGCTTTCTATTTAAGGTTGACAAGCCACCCATGGATGAACTCCACTCACTCGCCAACAGAGTGATGTTCAACTCTCTCGCACAGTTTTCGGGAATACTTGGAACTCGCGCTTCTTTTGTTGTGCCATCTGAGCTGGGGAGGCCCGAACCCTGCAAAAAAACAAAAGATACCGGTAACTATAATCACACATAGTTCTTAGTTCCTAATTAGTCTTGTTTTCCATTTCAATGGCCTGAAAGTAAGAGCAAACCTGGCGTATGGAAGGTGAGGAACACTGGTTTGGAAACTTAAAACCAGAGACCTGCCATATCCTTAACCCTTTGTCTTCCTGTTAGTACAGAAAGAAACATTGTCGTACAGAGGGTAAAATTTCTAAAAGTTCCACGACTTCTGCATCTCTGCTTCCAAGCTCCCTCTGACTTCAAAGCTGAAAAAGGGCGTTTATTTTTCAATTCTGTTGCGGAACCGTTACTTCCAGCCAACTTAACAGTTTCATTACTGTTCATGTTCGGAATGTTTACTGCAGCGTTAAACACGGGGATAATTACAATGTTCATGAGTCAGTACAAAACAGATTTTAAATGATAAACAGAAACTAAGAGATAGAATGTCGTGAACACGATTGAAAAAGTGTCCATGAGATTCACGAATTTGCCTAGCACTAGAGTTAGCGAAGACGATTTTGTTATAAGCACTGCTTTAATTATAAATTCTACTGTTCCTGTACTGACGCGGTTATCGCGTTTTTTGGTCGTTCTTGTTAAGTAACATTAATTCGGCAACCTTCATTTGTAGCTGAAGATGGTCCTTGGTAAGATCGAAACATGTCTTACGCTATTTACATACCTGCTCTGTTGAAGAAGCAAACCAAGGTTCAAATAGCTTCACTTGCACTCTAAGATTCGGAGCAAAGGAAGCCTTGGGGCAAACTATTATTTCTTTGGCACTGCGCAGCTCTGACTCACACAGGAAGTGCAGACACTCTTCTTCTTTGCATTTTTCAGTACCATGATTTTGACAGTAGCTAACAACACCTTCAGGAGAGCAGACTGGACATAGGAAACTGATTTCGTAGCTCATATCTCGTTGCCAGCGAGATTCATTGCGCATGCGTTCAAGTATCGAAACCAGTTGCCTATGAACATCACTAGCATAGATTAACTTCGTGGTTTCAACCTGGACGTCTGTTGATAATGTCATGCTTGCTGACAGATGTTTTGCCAATTTGTGACTGTCATCATCTCCGAGAACTACAACTTCAACTACTGAGGAGTGGCAGATAAGGATAACCGAGTCGCCATCTTCAGATGTAATAAATCGTGCAAACTCGTGGAACAACTGAGGCTGTTCTAATATCTTGCATTCGTCTTTGACCCACTGACAGAACTGCACAACCAGACGTGGAAACAAATCTGGAGGCACCTGGCCGTTTAAAAATTTGACAAAAAGAGGAGGAACTTTTGCCTTCTTAACCAGCTCAAGAACCTCCTCTGGTGGATGTGATCTCAGCATTGATGGGACAAGATAACTCTTGTTTTTACCATCTGAAGACCACGGGCACAGCAAACTAAATTTCATCATCATTTCTATAAGAACCCGATATGTTTCTTCGTCCTTGCTGTCAAACAAGGGGCCCCACACATGTGCCAAAAGAGTTTCCTCTAGGATTCCTTTCTTCTCAAGCTTACACCATAAACTTAAGACTTCCTTTTCTTTACGATCATACGGTTTGACAGTTATCACTCTCTTAAACACGTCAACCAACCACTGAGGATCTAAAACCACCAACTTATTAAGGTCTGCGTTGTCGTCAAAATGGATTAAACTTCTTAGGTCGTGCAAATAGTCTATCAGGGTCTTGATCTCTGTGTCGTCATTAATGTCACAGGCTTTTGCTATGTCTTTTGCTGCCTCCAGAGTAATGTACTTGGGTCCCCCTTTCTTTGCTACCCGAAGCACCTTCTCAAATTTTAGCCACTTGATTGGAATGGTGTCGTGGGTTAGGGGTAGTTCTTTGACGACGGAAACTAATTCCTTCCGCAAGCACTGGACTTGTGAGCACTCAGATTTATTTTTTCGCAAATGTGTGTTATCTACAAAAAACGGTTCGTCATATAGGTGGCAACCGTATGGTTTATCCTTGAGGAATCCGAAGATTTCGGTGGCCAATTCTTTGGGATCACGATCATTGTAAGGTGTATCAGCGTGAGTGCATACTAAGATAACCGGAGGTAGCTTCTCAGGTAGCAATTCCGATGCCATGCATTCCTCCTGACAACTGGCTAAAGACGCGACGGACTTCATCCAAAACTCAAGATAATCTAAATTGGTCTTTAGACTACTGAAGCTCTCCACAGTCTTCTTGTATAATCCACTCTTCACCAAAGGCTTAGCTTTACCGTGTGGATTTAAGCTCAGATCGTACACCAAGAAGTATATGGCTTTCTTCGTAAGGAATAGTGGATGTGTCACATAGTAAACAGACTGTCCAGCGAAATCCCAGAAAGTTGAATAAACCTCGTCTTCACTTTCCTCCCTATCACTTTGGAGTAAAGTTTCAGCAACAGAAGCCACCTCATCAGGAACATCTAAAGCTGAAAGGTTCCCTACGGGGTTTGATTCTTTCGGATCAGGGGTAACACTGGGTATGTTTTTACTAGAGGTAGGGGCTGGATTTCTGGATTTCTGAGGGTTTTCTCCTACCGTTGCTGACTTAATGTTTCGCGTTTCCGGTTCTACGTTAGCACTCTCAGAATCGAATAGACTTGACTTCTCCGTGACTGCGTGTACTGTGGTACTTTTCCTTTCCATTTTCAGACTATCTACAATGCGTCGTGCTGTTTGAAAATCAAAAGAAATCTCTTTATCTGAATTTTGTCCTTCGTCCTGTTCTCCAGTTCTCCATGTCTCTGTGCACACGTTGAAAAAAGAAGGATCCACATCTATTCCATCAGTGCTGTCTTCCTCCGGATCGAAAGCGATTCCTCTCAAAGATTTCTTTAAACTGGTCTTTCCTGCTTGGTCCTGACCAATAAGCATTAACGGAATCCTTTTGAGCACGGTTTTTCCACTTAATAGGGCCTTGTTGTAGGCTTCCACCGCTGCAAGACCCCGCGCAAGTATCTCGGGAGGAACTGCAACCAAAAACGAACACAATGAAAAGCCAATAATCGCCTTTAATTTCGATTAATGTCTTAGTTCACGTTTTCGACCTTATCATTGTTAAAACTTAACTTTAAAATCATCTTTAACTGTGAAAAAGAGACATGAGCGGTAAAATGGCTTGTCATTAACTTAGGACAAAATTTTGTCAGTTCTCAAGGTCTGCCTTTTGTAGGGTTTATTAATTGAGATGATACTCTATACTATTTTGAAGAGACCTCTTGAACCTACCAAATTGTATAGTCTTTTAATAATTATAATAAAAAAATATAAACTTAGTCTTTATTTAACGAGAGAAATGCTTGACAATAGACCAGCCTAAAAACCAATGGCTCTCGATCCTAAATCTAACTATATTATCAATACAACACAATTAACTTTATTCAAAGAGAGAGACGTTATAACCTTTAAGAGTTTTCTAATTTATGAGCCTCATAAAAACAGCTTAGAGGAAAAATATTCAAAATGTATACACTAGTTATGCCATTCTTTCGAGGGTTATACAGTAAAACATCTCACGAGTGGTTTGATGTTTCTAAGTAGACACGAGCCTTTAGGCCAGTGTGTATACAAAGAAAAATCAAGTCACAAATGGTATATTTACGGTATACCACGAGAAGGCATCGCATAACTAATTTTATCCCATGCCACTCAACGTCAACGAAACGTTATCTGTAAACAACATTGCCCAAATGATCGACAGCTTATCAAGGAGAAAGGTTCGTATTCACCGCTGTATACTTTACCTGCATCTGGAAGAAAAGGGCATAAAGGAAAGGGAGCTTTCGAATGTTTCTGGGGAATTTCAGTTGGGCTTGTTGCTTCAAAATGGGGAACCATGATGGCCTTCACAACACTGGTTGCCCTCGGCTTATAAATTCCTTAAAGCGGTGGAACCACGATATAACGAACCTCTACATAACAAAGTCCTCGGTATAACGAACGATTTTCTTTACCCCAGAAATGGTAAAATCTTGTGAAAAAGAACCTCGATATAATTAAACCTCGTTATAGCGAACAAAGTTTGCCAGTCTCTTGGCCGTTAGTTATATCAAGGTTCCAACGCACTTGTTTTTCCATTGTAGTCTGTTTGATTTCGTTTTCTTAGGTATTACTTTTTATACTTTTTTTTCGGGTTCCGGGTTTTAAAGTGTTATTTACTAAGTTCAGAATAACGCCTCTGCAAATTTGTGCACAGTGCCGGATCCAGACCTTGAGATAAGGGGGGGGGGGGGGGGGGGGTATGTCTCCGGCTGTGGCGTATTCATAACGATCGTTACTAGAGTGAGTTTATAACGTGTATCATTTTTTTCGAGCAGTCAGAATTGAAGTTGAGAATAGTAGCATATGAATAAAAAATTTTTCCCTCGAAAGCTGCATGTGATTATAATCTACTCCTAGCAGATTGTCGTGTGACACAAAATATAACGATCTTAAGGCTTCTGTATAAAATCCTAAGTTACCATCTACTCAACACCATAGTTAATACTTTTTACCTTCTCCTTCCAAGACAATTGCTTGCACCTTCTTCACGAAGCCAAAAAACTCTGGTAGTGTCCCAGCTATCACTTCCGGGCTCCAGTCTCCATTATTAAGCAAATTGTCCCACTCTCTGCAGTGAAGGTGTAGGTCGGTCTGCCAGAGCAGTGAATAAATAATTAAATAAATGAATTGGTAAAGATAAGAATTATCGTAGTTCATGTAAACCTGAATCACTTAAATACTACGCAGCCGGATGTGTGTTTCAGTAGATCTTCTGCAATCGTTTATGACATGGCGACACAACTATCTTAACTTTTCTAAGAACAGAATAGTCGAGAAATGGTGATAATTTCATTATACCGATTCTCTTGATTCCTTGTTCAGCCCGTCACTTCGCCAAGAGTTTTCCTTAGAAAGAATGGTTGTGAAGCCTCGACTAATTTCATACACAGATCTTTTGGAGCACCGTTTATAAGTAAGATGAAACCCACGGGGTATTTTCTCCTCTGGTAGTCGACAAAATCCAATTCCCTCTTCATCTGTCAAAGTCAGGTCAGATACATATCTTGCCAGTGTCTGTATCACCTCTGCCTTAGGTGCGTAGTCTGCCAGAAGAGCATTGTCTGCATGATGAGAGACCAATGCAACACAAATTAGTGCAAAAGACTCATTTACAGGGGAAAAATATGGGCGAGGTATCTCTGCTGCTAAAAAAACTACTTTCATAGAAGAAATTTGGCACATATACAGAAAAATGTGTATAAACACTTGATTTACAAGTCCTGAGCTGCACGAGGTTAGCACGACCCGGTGAATGAGCTAGCTATAGGGTAATGTCTTACCAAGATAACAGTGACACTCGATCAGTGTATGAATTTTTCAAACAGACAATTGGGGCACTTCGGGCAATTTCGATTGATGCTCAGTTAAAGCTTAAAATAGTACACAACGGTTTTATACCAAAATCTGCTTTGTAATATACCATTATATTTGCGTGTTTTTTTTTCCAATATAAATAGACATAATTGTCGAGTATTGACCCTGGGCTCTAAATGCATATACTGTGATGCTTCTATTAACGTATTCATAACTGTTACACCAAATCGTACCAATCCTTCCACGAATATGGAGCCTACAATCAAATGCGCAGCCAGGAAACAAAATGTCTGCTTGCAGGTACTTCCGTGATGGTAGAATCAGCCATCCCTTGCATCGTGAACTTGTCGTTTCATCTTTGAATTCTATCTCCTTCAAAATATTCTTGACGTCACTAAAAGGAGCTGGTATATCTTCCAGTTTTTTGCCGACGTCCCCTTTTATGACCCACACCTGTGTAATAACAACGAGAAATCTAAAAGTAAGTTAAAATTTTGTAGCTTTTTTAGTAGAAGCCGACGCAAATCTCGTCACACGGTGCTTTCAGTTCTGTTATTGACAAGAGAACAAGAGCTACCGTCCGAAAAATTAGGTGAGGTCTCCAGTTGGAGAAAGATGTCATCAGCATGCAACAGAAATCGAATTCATGCCATCTCACGACACAGTTCGACCCTCACTTTGTTATTCGCCTTAATAAACGTTTTCTTAAAAACTTTGAATGGTGTGGTTACAATATCTCAGTCTTTACAACACCCAACAAAGTTGGAGGAGTAACGTGGTGTTGGCGAATGTGTCTAAATGGTTCCAGATCTCTGGCTTTTTACGTTTAGCTCACAACTTATCTGGCACTCTAGTGGCATAAAACTAGAACTGCATTTGAACTGCATCCATATTGGTGTGGTTATAACTCAGTCTTTACAACACCCAACAAAGTTGGAGGAGTAACGTGGTGCTGGCGAATGTGTCTAAATGGTTCCAGATCTCTGGCTTTTACGTTTAGCTCACAACTTATCTGGCACTCTAGTGGCATAAAACTAGAACTGCATTTGAACTGCATCCATATTGATCTGCGAAATCATTCTACATATACTATTTTGAATTGAAGTTCGCTTAGCGACGCATAGTTGTGATCTTTATTCTGTCCAATTAATTTGTGTCAGATTTCTTGTTTTTATATATCAAGATAAGATCAGGTCAATATCATGACTCCTGTAGCTATTCGCTGATTAACTATCATTGCATGGCCCTTCGTAATGACTTCCTATATATTCTGTTAACCGTCCGACTACGGCTTAATTTTTTTATTGACGAAATGCGAACCTAACACATTTTTGTCTCCACACAACATGGAAAACTTCACTGGCATACGTTCCGCATACGCCAACTGTTGGTTCTTCTACGCGTACACTCCCCCAAGGATGCCTCGTTAAGGTTTTGGCATCTGGGCCAAAAACCCTGCCATCCTTTATTCCAGCTGCAAAGTGGCACGTGCTTATGATAAAAAGGATAGAGTACTAGCAAAAAAAGCGCAATACACATGTAAGTGACGAAATGAATTTTGAACCTCACCTTTAATATCACTTGATACCCGCACGGTGTTACAAATGCTAACTCATATCTTGCAGCATAATTGACGTACTCATCTGGAGTTTTATCGCAAATATGTCTTTCCAGGACTTTCGCGTCCAATTTCACCCCTGATTTCAATGCTGCTTTCCATAAGTTTCCTCCAAGTGATGATTTAAACTTGTTCGTTGCGTCATCGATATTCCAACTTCCTCGATCAGCTTCTTCTGCATATTTCATGACATTAAGATACAAAAAAGAAAGACAGAACATTTAAACATCAGAGCTGGTGGAAGTCATTTGATCCGTCCCCGTCCTTATGACCCCCTTTCCACCCCTCCCCCACCCACCGTGCACCACACGAAAATACGAGGCACTTAAAGGCTTGGGGGAAATGGGGGAATAAAAACTGATAAGGATAAAGCAAAACGCAAAATCAGCTCACAAGTCAAGGGTTTAAACCTGGACTCTCTTCAATTACTCTCTTCAGGTCGATTTCCACTGTCGCGTTTTATGTGAGTACGACAACAACAACAATCTTTATTGTGCTCTTGATACAAAAGTGTAGAGTCATTTAAAGGAAATAATTGTGAAAGAATGAGAGGCACAGCTACTCAGAAATAGCAAAAGTTAATCGCGCTGAGTGGATGGGCGTACGTACGCGTAAGTAAAACAGAGGCAATGTATGGAAAGCCACTTATAACGTAAAAGTTGACCCTCGCTCAACTTTTACGTTTACGCGTAGTCTTGTATACATTTCTTCCATTTCACTTACGCAGGTAAATTTTACGTGCGTTCGCACGAAGAAATTACGCGACAGTGGAAATCAACCCTTAGGGTGGATTTTCACTGACGCGTTTTTGGCTACGGCATTAACGCATGTAAATTTTAATCACGTAAATAAAATAGAGGCAATATAAAACGTGTTGAAATTAAAGGAGAAGTTGAGCGAGGTTCAACTTTTACGCTTACGAGCGACCTTTCATGCACTGCCTCTATTTTATTTGCGAACGTAAAGTTTACTAACGTACGCACGTAAAAATTACGCGACACTGGAAATCAACCCTTAGTGTAATTTTGACCTGATGGATCAGACAAGGGATTACAGGACTTACATGCGATATTAGCTACTAGGTGTATCGGTTAAGCAAAATTTTAGCATTACCTTGGCCGGGTCCTCGGATGACGGCCTTACCAAAATGACACCACATATCGGCTTTCAGGTTCTCTTTTGTGGTCATTTCCTGTTTTATCCTTCGAAGAGTTTCCAAAGCATCACTGAAGAGATTTGATAGGTAGTTTGGTTGATCAGTTGGAGTACTAGTTTCCTAAGGAATGTGAGTAAAACAGACAACTATAAACACCTATAATAATTTTCAGTTGTATAATTTTTAACTGCTTCTTGTGTTGATAATTTTCATGACCCAACAACATTGAAAAATCTATAAAGCAGGAACCGAAAACGCTATTGAACACCTTATCGCCAAGTAAAGAGAAAGCATTTGTCTTTGTGTTTTTTTTTAATTAAAAATTGTGTTTTTGCACTGACGTGTAGAACGACAAGTATTTTTTGTTTACCAAACACAGTTTTAGCGCGTTTGAGTGAGGAGAGAAAACAAAGAATGAAGGAATGTTTTATCAGTCTTATTTAATGATAATGTGTTCATTCGATCTACTTAGGTGCGATGAATCATCCGGGAAAGAGGCCTCTATTACGTTTACACGTAAAGGTGTCGATAGGTTTTGGGTGCGAATTAAACTGATCTTTTAATTATATTCTTTCACTTAGTGACAAAGAATGATAAAAAATATCAGCCTGCATATATTCCACTTGGACAATACCTTCTTTCCGAGAAGATCATGCTCTTGTTACGTGTAAAACCGTTTCGTCTTTTCTTTCGCCTTAGTCTTATTATTATTTGTTGGTATTTAAAAAATATTGTAATAAAAAGAGTAATCTTATAACAAATGCGTGTAAAATATGCTTCTGAATTTGTTTGGCCTATCAGCTTAAATTATTAGAAGTTCGTTGTTCTTCGATTTCATGTTGGTTACCGACGCAGCTCGATCCTTCATTTTATATACGACAAAAACAAATGGCATACCTGTTGCATTAACTCCTTGACCGGTTTCAGTCGGTACTGTGTATATGATTCCGGGATAACAACACGATCTTCCTGACTCACTTGCTCCAGTTTTAGTTTACAGTTCTCTGGGAGATTCAGGCCATCGATGTAGACACCGAACTTGATGAATTTGTTTCCTGGACCTCTGAGTCTCGCTCCAGCCTAGCAATAAACGATGCCTTCATGAGTGCAACAGATATTTGTATGACTTTCCAGTAATGTTAAAGTTAAAGCTTATACATTAGAACGGTGCTCTAGTCACCAGTAAAGCGAGTGCTCTGAATGATACGAGGGAATGAAGGAATAATGACATATACAAATGCACGGATGGTTGAAAGGATAGATGGACGAATCGAGGGATAGTTCAAGACATAATAAGCTTAATTCGAAGACAGATCTGCTTCGCAATTCCAATCCGTTTAAAATCTCTGTCTTCAAATGTGTCCATCCGTGCCTACTTTTGTATTTGATGTGGTATTTATAACTTCTTTTAATGTTTTGAGCGGTTATGTTTATGTTTCCCACCCTGCTAATTTGATAAATTTCGTTACACAGCTCCTTTAAAGTCGTTACTTGAGGCATTGACACCTGGCGGGAAAAAAAGTACTTCCGGTCAACGTACTAGACGCTTCCGAAATCCTTGCTCAAAGTCCCTCGTTTCCAGATGTTGGGTACGTTTTAATGTATGAATTAACCTGTCAAGATTTTGACCAGGTTTATTTTTTGTTTTTGTTTTTTGTAGGTCAAATACAGACTTAAACAGAAGGTTTCCTTAAACTGGCCAACTTGCGTCTGGAAAAATGCAAGGTGCATATCTTGGACTCTTCCCCTCCCTAACTTAGTCTCCTCTCCCCTACCCCCAGAGTCTGTACGGGCGGAGGGCAGACGAGCGTACGCTGGCGTCAAAAGAAAATTTTCTCGCATCGATAGCAATGGAGGCTTCGCTCGGCTGGAAATTCCGCTATATTCATTTACTACATTCAGCTTATTCATTTACTTACAATTTTTACTTTGATTTCTATTCTTGCCTGCTCCCTTTCTTCCTCTTTACCTTCAATAATGAAGACTTCTCCGTTTCTACGAATTACTTGCGCTCCTGTATTCTTACTGATATCCATTAGATTTTTGCCCCCTTTGCCGAACACTAAACCTTTGTATTCTTTTGGAACTTCCACTAGCTCATCTGCGGGAGTTTCTGTTCTCGTGAAACTGTTAAAAAGTTAAAATGGGGAATACGAAGGTCAAAAGTAAAGCTAAAAATAGAATGTTCATAGCTGTACGGCAAAATACTGAGTTGTGTGATTATGCAGTGAAAATCAGTATCCACCTTTCAGAGCTGCAAATAACAGTAAAACAGTCGGTCATTGCAAGGATAGTGTCTGACTAAAATATGCCCTATGTCCGAAGACATTCTACCCGCGGTCGGTCTATGATGATCGGACAAATAAAATACCAAATATGTCAAAGATTATCATTTTGAAGCTAGAGAATGACATAGAAAGTCCATATAATGTATGCCCGAAAGTCTCTCTAGTTCGTATGAGTTATGGTGATCTGTCGGACATTACCCTTTCTACTTGAAGACCTGGCCTTTTGAACGGAATGAGACCTGATTCTCATTCTAAGTGGTGAGAATTATTTAGCCTTAGTTTCTAGTTGCATGGGCAGATAGATGGCCATTGGTTTTGCAATGGGAAGAACATTTGAGTGAATACCGACTGAAATAACAATAATAATGATAATAATTATAATAAACAGAATAATATAAATATAAAATAATTAGCCTTAATTTAATCCTAAACTTGCTTGGATTTAGCTTGAAGGAGTTTTTTCTTTAACCAAGCCAACCTACTAGATGACAAAGTTATGCAAATTATACTAGGCAATAAAGATGGTCTCACTTTCTTCTCAGTATACTAGCTACAGTGAAAAATATGCATATGCTTGCTTTAATCTTCAGGCTACATGGCTTAACACATAACAATAAGCATACTTTTCTTGAGCTATGCATGTAAGTGGAAATTTTTCTTGGGCTTAGCAGACCAAGAGGCTAGGAGTGCTCCAGGGATTCAAAATATATACCAAATTTGATCTCGGGTAATTTTGAATTTAACCTATACTAAGTTTAATTCTCAATTTCCTTTGTCCTCTAGCCCTATAGTAGACAAAGGAAATCAAAAATCAGCCTAGGTTGAAAATTTTTAACCTGAAAACAAATTTGACCTGATCTTGCTCAACCTTAGCCTGTTCCAGGCTCCGAGATAGTCTGGTCCGCTGAATTGAGATAGTGCAAACACGAAAATAAAACGGGAGGAAACTGGGGAGAGCAGGTGCCCGCCAACTTTTCGCATGCATGTTACTTTCATGCCTTCCCCTCTATCTGAGAGCGTGGAACAGGCTAGCTCAAACCCCACAGGTTTTGGGACAAAATGTACTTGCACCAATGACCATTAAGGTATGCAAATTAATAATTTTATCGTAATTGAACAAAACAGGCACCATTTTCTCCACTCATCCCTCTTACAGGGGGGGGGGGGGGGTTCTTCCTTACAACAGACTAATGGAGATTTGCCACTGGATGGGGTTGCATTTTTAAGACTGGAGTGACTAGAATGGGGTCGCACATTTTCGGATTTTTGGGGTAAGTAGGCAAGACTGTGCTCTAAGGAAAATTGAAGGGAGCCCACTGTTCTGAAACTGTCAAATCTAGGGTGCCCAGCATATGATTTGTATGAAAAATGAAAGATTTTCTAGTCGCCCGAGGGCAAAAGTTAGGCGCCAGGGGCCACCGGGCTCTGCTAGAGCACAGCTCTGAGTAGGGATTCAAAATGGGAAGATTCTCGGTTAAAAAGATCACAAAGTTGTTGTTATTAACTTTAACAATAAGCTGGCATTGACCGCATTACATTCCGTTCTTGAAACCACAACTTAACACTAGTTACTCAATAGCACAAAATCACACGTCTAGAACAAAGTCCACTGAAACATAAGGGTCATCAGTGCTATGGCATGTGCTTTTCTACTGAATTGTTATCGTCCATCGAAGATACTTTTTGGATGATCTTTTTAAAGATTGACAAGGTAGATGCATTACTAGAAAGTGACTAAGTTGGGATTGTGAAAATTACATTTTCCAAAAAGTGACTAAGATGGGGTCTATCATTGGCCAAAAAATAGACTAAAATGGAGTAGGGGCTCTGAGAGCCAGCGGCACATATCCAGCAAAAATTAACCCAAGTCCCCCCCCCCCCCGCCCCCCGATCCCTCTATGAGCATGTATACCTGAAACTGGCTTATCCCATGGGTAGCTTGACATCACTATCTGCCTCAATAACCCTTTCCCTGGCCAGGTTAAAATCATAAATTATAACAACAACAATAATAATAATGATAATGGTAACAATAATAAACAATTATTGGATGAGGTTTTTGAGATATCCGGAATAATCAAGGTCGAGGAAAGTGTTAACTGCCGAGCTGAAGGCTGAGGCTGATAACACTTACTAAGACCTTGATTATTTTATCTATTAAATTACTGAGTTTTATTAATCATTGTAAGAAAATAACGACAAGAATTTTATGGGTTTTGAGGGAACATGGGAGTATATGAATCTGTTTATCGTTTCTTCCAAATGAGAAAGAAAGAGAAATATGCAAAATTGTAATGGATTTTAACAAGTTTTGTTGGTGTTCTAATCTGAGTAATGATGACTTAGAGACCAGGTCTGAAAATGGGTATGGATTTTAGAGGTCAGGTATGAGAACAGGTGTGAGAAATGACATTTTGGGTCTGAAATAGGTTCAGGATTTGGAGAACTGGATGGCACTCACCCACGAAGAATTCCCAGGAGTTATCCCTCGGGGTCAAATTACACCATTCTCATTAATTGACGGTTTTCACATCAGATTATGAATTATTATTACACTAGTTGAAGATAAATAGAAAATAAATCTTTGTACAAGTTTCCAGCCCCGAAGCATGTTTGATTTAAAAAATACAGCAATTTGAACTTGCGAGTTTTCGCAGTGCATGACAGGTTCTGTCCACCAACGTCGCGTCTCCATACAAAGCTCTACAAAGGTGCGTAAAATGTTTTGGCAAATAACTCAGAAACTGTGGGCCACAAAGACCTGAGATTTGGACAAATTGTTTATATATTAGTCTTTTATAACATTTCATTTTCTTGGCTTCTTCCACTAGACGGTTTCCAATTAATTTTTTTGTGCCGTGTTTATTGCGTGACAGTGAAAATAAAGAATAAAACAATGAAAAATATCATGGATAACTTGATCAAGAGCAATTGCAGACTGATGAACCCTGAAGGGTACTCCCCTTTCTGGTCAATAAGGGGATGTGCCACTGGACAGGGGTTTTTTTGTCCTAAAAAGGGTCAGGGTTGATGAACAATGCTCTTCACACTATTTATCTGACTCGACGGATGAAGTAAGACTCGTATAAGAACTCAAGATTATTTTTACCGGTGTGTAATATATGGCGACTTATTAGACATTTCACCATGGAGGAACTTACTCCGCAGTATCTTAGGGCTGTTTCAAACTCGTGCTACTGCAGTGCCGAACCGTTAACTTGAAATTAAAGTTAAAATTTTGTTATAGTCACCGCCTGTTTTCATAAAATATTGCTCATATGACAAGCTCTGCAACCGTTTGCCCAAGTAACGAAAAGGCACACTTCTACTAAATATAATGTTCACTGACCCACAGTGCTAGGATCAATCATCCTTCGCGCAAAAATTTTTATCAGCCAATGTCTTTCGCGTGCATAAGAACGACATCCCTTACCTCTCTCGGCGCCGTTGATCGTTAACTCCACTGTCCATGCTGCCACTGATAGGGTCACTCTTGATAGTTACATCTTTTTAGGCGCATTTTGTCCGAGATAAAGAGAAATGATCAGAAATCGACGAGCGAGAAACATCACCAACAAACAAACAAGCGGAAGTACTTCCGGGATGCTTCTTGGAATCGTGGGTAAAATCGATTGGATAATCGAGAATCCTTATCCACTGACCGAGAAGCCTGAAGGCTCTTTTTTAAAGATGTTGCAGTCTCAGGACTCTCCGCATAGCCCAGCGGCAGTACCACAATACGAATCCTGCAGTGAAAATTACCTTTTTTGCATGAAGTAAATGTACACTTCTAAAATTTGTAGAGAGCCTCAATAAAAAGTTGCTCTGCAGTATCACGTTTATCACGAATTCAACACTGAAGTCAGGAAAGACGTCAACCATGGTGTAAAAACACACGAATGAAGGTGTTTCATGAGCTACTTTCTCGTACACTTCAGAAGAATAATACAACTCGCCCATTCTTGTAAAAATTCGTGGAGCCGAATTGTGCCGCTCTCACTTATACACCATGACCCATTGTAACTCTTATTATTCATAATGTAAGTTTTTGTATTTTTAACATTAAAGTCAATAGTTCCTTAGAGTATTCTAGTCTAGTTTTAAACACGATTCCTAGGAAGACCATGTAAAATGATACGATTTCGTGTATAAATAAAGATTGATGATGATGATGATGATGATGATGATGATGATGATGATGATGATGATGATGATGATCTATAGAGGACCTGTCAGGGAGAGGCGGGGGGGGGGGGTGTGTCCCATGTCACTCGTTTGAATTTTAAAACGTCTCGTGTAGGTGTTTATACATGCTTCACGTCCCTGCCGGAAATTGAACGAAACTTCTTTGTCTTTGTCGGAATTTTAAAAAGAGGGGATAGCGATGGGTTGTAAAGAAACCATTACAGTTCTGCAATTTCTCAGTTAACATTTCGCGTATCGAACACATATACATCGCCGTTCACAATAATGTGACCCACGTTCAACATTTTAAGACTAACTGACATGGTAAATCGTGAATGCACGGTTAACGGTGGTCTATTCTGTCAGCCGGTGAGTGGTTGGAAGGTCGGTGGTTAGGTTACCTGGTCCCTGGTCTCTCCACCGTCGTCACTACCGTGTTGCTTACATTAAACAAGAAACTTAAGTCTGGATCGCATTGTCTCTCTTCACCTAGCCTGAGTATCAGTCCTTCCTAAGGGGCTAAGGGAGAGGAAATTTTAGAGATTTTTCCCCAGAAACGCCTGATACTCAGGCTACTCTTCACCCAGGTGTATAGTGAGTACGACGATCATAATGCTTGCCGAGGATTGAAGCCTTGCGATGTTCGAACATCCCGTTCATGGAGATGTAGCATAAAATTAAGCCACGTGACGGACAACCTCGTTCTCAGGTCTCCCAGGAACTGTGCGGGGTTGGGTGAATGGAATCACGGTAACGCGACGCACGCTCAGGATATGTCCACCGAAGCTCACTGACAAGAGACGTTCTCTGAAGCGCAAGGAAAATTGACTAAAATTACTTCTTCTTGGCATTCAGACTGGTAATAAATTAGCCAAACCACCATTCTTTGTCGCTTATTCTCGGCTTTGCCGTCACTGTCGCAATTTCGCTGAGGGAGGTTGTCTCTTGTCGCCATTTCATTTTACGCTCTGTCGCTTGTCGGAATTTACCCTGGCAGGGCCTCTCTATATCAAATGACCCTCTTGGTGCTCCGTGGATTTCTAAATGTTACTAAATCTTCAGTGGTCTTTCCACAGTTATACGTCTTGTTACTTACGTTATTGCAAGTTCTAGTCAGATACGCCGACTGAGGTAAATTACTAAAGAGGTGAAAATGGTACCGTAAAGGTCATCCTCTCAGTGCTCATAATTTCAGAATAAATAAGACACATAGTGAAGAAAGATGCGTTTTTTAATTTCCCTTTAAGGCTGCCTACTTGTGTGTATTTTAAAGTTTAAAAGTTAACCATCTTAACAAAGTTACTGTCTGTTAACTGTTAAGGTGACTTAACACTTCTTCGAAATGAAGTATGAACAATCAGACCGTCTTGTATCATAACGAGTTACAATTAATGTTACCACTACGGTAAAAACCAGCTAGTAAGCACCGGGTTTTTAAGAATCTGTTACGCTAAAATTTGCCAGTTCGGCCTCTTTTGTACAAGGACATGTTTAGCCTTACATTCGAAAGAGGTTCTTATTTTCTAAAAATTTTTGAAAAAAAATTTGTACTCTTGGACAAATAAGAGAAGGCATTACAAACGGTTTGCAGATTTTATATAAGGAATATTAAAAATGCTAAATAGCACTCTAAGCGACAATGTATTGTTTTTCTTCAGAAAATAGGAACCTATTTAGGAACCAAAGCTTAAATTTGTGCTAATTACCATGCATTTACGTAAGAACATGTTTGGGCTACTCACTTGGGAAAATGCAGGTTCTTTCTCGCGGGGTTTTACTGTATCTAGTAATTTTTGCTTTCTTACTGTTCCTCCTCTTAATTGTAAAATGTTAAAATATACTCGTCTACACAAAGAAAAAAAAAGAAAAGGTAAAAAGTGAAGAGTAAATAAAAACGAAAGGATGCTAGGCAAGACAGACGATGTTTTAAGTTCTTTTTGTTGTTGTTATAATTTGGTTTTAAAAGGAACTAATAAATTGCCCAGAGTTCGAGGATTTGTGTTACAACAGCAAAAACAAAGCCATAGCGCAAACCGTTCGTTTTTTTTGTTGTTGTTTTGTTTTTTTTTGTGGTTTCGCAAATCTAGATTAAAAAATTTTCAATAAAAGCAGCCTTTCTGTTAGATGCAATTCTTAACAGAATCGTGGTCGCTTGGCTAAGCGGATTTCTGTTAACAGGACTGATCTTGAGTCACCGTTATCGAATTTTACCTCCACCTTGAATTTCCCCCTGTCAGACACTATCTTTTTCACGGTACCGGTTCGATACTCACTCAATAAAAGCAGCCTTTCTGTTAGATACAATTCTTAACAGAATCGTGGTCGCTTGGCTAAGCGGATTTCTGTTAACAGGACTGATCTTGAGTCACCGTTATCAAATTTCACCTCCACCTTGAATTTCCCCCTGTCAGACACTATCTTTTTCACGGTACCGGTTCGATACCACTCTGGCCTGTTACGTTTGTGAACAGCTATGACAGGTGCGTTAACTGATATTTCCTGCTTCTCTGGGATCCTGTTTATTATAAGCACTGGAGCAGTACGGTTGTATGTTCGTTTCCAGTTATTGTTCAATTGCAAGATGAATTCAATGTGAGTGTTATTTATCCGTGATATGAAGGTCATATAGTAATTACTTGAGTTGTCTCTTTGTGACCAAAGTCCCCAAAACATTGAACCTAGCAGAATACAATCTAAAAAAAAAACAGAAAAAAGTTAAAATTAAATAAATTAAATACCCTTAAAGAACAGAAAAGAAAAAACATGTTCGCTTAAATCGTACTTTTATACGAGTAAGAGCTTCTTAAACCCTACCTACTTAGCGTCAAATTACAAAAGCTTCAAAAAGGGGCGGCACAGGTGTTAACTTTCCCCAGCTGAGACACTGATGCTGATTATCTTTTTTGGCTTATTAGCTGGTAAATTACTGGACTGCCAAAGAAAAGCTCAAAAAGTAGTTATGGTCTTTATTCCAACAGTCTTCCTCTGAATTGTCTCTGTTCTAATTTTTTTCCTTTAATTTCTATAAGGGACACTGAGAGCAAACTTTCATTCCACTGCCACTCACCGATTTCTGTATGAAGAACATATCAATTTAGGCTATGGGGCTGTTCTTTAGAACAGTCTTCCCCTGGAGTTGTGACAAGCACAAAACCTTCAGAGTATTCGGACTGGCTGTATACTGCACTTGTGAAAAGCAGTTTATTTATTATTATTTATTAGTTTTAGAAAGTGTGTTCTCATATTTGTATAGGTATGTACAATTTTATTCCTTCTATCCTGTGAGTTTCGTACTATAATAGTTGTGATTATTTCTTTCCAAATCCAGTTTTTTTAGCTAAGGAGCTATAAGGCAACGAATTCTTTTATGGTAAACATATTGGGGTGATCTGTACCTATTCGAAAGATCCGGCGTTTGACATGTACGATTAGCTGGGAAAACAATTAGTCTAAATAGGGATTGTGACATAACAATGCCAATATCCCTAAAAACAATGGAAGTGTAGATTAAAGGGGACCAATGAAATAAGAGGTTTAGAACGGTGCAGGTCAACCGAACATATTCCATTTACTGTAATGGAGCCGTAATGTTATTACCAGCAGGGTGACATCCATATATTTCTGTTCTTAAGCAGATGGGTGACGTTGAAACATCAGGAATAATCTTCAACTCTTTCGTTACAAACGGCTTTTTGAGATGGTATATCACAACAGAGTTACCGTCCTTGTTCCCCTCTATGATCTGATAAAAGATAACATTGAAAAAATAAATAACAACATAAAAGGGAAAGTACTAGAAATTCAGAAGGAAAAAATCACGATGGATATGGAACTGGCTCAAATAGAATAAGACGGCACGAAGCGAATAACGTTACGCAAAAAAGTTCATTTGTATGTTCGCTGTTTTAAGCTCCGTTAAGCCCTGAACCGGCCATAACTGCCCGTGCTGATCTATGTCCCTTGTATTGCTTCCGACGTAATCTGTTTAACAGTCAAGGACAACTCTGACATCTAATTTGCGCAGGGATAGAAATCTTTCAAATCAAATGAGAATGAGCACGATTCAGTCAAACCGGCAGGCCGGAGAAAAACACAAAACGACATATACGTCAGTTTGAAACGGAAATTCCAATGAAAATCTTACTCCACTTCCCACTCGCACTTACTTCCTTTTAATCCTTCGATCCTAAAAGTCTTTCCACCGACAAGAACCCTAGGGTACTTACCGTTTACCTGAGAAAACCGGACTGAAATTTTGGTTGGAAAATCCAATGATTCGTGCCGTTCCGTTTGGGAAGCTTCCGAAAATATGGGCTATGTTTTGAGGCGATCCAGTTTTTGTCTTCTTTTTAGTCTGTTCTGCAGATGCAGTCAGCGGATCACTCTCCCACCATGTTCAATTGCAAAGTTTTTTTTGCCGTTATCAGTGCACAAGATTTCCAAGATTTTTAAATAGTGAGCAACCCCTAGTTAACGCCTGGCAAAAGAAAAAATGCGGGACAAGAAGAACGAAGAGAGAAAGAGAGAGGAGAAAAAGCGAAAGGTAAAAGTTGTGGTTGCAACCAAAGTATTTCCTTCTGCGCGTGCCCGAACCTTTTCTCTGAACTTTAGGTCACGTTTAACTGGCAGGTTGATGCTGTACCGCGCGAGATTCCCATATTAAATTGCAAAGGGTTGCTCCTCGGACAATTGGAAAAGAGACCAATTTTAAGGCGTGGCCAGGGAATTTTGACCTTTAAAGGCTGGTTTTCACTGGCGTCGGAGTCGTAATCAGAAGCGTAGGACTTAACGATCTAGTGAAAACAGCGTTCTGATCCCGCTTACGACTCCGTTGCTTACGATCTAGTGAAAACTAGATTGTCGGAGTCGCAAGCAGAAGCGGAAGAACTAAACCAATCACATAGCGTGGGAACAAGCTTTGTGACTGGTTTATCCTCCCGCTTCCGCTTCCGACTCCGACAATCTGATTTTTACTTGGTCGTAAGCAGAGTCTGAAGAAAATGAAAACGTTCTAATCCTTCCGACTCCGATTCCGTCGCGCTTATGAATCTGCTGGCGACTTCGATTTTTTGATTTTCACTTGGTCATAAAGCAGGGCCGATAAAGGTTGGGCGATGAAACGAGCACTCTGCTCTTCAAGTGATGTGTGATGCGGAGTAGGACTGGCACGAGAGTTCTTTCCGCGCTTCCGCTGAGCTAGAAGGCTGGCGAAATTTTCCTTTTTGCAAACCGGAAATCCTATTTTCTTTTTGTAATTTCAGCTTACAGTGTGAAATAGGTAAATTCGTTTCATAACAATATTGATAAACAGTTTCATATGTTTATGTTTGTATGCCTAAAAGTCAAACTTGTTAGTGGATGGTGGTATAATATCAAAATTTGAGTTCAATTTGAAAGTGTTTTAAAAATGCCTCCTCCTGCCGCTAAATATGACATAATCGTCTTTCGTCGTGTCGTTTGCAAAAGTTTAACACTACTCAACCGTAATTTTTACATATGTTAAAGGGGGGTAATTTTACATAACATAAAAAATTAACTGGATATAGTGGCGTTGTACTGCTTCAAACTTTGCCTCCAAGCTGGTGCAACGCGCTATGGCCATTCGCGCAATGCGTCGCAAATACGGCAACTGTAGTGTAAACAAAGTTACAAAACATTCAGTGCTACCTTGCTTCAGAACTTCAGTGCTTAAATAGATACTGTTTTAAAATAACTTAACCTACTAGAGTTTTTCCCTGTTTAAACACAAGATAAACAATCCAAATGAGGGCCACTCATTTTCTAAACTTTCCGAATACATTCATATAAACTCGATATACGAACAACTAAATACTATCCAAAAAACCGTAAAGTTTGACAAAAAAGTTTGAGTTGTGATTATCTGAAAAATTCTCTCAACGCGCGGCACAGAAAAGCAAACGCTTTTATAGGTTGGTTACAAACACGCCACATTAGTCTAGTTTTGTTTGAGCCTTGGGTGTCTCGATGCGCCCGCGGTACTCCTCACCCGTGCCCCCAGCCGTCGGGTGGTGGGCCTAGGTTTCAGAGAGAAGTGACAGTATAATTTGTTTATTTATTCATTGACAATCAATGGGAACAAAGACCAAAGAGTGTCAAGCCCACATAATGGGTTAACTTACAGAAATGTTCGTAAGAAGTCCAGGAGGTTGGTTTGGATTTTAGTTACGATGTTCACGGGACAGACGGGAAGGATCGATAAATAACAAGACGGAATGGAACTCTATAACATTGCCGCAAGCGGCAATAGTGAAGTAATTGATGGATTGTAATTTTAAGCAGTTGCGCGCGCCTTCTTGCACGCGCTTGAGAGTGAGCGTACACGTTTGCTTGTTTGAATGTAACAACGTATTGTAACAGTTTTAGCCAAACTGAAGAGGTTTGAATAAACGAAACTTGTCTTAAGGCTAAAATAAAGACTAGTGCGTGAAAGACTATTCGTAAAACTCCGTACAATAGTTATGAGGATTATTTCCAAGTCTTTCGAGGTTTCAGCAAGAAAAGTTACCCAGAGAACTAAGAAGTGGGGAATCAGGAACTTAAAATACTATTGAAATGCGAGTTAGTAAAATATGTACACGGCCGCTGCCGTTTTACCACGCAAAATTGATAATACTGTAAATGATCTAATAGAAACCCACTCTCAACAAATAAACCCCGCTTTTGTAATAAACGCCCCCCTTATGCATTTGAGCGTGTATTAGACGCTCCTCTCCAATAAACGCCCCTTGTCTTATAGACACTCCCCATGATCATTACACCAAAATACTAGGAATTAGCAAAAAGGAGAAAAACCATTCTATTTATTCAGATTATTTTCTGAATAGCAAGAGTTTGCGCATTGCATCTTCTTCAATGTCAATTCAAAATAACGATTCTGATATCGAACGTTGAGGTTTATAAAAACACATTGATCTAAACGGCGTAGTGAACTATGGTCCGGCTGCTATTTATATACTGTGGTGATATACTTTGTATTCGCGGAATCGGTTTGTGGAGTTTGTTATGGGAGTAAACGCCTCTCTCTTTTAAACGCCCCCGCTTTGGCTCCGAAAATTAGATAGACGCCCCGGGCGTCTAATAGATCATTTACTACCTAACTTTTTTGACTGAGTAGGAAATATCACTGTAGAAGGTTGCAACCAAACAAAAACGAATTGAATGAATAAAGAGCTGCGTGTGATAAAACCTCGAAATTCTCATTAACTAAGAACATTTCGTAACTTACCAACTTCGACCAAACTGAAGCAAATTTGCTCTGCCAAACAAAGAAGAGTTCACTTTTGTGAGATGCACGGACTGCTATTAAACACAATGAACGTCAGAGAAAATCTTAAACAGCAATATACTATTCGATCGCATGATCACTGACTTGATTAGACAGTGATCCCATCTCTGACAGTTTCCAATTTCCGGCTTGTAAAAGTGAGATTACTCAGATTCTTTTTCGAAAGAAGTGGTAAGTGAAACAGAGGTTGTAAAATAGTACTGTCTTGAATAAAATACGGTTCCTTTGGTGGATCATGATCCGAGAGATCTCGAATCACTGATCCTGACCTGAATCATCCCAAAGGAACGCCCCCATAAATTATCTCCAAACTGCAATCGATCCTTATCTCAGGGAGAATAGAGAGCGAGAAAATGATACGCCTGCTTGCATGGACAGTAATTATTGTTCATTCTTCAATCCCACGCGATCTTTAGGAAAAACCAAGGGGATACAATCGAGACCGCATCGCATTTCCGAGTATTTGCGAGTTAGTGACAAATGGGGCACCATAATTGTTTGTAAATTGATCTAACCTGCCAAAAAGAAAAGTTGTCGACTGCACAAAAGTTCACTGCTGCGGTATCAAACGAACTACAAATACAACAAGTGAACACCCACTGGCAAATTGAAACCATATACAGACAAGTACAAGTCCAGAATTTTACAGACCTGCTGCTTCAACCTGTTTCGATACAAAATATTTGTGTATCCGTTTCACATTTTAGTTGCCTTATTCTTTGGGTCAAAAGAAATTAGAATTCTGACAACACAGAAGAGGATCAAGCTCTTCAGATAAGGGGGGGGGGGGGGGGGGTGCCCGGTCATCCAGATCCTGAGATAAGGGGGGGGGTGGTCTTCAAAAAATTTTTTTCTCAGTTTGCCTCAGTTTGGTCTAAAAATAAGGGGGGGGCGGGCCCACCGGGCCCCTTCCCCTGGATCCGCCACTGCAACAGTATAAAAAGCAAAGACATACAGGCTTTTAGACTTTAACAAAATCTGCTTAGAATTTTTGTACATGCTGGTCGTAAATCTTCTATTTGCAAAATTAACAACTCGTGGGTTAAGAAATTCCTGTAAATTGTGACAAATGGGTCACCATAATTATTTGTAAATTGACCCAAACGGCAAATCATAAATCTTTGTAAACTGATCAATTAAATGGGCACAAACAAACAAACGGGCAATTCTAATGTCCTTAATATCTGTAAATTGACATATAGGGGATATCCGAGAACTCCTTGCTTATTGCCACAAAGGGGGCACCATAAAGTCTCTGTAAATGAACCCCACAAAAGAAAGCGGCACCATGGCTGTACTGTGCACTGCCGAAAAAAGGTGATTATCAGCCTGATCAGTTGGCCGTGATTAAAAAAGATCCAACTTAAAGATCTAACTTTTGTGCATGTATTGTTTACCGCTACATGCACATTCTCCAAGTATGAATTGATCCGTTATTGCTTAGTCCCTCTTAAGAGATCATGTTCTCTTGTCCCTGTACAGCGTCTTCAGTCCCAGGCCTTTTACCATGTGACCCGAAGTGCATAGACCGCACGGAAAAATGAGTCCTAGGGACTAGGCAAGACCCTTCAATTAAACCGTGTTTTTAAAGGTTCTCCCTCTGATTCTGCTAAGATCATTTCAAGTGTATGTATTAAAACAATTACTCTTTTAAATTTAGGCCATAGTGGTTTTATTCTTTACCACTATAACCTTTATTTTAAGAAGGTGACACCAATTACTATGAAAAGTGTACTCCCTAGTGGCCCTCTAAAAACAAAATTGATAATAATAAAATTACAACAATCATGATAAAAAGCCTATTTACAAATAGTGATTATAATAAAAGATCTTAAAAATTCTAGAGATTTAAAATATTGAGAGATGTTAAAAACGGAAGTGAATGCACTGGTAAAAAAGGGAATCCAATCTACAATGATATTAAAAAAGCACGGATTTTTTAAAAATCAGAATAACTTTTTAACTTTAAAATTGTCCACCGTATAGTTTGAGGCGGCGTTATTAGTCAGTGTCTTCATTAAGCTAAAGGAGGTAAATTCCATTCTGATCTGAAAATGCCACTATTCATTGCTGTCTAAAGCCCACGCCACTTTTTTATTTCGATAATATACGTGGAATTCTTCCTACAATCCAAAAAAATGTCCCATGCACAAGAGTATCAAACTCAAAGAGGGTCAAGGGGTAATAGACCTATTCGGCTACCTCAATGTTGTACCCAATTCAAACCCTTTGGGAATAAAACGTTTTGTTTCAGCAATTTCCACATCATTTAAATGTGAATGCCACATTATAATGCAAATACAATACACAAAGAATCTTAACACCGGGAGATTTGAATTGGGTACAACATTGAGTTAACCGAATAGGTCTACGGGATTTGAGCGAAGAAAAGGAGGACTAATGCGCAATTTCAACCTCTCTTCACAAACAGTTCATTTAAAAGTACATGAAATGGCGTAATGTCCGTAATATATGTTCTTAATCAAGAGAAATATTTTGGACATGTCCTATTTTCGTTACAATAGATCGGCCACTACAGGTAGGTCAGAGTCGCATAAAACGTCGTAAAGTTCCCCTACAGACAGGTAACGCTGATTTGCGATGTAACCAATCAAAGCTTCAGCTGGGTTCAGTGTGCGTCTATCAAGAAAACGAATTTCTTGTGGAGTTAAACGCAGTTTCTCAGCAACAATCTTCCAGTGGTCTCCTGCAACATAAGAAAAGGGAAAAGGAAAATTACCCTAACTTTTTTTCATTCCCCGCCCCAATTAATCTCTTCTCCTTTTTAACGATTAATTTGCATAATTTGACTCTTTCGCTCATTGCGCGTGGCTCTGAGGATAGCCTGCGTAGTATGGCGGTTTTGTCGAGAGTACTATTGAGCGGCGAAGCCTCAAAACTCGCGGTTTCCCTACTCTCGCCCGCCTTTATCACCGCAGGCTACTCTGAGGAAAGAAAGACGACCGTTCGCGGTCTACCCTAAAATGCGTGTGATGAACATACTTTAGAAGGTGTCTCCATTTTGTACGGGAAAAGTGGATATGGCCTTAATTGCCTTTTACCCTCCCTAAGTTCTGATTTACCCAATGGCTCAGTACTTTTAATATAAAGCAAGCATTGTGCATAAAGAACAATGTGTTTTTAATTATAATGTGCATGGAGTGTGGCTCGGTTTCGTTAATATAAAGCAAGCATTGTGCGTAAAGAACAATGTGTCTTATAATGTGCATGGAGTGTGGCTAAAAGTTACTAGAAAGAACAGGCATGGTGGACATAACTAATAACAGAAGCCCTGTCCACACGTATCCGTATTCATTGGAAAACGCAACCTTTTTTCTCCGTTTTTTAAAAAAATCGGGTCCACTCGTAGCGTTTTCGCCCGTCCACACGTATACGCATTCTCGACCCCAGTGCTTACGGGTTTGGAACTCTGCGCCGGTGTAGCCAAAATCTGGTTCTTTGGGCCTCACAGCGCATGCTCTTTTATTCCAAAAAAAACGTTTTTCTTCTTTTATATCTACTTCATCGCGAAAGTTTTATGCTGCTTCGGAATTAGAACTGAAGAAATTAACGGAGTCCTTGAAGACTTTTCAGGTATCCAAGGCTCTTGTGGTAGCTGCTGAGAAAATACCGTTAAAAGTTCGCAGATTTGAGACTTGAAATTTGCATATGCTTGACAGTTGATTAAATATTTGCGTGGACTACTTCACGAAGCGGTAAGTGAAACCTGAATGGCTTGTTAAGATAAACATATGGAAATTCCAATAAAACTTTCCAAAATAAGAATTTAAGGTCCTTTTATTTATGTTTGTTCATGAATATTAAACGCTCCCGTAAAGCTACTTTGAGATGCGATATCGTGGGAACAGAAGACAACTATAAATATCTAGTCGCATTATAAACGCGTCGCGTCACGTCACGATTTACTTTTTCTGTTCACTTTTCCCTTGCAAGTCTGTTTTTGGGCAATTCACGACGTGAAGCTAAAGTTTTTATTCATACTCGGCTCCTTCGTGTGAATACGATGACGTGGCAGTCGAAGAAAAGTCAGTAATGTGTCATGGTTCTTAAATTTTAGCTGGCAAAGATGTCGGTGTATTTTTTATTATTATTATTTTTCACATTCAAATCTTTTTCTTGGTCAATTTTCGATATGTAGCTAAGGTATTTTATTTGAAAATTGGGGAATTCAGTTATTCTGCCTAATTATTTGAGCCAATGTTGTTTTGTAATCGCTGAAATCAAGAATCGGCCGGGCGTGTTTTAATACTTCAACATTTCTAGGGAAAAACCCGCTCACACGCCAGACACGCCACACGTTCACCCGCGCTCTTGCAAACTTGAATGGACCAATAAGAAACACGTTTATTGTTTTTTGCTGAAACCAATCAGAGACAATCTTGTTCCAGGGTTCCCCAGAGCTCTTCCTCCCTGGCCTTCAGGCGCAGAAGAGCTGTGGGGTCGAGATTAGACGCATACGATGAATCGATTTAAAAACGATAACTTACCCGACTGCGCATGCTTGACGCGTACGTGTTCGCTATTATGAGCCCGCGAAATGATAAATCGACGCCATCTTTGAATTTCTTTGGTGTGGGTATATATTGTTGTGACGTTCTTTAAAGTCGCAGAAACAGTTAAAATGTCAAAATAAGGGCAAAAACAAAGACAAACTAAAGGGAGATCCAACCTTCCGCCTCTTGACACCGGTAGCTAAAGTAACCTGATAAAGTTCTGCTGCCTCCTAGAATAATCAGCTTGAAGAATTCACAAAGGTAAATTTGCTTGAAAACAAGCAATTAGGTTAGAAATAAGCCCAATTATAAAAGACAAGAAAGGGAAGGGCCCTTCCGCCACCTTTAATAAGTTTCTAATATTGTGCGGAGTGGATTGGAACTGATAATTTGTCCTCAGCTTTTACGAAAAGTTCCGTTTTCGTTTGTCCACACGAACACGGGAAAACAGCGTTTTCAAAAAGTTCCACTCTGGAGAGAGTTTTCGAAAAGTTCCGTTTTCATTGATTGTTTTCATCGGATTCGTGTGGACGGAAGCCATATCCGTAAAGAAAAAGTTGCGTTTTTTCTGGACAGGGCCTGAAAGCTTTTTCAATCATACCACATGATAAAGCGATGGTCAACTCCTTTTCCAAGGAGATAGGAATTCTTCTCACATCAAGATTTTCACGTAACAAAGGACCTAGAAAAAATTTGATAAACAAGTTAGAACATTTCGGTCTATCCATAGTTTGAAAGTATATGGACAGATACATATACAAACTCATCCCAGCGCAAGTAATTGCAGAACCTACAAGTTAATATATTGACTTCACATATCTTGAAGGCGGAAGACAAAACAACAACTATAAAAACTGTAAAAAAAAATCGATACAACAGCAAAGCCTGAGGATGCATTTAAATGCACTCGCGTTCCGAGAGCCATGTATAAATTATTAAAACTGATAAACCCACCCGTTGTTCCAGGCGGTGTCATTTCTCTTAGATGAATGATGACATCATCCCTATTTGAAAGCTTAGCTTCCCTTGCGAAACAGCGAATCAGTTGTCTAGTGTGGCAATCTGCCTGTTCAAAAGAGGACTGGTCCAATTGCAAATTTTCTTTCAACTGACAAATAACTTCCTCCGAATCACAAGATCCGGGCGTAAGGGCTTTCAAGACATCATCAGGGATAGTTATCGCCTTCTCCACATGTTCTACGAAATAAAATGGAGCACGGTTAGAGGTGTTCCAATTGTCGTACCCTATAGCCGAGGCGCAGCATCAAAGCTGAGTGACTTTATGCTCCCGAGATCTATTTTGGCGTGTATTAAGCACCCACACCGACAAGAGCAAGAAACTGACGGTCTTAAAAGTCGTGGGACGCTAAACACCTGATCTCGTTAGTGAATTGGACGACGAAAGCTAGTCAGAATCCAACCTCAGTGTGTACTTTTTTCGGATCAAAACAATACATTTTTGATAACCGTCATGTAACCGAGCTAATCACTTACAATTAACACTACAGAGTATTTGAATTCCATGAACAAAATAAGGTCTGGGGTTCTAACTCTTCGAAGGAAAAAACGAAAACGAACCCCTACCCTGGACGCATAAAGTAGACTTGAATCCTCTGAAAAGTAGTATAATTTAAGACTAATGGGCTGATGGTCGGATGATAAGTTTAATGGATAGTATTTTACCTAAATTTGCTTTTTAATACTTGTAATCAACAGACTAGACTATGTCATACTAAATTTTATTGTGTGTGAATAAACCCTAGTTGCCCCAAAGCCTCTTTCTCAAAACGAGTGCAAGAACGAAAATTCACTATGAACATATTGTTTCTATTCTCGTGCATATTCACACTCATTACTATTCATCCAGAAATCCCCCGGCTAGTTCTCCAAAAAATAACTTCAATAGGACAGGCTATCGCACGGTTCTTATGCCTGTCACCAATAGAGAGGAGAAGTGTCACATCACATTCCATAGTAGATAACCTTTCTTGAAAGAGACGGCCATTTGCATTATTTTTATTTTATTTATTTTATTTTATTTGCCACACAATAATTACAAAAAAATATAGGAAAAGAAGAAAAAAAGACGTGGCGAGGAGACCTAACAGAAACTATAGGAGCTAATGAGAGGTTAGGCCTCCTCGAGCTATGAGCTAGAGCTGTTTCACATCAACTGAAGAAAAGAAGGCGAAAAGTCGAAGATGGAAAGATTTATGAACTGTTTTCATACTTACTCAATAATTTAATCTTCATTTTTTTCTTAAAAGAGGAGAGGGATTGAGAGTTGATGACCTTGTTGTCAAGTGAATTAAAAAACTTAGGCCCTTGAAAAAAGGGCGAGAACTTATTCATGATTGTACGACAATACGGTAGACGGTAGGCCTGGGAATTTCTTGTATTGTAAGAGTGGAATTGATTGCTTTGAGAGAAATTGTTATTAAACTTTGGAGGTAAGAATGAATTTTTGCAAGAATACATAAATTGGCCCAGTTGAAACAAATGGATATCATTAAAGTTTAGTATACCGAGGTCCTTAAGGATGGGTTCAGTATGAGCATTGTTCAAAATGTGATTTATTAATAATTCTTATAATGCTCTTTTGCAGGATAACAAGGCGGCGGAGATTGGTTTTATAGGTTGAAGCCCAAACGATATTGCAGTAGTAAAAATAAGGATAAATTAAGGAATAGTAGAGCATACGTAAAGACGATTTAGGAAGAAAGAAGCTGCATCTAGATATTATACCGATTGACTTCGCAACTTTACTTGTAACGTGTGATATTTCCGACTTCCAATTTAGGTTTTCATCCAAAATTACGCCTAAAAAATTTGTCTCCTTTACTTCAACAATATTTTAATTATCTATACTTATTTGAATATTACAAATTGAACGCTTTTGTCTTGGTTTAAAGACCATAAATTTAGTCTTTTTAAGATTTAGAGAAAGCATTGTCGAAAGATAGAAGGAAAGTGTGGGCTAACGTTTTGTTCCTGAGTGCAATGATGCACAGGAGTCATGCATGTCAATTTTTTAGTCTCTTCTGCCATATATTTGCGAAACCACGGTTTGCTGAGAACCAGAAATTTTGCTACGAACGTGAAGTACAGACTTTTCCTCTTGATTCTTCAGATGTCTGCGATTTTCAGGGATAAAAGAACGTGAGATAACAGTTAGTCTACAAGATAAAGAGTGTATCATATTCATCAATGTTTAGGACGATGAGATTATCTGTTTGAAAAACTTGCTCATGCCCATCTTACATTTATTTTTTCCTAAATAAAACGCTTAACACAGGCAGTAAAGGTGAATAGAGGATATGCAATTCTTTTGTATTGCTTCAACAATTACTTGCTCAAGCTTACCTTCATTACCCGCAAAAAGCCTTTCATCAACTTCGAGCTGTGAGAAAATAGATGTGAGAGTCGTTAACTAAAGGAACAATAGTTAAATAGTCTGGCCATGGGTCGGGGTGCATTTATTGGACACTTTGATCCTCCATGTTTTTAAGAATTTGAAAGCTCTAAGAATAAACCCTACATGGATTGTAACACAAAATGTTTGTCAACGACTACGCCGGCGTGGCTGTTCACTTACAGCAGTGAATTTAAGATTGTACGAAATGACCACCTGTTTTGGATTCCTCATCTTGAATGTATTGTGCAAAATCAGTAATGAAATCTAGTGTTAGTTATCTAATGTTATAAACCCATACAAGAAGTTGTAGCGTCGGTTTTAGTCAAAAAACTTGTACATGTTGGTTGCCTTGAAAAAAAAATGCATGGTCTAAGTTAGCGAGGGCACGTTCCGCCCCAGGCGGGGTGGATAGGTTGGAAGCTGTTATGGGTAACCTTAGTCCTTAGGGTGTTCCAAAATTCTTAAGTCACCAGTTGACATTTTCATCGTAACAATATCTTACAACATCTTACCAGTTGTTCTTCAAAGGGAAGCCAAGGTGCAAACTGCATGACCGGAACTCTGGGATTTTTAGTTAACGCAGATTCTGTACAAAAGACGTCTTGCTTGGAACGGTACAACTCGGTAAGGGACCAGAAGTGCAGGCATTGCTCTTCTTCGCAACCTTCTTTCTGATGTGTTCGACAGTAGGCCACCGATCCTCGCTTGCAGCAAACTGGACATAAAACACTCATTTCATATTTCATATTCTTTAACCAACAAAACTCGTTACGCATGCACTCAAGCGTCAAACCCAATTGCTTTCTCACAACAGCGCAACAGTTAATCCCAGTTGTGCCTCTGTGACAATGTAGAGATGATGACATATTTGATGACGCATCCTCAGCCAATTCTAGGTTGTGACTTCCTCTGTGCATTACAATCTCAACCGTTGACGAGTTGCAAATCAAAATAACGGAGTAGTCATCTTCAGTGGTGAAAAACCTGGCAAAGCCATTGAACAAATGAGGGTTATCATCCCTCCACAATTTGTCTTTGCCCCACTGAAATAACTGCAGTACTAGCCGCGGGAAAAGCCCTGCAGGGACTAGACCACTCTCGAATTTGATAAACAAAGAAGGAAACTTTGCAGAGGCAGCCAACTCAGTGATCTGCTTCGGTGGGGGCGACTTTAACATTGAAGGGACTAGGTAGCTCTTGCTGCTTGTTGTATCACATGGCCAGGAGCACAACAGGCAAAATTTCTCCATGATTTCAATAAGAGTGGCACATGTTTCTTTCTCGTTAAACAAAGGACCCCAAACATGTGCTAGGAGATCTTCATCCAGAATTCCTTCCCTCTCAAGCTTAAGCCATGAATCCAAGAATTTCTTTTCATCAGCATCATATGGCTTGACAGTGATCACCTTTTTAAAAACGTCAATTAGCCACTGGGGATTTAATATTATGATTTTTTTCAGGTCGGCAGTGTCATCAAAATGGATTAAGCACCTTAGGTCATGCAGGTAGTTCATCAAGGTCGTGAACTCGTTCTCTTCGTTGACTTTGCCGACCTCCGAGGCGATATCTTTTGCCGCTTCCAGGGAAATGCATTTATATCCCTTTTTCTTCACAGCTTGAAGCGCCTTCTCAAATCTCAACCACTTCAATGGAATGGTCGCCTTGATGTGCGGAAGTTCTTTAGCCTTTTCAAGTACTTTCTGTCGCAAGCGTGCGACTTCTGGGCAGTCAGAGGATTTGACCCTCAGACTTGTGTTATCTACAAAGAATACATCACACAAATGGTCACCATAAGGTTTTTTCTTCAGATAACCAAAAATTATACGACATAATTTTCTAGGGTCTTGACCGCCGAATGGTTTATCAGCATGCGTGCATACCAGGAAAACAGCAGGAAGTTTCTTTGGCAACACATCTGATGAGCAGCATTCTTCGTCGCTACAAGTTAACGAGGCCACAGACGTCATCCAGAAGTTGAGATAATCTATATTAGTTTTCAGATTTGCGCTCTCTGGTATTGCTTCGTATACACCTTGTTTCTCCAAAGGCTCAGCCTTGCCATATGGATCTAAGCTTAGGTCATACACCAAGCAGTAAAT
The DNA here is from genome assembly GCF_958299795.1 of Porites lutea. Classification (NCBI taxonomy): domain Eukaryota; kingdom Metazoa; phylum Cnidaria; class Anthozoa; order Scleractinia; family Poritidae; genus Porites; species Porites lutea. Next base: position 7,033,826 of record NC_133207.1, on the reverse strand, counting down.
TGCTCGTGATGTCAGAAACAGTGGGTGTGTATTATAAAAAACTGACTGTCCCGAAAAATCCCAAAAATTAGAACACACGTCTAAATCGCCAGTCACAGCTGCTACTTCTTCGAACTCAGAAGTTTGGTCCTCGCTGCTCTTTTCTGTTACCCAAGGCTCTGTGGTCACTTTAAAATAGGAAGGATCCACTTCTATGCCAATGGTGCTATCTTCTCGTGGGTTATAGCATATCCCCATTAGTGACTTCATTAAACTGGTCTTTCCTGCTCGGTGTTGTCCAATGAGCATCAATGGAAACCTTCTGTCAGACGTTTTTCCATGCGTGAGAGCCTTTTTATAAGCTTCCACGGCGGACGAACCCCGCGCAAGAATCTCTGGAGGTACTATAATGTAAGAGCAAATGTTTCACAACCTCAGTTTTCTAGTCCATGGGTGTTGCTTCCGAAGATTTGACAAGATAAAAAGTTAAAGTAAGGGGGAAAACAACGTTGTATTTCTCAACTCACTGATAAGGTTTTTAACTTAACCTGACCATCCTCTGGTGTCATAAACTTTCGGTCACAAACTCACACCTATATTTCAAATTAATACACGTCTTTGCACATTCAACGAGAATCTAAAATAATATGATGAAAATTAAAATTAAGTGTCAACGCCAAAAACAACAAAACAAAAATTGAGTGAGGCTGACCACTTAAAACAAAAGCAAAGTTCAGCCTGTAGAATCAGTAAACAATTCTAAAGAAAAGAAACAATGATCAAAATAATAAAACTTTCCTTACCCTTGTCATGAAACAAGAAGGCTTGTGCTTCCTTTAGAAATTCTAGAAACTCAGGCAGCTTCTCAGTTATGGCCTCTGGTTCCCATAATCCGCTGCTAAGTAAAGTGTCCCACTCTTTGTAGCGCACATGGACGTCAGTCTATTAAACGGTAAAATGGAAAGAGAGTAGTTCAGGTAAAAGCTTTACATCTAAATCTTACCATAAGGTGAGTGAAGATAATATCAAATGGTCAATGCACAAATGCATTTTGTTCAAGATTGTCTACCTATTACTGTCCACAGTGACCCAATCGCTTGATATTAACCAAGGTAAAGTTTTTGTACTGGGCCGACAAATGCCTCAATTATTGACACGGACGGATATATGCTCTCGAGGAACGACACTTTTCGACAGCATAGAGCCTTTAGTAAAGCGAAAGTGGCGATATCTTGGTGGTTCTGAAACCTTAAAAAGGTGACTTTTCAGTTACCAAAAAGTTTTTTTATCTGCTCCGGCGAAGACATTTAGTATCCTAGCAATACGTAACAACCTATCTGTTACGTAACCTGACATTTACATCGCTGATGAAGTTCGAGCGAACCCAAGGAAATATTGATTTTCCTTCAAAGTGCTGCTCTGACCTTTGAAATTTGTATTCTATTGAAAAGTCAGCCACCCTTCAGGACCGTCCGCGCGCGGATCGCTGTAGCGTTAGTTGTTTTTATAAAAACCCCTATAAACCATATATTTTTTAAAAGCTTAATAATTCCAGATTATGGATTTGAACTAACAAAAACGATTTACTTAAATGTGTTTCGAATTTGGAACGCTTTGTGTAAAAGTACACGTCTCTATAAATCATGTTCCACTCACGCCGGAAATAAACGGAAGAAAACAAATTAACACCGCATTCGCTTCTCAACACGTTCCACTAAAAAACCGTGTCTCAAATTTTTGACAAGTGGGTTTGTTTTTCTTTTATTAGCAAATGAAGTTGGGGAAGGCAATTAATCAACACCACCTGTGGAAAAAAGTTCTAGCTTTAAAATGAAAAGGAGTATTAAAATCCGCAGACACAGTTTGGTAGAAGAGATATAAGGCATCACTCTTGCCAAATTTTAGCCAAATTGATTGAAAGGCTGCCGACTTGGAGTTCAAAACGTGCGAGTCGATCGGCAAAATTTGCGTTCGGAGATAAAATAGAAAATACATTTTTGGCGGCATCCTACCTGGAATGAGATTATAACACCTAAATGTTTATTCTGATTGATATCAGAGAGGGATCAATTTTCTCTAACAGTAGGACAGGTAACATGTAACAGGAACAAACTTTCGCGGCAAGCAGCGGGAAATAATTATTTTGCTTCCAGTCAGTTCAATTACACCGCGTGTGGACAAAAGACAAAATTTGTTGAGGTAAGTGAACGTACATGTATAGTAATCGTTTAATTTACAAACAACAATCCGATTTTCATGTGACAATAAAAATATATTGTGTTTATTTCTTGAAATGTTGGTTAGGTTGGGAAAGATGCCGAAAACCAGTGCGAAATCAACACGAACGAAAGCGAAAAGCAAACGAAAGGCGACAGCAGACCCCGCAGAAACTGCAAGTGAAGTTCCAGTTGTCGATATCAAGGAAACAATGATGTCTGAAATGAGAGATGTTGGGTAAGGATGAAGTAGATTGCGTAGTAGTTATCTGGTTATACCATCGATAGACCAGAAACAAGGCAAAATCTTTCGAAAGTCAAAGCATGATCACAAAATGGCTTACGAACCGCATGGTATCAACATAATTAATTCTTCCTTTCAGTTACGATGGGAGTCATTTTGCCATGTCTCTAGAAGCAAGCGTGGAAAATAAAATGAAGCGAGGGAAACCGCCACGCAGAAACCGCTATTTACACTACTGTCACTGGGCACACGCACTGTTGGTATGTATCGTGCTCGTTTGAGAAGTTTGATCGTTTGTTGTTCTAATTGAGGTCACGTGTTGCAAGCAAGACAGGTCTATTGGACACCCTGTAGTCAATTTCAAATTCACTCACTATCCGCTTATACATCTGTACGGCAGAAATCCATGTTTCTGTGTCGGAAATTTCAAGGAAAGGCGATTTTTCTAGTATCATCGTAAAATTGCTTTATATAATGAGTTGCATTGGTACTTTTTTGGGATAAAAAATACTGGTTGGGATCTTATGGGTGGCAAATCCTTCCATGCATGGGTCTCAGTAGCACAATAACTTTGGTAGGTTTTACCATTTTTAAAAAATTCAGCTATGGGTTGAAATATAAGCAATTCCCGGTAGGGTAGTTTTGTTGAGAATTCCTAAAGAGAATGCATGCTGACCGTTTCTCTGATGACTTTATTTCCTATGCTCCACGTGTGTTCTTTAGAAAGGATAATGCTAAAGCCTGTACTAGCAGTGTACTCTGTTCGTTTAGAACGACGCCAATGTATAAAATGAAATTCGTCTCCCTTGGGAAGATGCAGTCCCATCGGCTCTTCATCCGTCAATGTTAACTCAGACAGGTAGGTCAATAGAGCATCTTGGATGTTTTCGTCTGGTGCATAGTCCAGGTCCTGAGAGCTATCTGTGAATAGAGAATACTGCATTAAGGATCTTGAAAGGATGATCTGATGACCCTCTTCACAGCAATTCCTATTGAGAACAAACCTCCATAAAAAACGTGGCCTGGTGTGAACTATAAAACGAAAGATAAATAGGAAATGGGTTAATGAAAAATTACTACCGGTAAGAAAATTATGCGGAGCGTTCGCCCAAGATTGCAAAACTTTACAACGGCCTCTCGTCGACTGCAGTAAAACTTATAATGCTCCAGCTTATAAAGGTGAACACCATTACGAGCGAAAAAGCTCTGCTTCGTATTTCAAAAGCCTCTCTGACCGCAAAAAATGATAAAGTTTAGTTGCTCCTGAACATCTTAAGGTATTTCGTAAGGGTGCAAACACGCATTTAATTATGTCGGCGGTGTCTGGCATACACGTAAACAAATCTGCGGCAGATTGTAGTTGTTGTACAAAAAAGTCGCATATAAGCGCCGCGCGTGGGTGGAGCACCATAGTTAAGGAAATGTGCTAATCTACCCATTCGAGAAAATCTGGTAATCACGTGACCGTAGACTGAGCGAGCGAGTGACCGTCCGTCCGCACCACAGGCATACCAATCTAAAATAACTCAATCAACAGGTATGACAACCCAAATGCAACTCAAGGTTGTATTTGGAAGGAAATCACACGACCGCCCGGAAATTTAAAAAGAAAAAACAACAACAAAGTCGCGTCTTTTTCGGCGTTATTTTTTTTATGTTTACAATAAGGTGGATAACAGAGAAAGAGCTACAGCGAGTTATTGAAAACAAAGGAGACGAATTTCGTAGGAAGAAAAACATGGAAATTCAAGGCGGCGATGAGAAAATGAGAAATGCTAGCGGCCAGCAAGGTGAAAATGAGCGGCAGTGAAAAATAAAAGCGAAGATGAACACAGGAAACAAAATATTGGGTAAGCATATACGACAATTCCTCCATAAAAAAAATGTGTAACTAGGAAGTTTGACGTTTTAGTCGTACAAAACAGCCTTGTAGTCCTGCAAAACAACGGCAAGGGATAGACCAAAAAGCGTGCTGCACGTGCAAATTTGTTTTTTGCTAATTAGAAGAAAAAGTGTGTTGCACATGTAATTTTTTTTTTCGGTAATTAGATCTATTAGTCTTGAAGCCATTTTCATTATACCTTGACATAACGTCTCACTCTGCTTCTGTTTGCAAATTGTCATTTCAATTACATCACCATCTTCTTTAACAATGTTCATAAAACAGTTAATAGACACCAAAGTGTCTCCAAAGTTCTACAGAAAACAAACCCCCTTTTTAATGCCGCCTTACAGTGTCATTTTCAAGAGTTGGGTATCGCCGCATTATTTTTTCTTCGAGTTTAGTCTAACACCTCTACACCGCTTACTTATCCTACCTCTTCGTCCCTGAATGTGGAACCTGCAGTCAAATTCACAGCCTGGAAACAAGATGTCTGCTTTTAAGTACTTCAGAGACGTGAGAACTAGCCATCCCCGACATCTTGACCGTGTATCTTCATCTTTGAAGTGTATCTCTCCCAAAATGTTCTTCACATCAAAAGGAATCGGTATGTCTTCCAGCCTTTGCTTGGAGTTCTCGTTTGCAACCCATACCTACGTTAAAAAAATGGATTATGTTGTGAAATCTGACATATGAACATTGATCATTCCCGAAATAGTGCCTAGTACATAACCTGCTTCAAATAAACACTCTTTTTGTGGTTCAGTGTTTATGTTAAATGAAGAGTCGGGCGTCGGGTAGTGAAAAGTTTTACTATTTACCTCATTAAATATCATGGGCGCTCTCTCTGATCTTTTTACGTATCTTTGAATATACCCCATAGTAAATTTATCTGGGGAAAGTGCAGTTATTACTTTTGTGGGTGGGCAGGTTCTTAGGATCAGTTTTGTGAGGTATTTGTTTCTTAAAATACACGTGGAGGTTTGTGTATTTATTCATAAAAAAAAAAAACATTTACTTACCAATTATTAGACACAGACCTCAGGATTGTGAGCACGCGGACTTACCTTGCATCTCAACAAGAGAGAATTCAGTTGATACCAACATGGTGTCAGAAATGTTAAATCATATCTTGAAACATAACCTGTCTCCTCAGGACAGGTTTCCTTGTACTGTGTTCTTAATGCTCTTTCATTTGGCGTAACCCCTTCCAAGTTAAAAGCTAGCTTCCAGTGTTTATTGTTACGGTAGTTTATCTTTTCTGTGGCCTCTCTAATGCTCCACCGTCCATCCCGAACATCCTCTGAAGGAAAAATGATAAAAAGCGGTCTATGGATTGCTGTTAACAACCAACATTCACAAGCCCATACATAACACTTCATAAAGTAATGAATTTAGCTGATAATTTATAGTAAAACTGAAAGAAACACTACCTCGATCCGGAACTTTAATTGTAACCTTTCCAAAGTGACACCACATGTCGGCCTTTGGTATCAACTCTTCAGCCATTTCCTGTTTAACCTTACGTAGAGATACCAAGACGTCCTTCATTAGTTGTTCTTTATAGCTTGGATGACCAGCGTCAGAAGTGTATGGTTCCTAAGCGAGAGAAAGGAAGTAAGGTGTTTGCCTTGCTTATTAGGGAGTTTAAGATACGGAGACCACGGACTACGAACTACGGCTGGACGAGCGTTGTCCTTTGTTTGTAGCAATGGGTTGAGTCGTGCAAATATAGAACATTAAGATTACACGATAGACAGTAGACTACAAGAGAAGAGGCGGAGAGGGAAACAGCACGCAAAGATCTTCTTGTTTTCATCACAGTTCACAAAAATGCAAGTCAGTTTTGCATGTGATCTTATCCTTAGAACAATAAACAAATTCTTCCATACTTGAAGGAAGCGATTACGTCGGGTGAAACTGGTGAACAAAGTTTTAGTTACACAGGTTTTATTTTTTTCGCCCATGAATACTTATGTCAAATATTAAAGAAATAGACAGAAATAGTAATAGCTCATTTATTAGATTTAGAAGATGGACTTCTCCCACTACTGATCTGATGTAGTTTGAAGTATTGAAATGCCGAGTTTCGATTGTCTCGAAGATGTTTACATCATTTTCATTCAGCAAAAGCGATACAAAAACTCGCATAAACAAAGGTCACACAAGTAGAAAGACACACTAATCAGTTCGAGCAAACATTGAAACTTTTCAAGTGCGAACTAGAAAGTAAGTTACCTGCATGATTTCTCTTCTCCTCGGCCGTCAATCTGAATTCTCCGTACAAACAGCTAAGCTTATTTAAATATGAGCTTAGCTAGATAAAAATGTAGTCACAACAGTGGATTAAAAGCGTAAATATGAGCAGAATTAGACACAACTTACATATTTCGCTTCCCTCTCACTTAAAGCAGGTGAATTGAAAACTTTTTTAAGAAAAGACGAGATTCTTGAATTACCGAAACGGCAAAATACGACCAAAATGTTCTCTGAGTCCCGACCACGCGAAACAGCTCAACAACTCACCGTAGCCGCAGGATTACGTGGGAAAAATGAACAGTCACGTGGTTTTGATCATGCACAGTAGCATGTTTAAGCGTAGTCGTTAGTCCGTAGTCGCCGTATCTAAACTCCCCATTTTTTAGCTTCACTACGCAAACGCTTGGTGGAAAGCTTAAAAAACATGACGTCAACCAAACAGCATCCAAGATGACATCGCCTTCGAGTTTACTATGCAAAACTGGTAAAAATTTCAAATCTGCATGCTAAAACTTGAAAAGAATATTCATAAACAATAACTGTCAGTCCAAAGAAAGAATTGGGAGAGGCAACCAATGAATGGAGAACAGAGGAAATTAATCACTTGTATGACACACCTGTGGTTCACATTGTTCGGCTGGTTTCAGTCGGTATTGTACGAGCGGTCCGGTTGGATGGCCATTTTTCAGCACCTGCTCCAGTTTCAGTTTTGGTACCTTGAGATTATAGTCATCGATCCAGCAACTGGCTTTCGTGTTTTGTCGTCCAACACCTCTCACTCTTGCAAAAGCCTTCAACATAAGCCAAAACACATACTGTAAAGAAGAGCCCAAGATTGAGATAACAAAAGCCTCTGGCCACTCTTAGATAGAAGTAAATTTCTGCATGCCCCCTTCCCGATTCTGTTTCCCAGGCATCTCGTCATGAAAAGGTTCAAAGCGTATGACCTATAAGTAGCTTATTCCAGGCATTCAGACAGAAACGAGGACGGCGCAAATAGAAGCGTAGTAGGAAAATAAAGCGAGGATACTCCCCTGAAGAAACTTGAAAAATTGGATTGTCCAAGGTTGAATTTCGCGTGTTTCCTTTCCCCTCTCCTCGCCATTTTGCGCCACTCTCCACTGTGTCTGAATGCCTGCTCGAGGTATTAGGGGGTTTCGTAGGCACGCTTGAGGCAGCATTTTGTGTATTCTGAAGGCATTCATATCTTACATCAGACAGTAGAACCCGGTCGATACATCCACATTTGTGGTCGTGTTAACGAGAAAGCGTCCTATCATGATATGAGTGTTTGGTGAAATATTTTTTAGTTTTTGAGATTTAAGGTTCTGTCTTTAAAAAAAGTAAAAAAGGGCTCGTCGTTAAGACCCCTACGTTTACTCCTGATTTACTCAAAAGCTAAAAGCGGATTGGACTGTCATGATGATTTGACGGACTAGACTTTGAACGTCCATAATTCGACTTCATAGTTCAACGGATTGCGGTAGTTAGTGAGAAGAAAGATTGCTTTCTTAAAAACATAAAATGACCTTCTTAAAATATAAATTAAAATGAACGTTTCCTACTTGTAGATGTGAAGCACGATGCGTAGATCTACACTTACGAAAGACAACTTTTACTCACCACTATTTCTCCAATTAGCACTTTAGCATACTCTCTTTCTTCTTCTGTTCCAGAGATTATGTAAATTTCTTGATCTTCACGATCTGAGATTACTTTTGCTCCTGACTGGGCGGAAATGTGTCGGAGTTTAGCTGCCTTTTTTCCTATCACTAAACCCTTGAATCTGTCTTCAACCTTTATTAGTTCCCGCCTTCTTCTTTTGGCACTATCCTGCACAAAAAAGACTAAATTCAGGCCATGTTCACACTATACTGGATAGCTTTTGCGCCGGTCCGAAACCCATACCAGATAAGGCTTCTGTTCACATGGTGCGATTTCTGTAACGGAGAGAAGCTGTGCATCTCTGATAGGTTTTGATCATAGTATACCGGATAGCTTTTCTTGTCGGCACGAAAAGCTCCCGGCGGGTACTCCTGGGAATTCTTAATGGGGGTGTGCCGTCCGGTTCTCCAGACCATATTTCTCTTTCTTTCTTAATCATTTGGAAATGAAAGGATAAATACGTTCATACACTCCCGTAGTTCCCATACCCGAATCCAGACCGAACTGGGCAAAATAAATACCTGTTTTCAGACCAAAAGGAGCCCAAAAACCATACCCTTTGGGGCGGCATATACCTTTATGGTTTATATAAGGGAGTAGCCCCCCCGGGGGGGGGGGGAAAGCTATGTATCCGGGACGTATAATGCGAACATGGCGTCATTATATGTGGCAGGTAAATAGATCATTTTCATAATATGGGAAATCATATTGTGTCAAGAAGTGGAATTCATTTCGTTTTTTCTTTCTTTTCTGTTTTGAGTTTTTAGCATCAACGAAAAAAATCGCTGAAGCATATTTGTACTTTTAGTAGAATGATACCACCGTGAAAATGATCTTAAAACTATTTTTGGGTACTGTAAGTAGTTACTGCTCATTTAAAAAGTTTAAAAGGAACGTGATCTTATTTAATATTAATAATATTTATTTGTTCGGTCGACTATGGTCATAAAAATGAAATCTGTATTATTTAAGACACTGTTTAAAAATACCAGTTACAAAAGAAGAGCTTATTCCAACCTCCAGCCCTCGATAGCTTTACATGACCTAACATTGATCCTAAAATGCCCAGCATTTCTATTTCTTGATTTCTTAAGTCAAGAAGCCTTAACTCCTATATTAACTCCTATTTTTAACCAGTCACAAAAACAAAAAATTAACAATCAAATAAACAAATCGAGCTCAGTACACTAACTGCACTACTTGGTTATCTTTTTATTTGGCATTCGTTTCTGCAGAACATTTAGCCACTATAAATAAAAGGTCGCTTGAGAATGCGAAATATATTAAGAAGTCATTGAAGGTGGCATGACATTGCATAAAGTATACTTGCTGATGATGGGTTTAATGCAGGCTCTTAAGTGTACTGTGAGAACTATTTCCTGTACTGTAACTATGGGTTTAACACTTTACCACTATTCCCTTGATAAGCCTTTCAGCATGTGCAGTTTGTTCTTCATCACCAAAGATTGTAAATCCGGCTTCCTCCTTGCTTTGGGAGACTAATCTTGTTCCAGTTGTCTCCGTAATTTCACGCTGCTTGTGGCCACCCTTTCCAATAACATGACCCTTCAGACTCACTGGAACGTCTACAAATTTACTTTCTTCTTCTTCTTCTTTTTCTTGTTCTTTACTTTGCTCCCGGAGATTATCGTGCGACAACCTGACAGTTTTAATAGGACAAAGAAATCCACTGAGATACATATACTTTGTTAAATATGTAGAATTAGTGTAGAATGTTTTAGCTGTGATTTATGTTGTCATCTGTGACAATATATAGTCGCCTGCCGATGCACGTTAGATTTTCCAAAGTTATCCTTTTTCTCCGATTTTTTTTCTTTTACTTGTAAACCCTTCCACTGCCGCTGGTTGAAAAAAACGCACAGTAAAAAAGAATTTTTTTTACAAATGAGTCAAGATAACTCAATTTTGAGTGAAGTGTTACATTTTACTCAATTTATTGAGTAAAATTACTCAATAAACGGCTTGGAAACTAAAATTTGATAGCATTTTGTTTTGAATAAGGGTATAGGCATGATTTTCAGTGGAACATGCCTAGCGAGCGTAAAAAACGCATCCAGTCTGAGGATTAATGAGAGAGGGAAAATTTTATATATTTAGGCATGACAAAATTCAAGGGAACATTGGTACTTAGAAATAACATCTCATAGGCATGGAAAAAATGGGTTCATGCCCTCGCAGCCCAAAATTGACCGAGCTAAACTTAGGTCCCAGATCTCTCGCCGGGTTGATAATTCATTCCCAGTTTTTGCTCCTCTGGTTTGGCATGCCCGGCATGCCGATGGTGAAGCCAGTTGGTTTGGCATGCCCGGCATGCCAGGCAAGAAATTGACATGCCCAGCGAGACTGATTTTGATGTTCGCTTCAGCATCGTATCCTGAGAATCACATATAATCGCCAAATATATCTTAGGGAGCTTGAAGTGACAGGTTTCATGCCTGGCAATAAATGCATAACAAAAAAAGTCATGTTTGTCACAATGTGTGTCACGGGATCGACTGGCAAAACTGAAGACAGAAGCCTGGATTTATAAATAAAAAGCACAACAAAACAACATTATTCATGCATAAAATAGAATACTTAACTTGCAATCAAAGATTAATCCTTTTATTTCAAACCGATACTGACATTTCTAGGTCCAGATTTAAATTTGATCGCGGAAAAGCGTCTTAAACAATAAGATAACAAATCTTCTCAGTATAAACTTATCCATGCTTAAGTTTTATCGCGTCGGAATGTTTCCCGGTCAACAGCATTAAAAGACTGGTGAAAATTAAGCTTACCAGGTCGTTCAAGTCAGTACGAGAGTACGACGTTAATACTGCAAAGACGTTCAGATTTGGTGAATTTGGACTGCCTTCTCAGAGAGATTTTGCTTAGTTTTTCAGTACGCTTCTTGTCGGCTATGCGAATCTCGCAAACTGTTTTACTCCTTGCTGACGATAGTCCTTTGAGCAACGTCATCTGCGTCATCCGAAGATACCCCGAGCACGCACGAAATCGGCCGAATTTCCGCAGAAGTGTTTTCGGATGACGATGAATCTAGTTTGATGTAGCGTGGCAGTTGTGGCGTCACGATGTCGTCATGTGTCTTCGCACTTGTTTGTCTTTTTTTTCTGCGGTGCATAGTTGAGATGTTGGTGAATGCTGGACAAGAAATGGATTCTGCGAGAGACTGTAAGTACAAATTTAGTATTAATTTCGTAAAGAAAAAGCCTGAATATCGAACAAATCCCGTAAATTAGCCTTTTGGCATTCAGTTTATCTTGCTGTTGAGCATGCCTAAGAACTCCGGCATAAGTGGTTGTCAACTCGTTCACTTCGGATTGTTTCTGTTTGTATGTCTTGTAATCTTCTTCTGCTGCTAAGAAGACTAGCTAGAGAAAACTTCAAAAATATAGAAACCAAAGCTAAAAAAAGTCAGATCTAATTTTATAGCTCGAGTATAATTATTTTTGGCACCTACGGTCATATTTTTTCACTGTAATGGTAAAGTTACTTATTTTTGCTGCATAGTTTGACTGTTGTTTGAAAGACAATCAAACGGATATTACAATCACTTTTGGAGACAAAATAAAATATCCGTAAATCAACTGCCAAAATCAGATTTGGATTTCGCTTTAAAAAAATGAACATGCTGCAGGTGTCAATGCAAAGTTGTAAACAACTCAATATAAGCAGTCTGTGAATGTGCGTTTAGGTCCACAAAACTAATTTTTCTTTTGGACATCTCATCCAAGCAAAGTCTTAAGGCTTACATTGCTTGTCTACGAGTGTACTACAAAATGCTTTGCTACAGTAAGCCTCTGAGAGGCGATTCTGTTAAATTTATAGGACACTAAAATGCAAATAATTCTAAGCTTAAACAACCTGGCTGGGTCCGACTTTTGAATTACAAAATGTTCACGTTTGCTCGCTCTACTTTGAATGAACATGGTTTTTGAAATGATTTTGTACTATTTTAACCCGAAAATTATGACTGGGTTATAAAGCTTTTAAAACGGACGAAAACTAAGCTAATAAACAAATTCAATGTAAAAAACTAAGATTTAGTCCCGTTTTCAGCTTTGCTTTGTGGGCCGAAAAATTTACCTTTACGCAAAAACAAAAGCAAACAATGAGGCTTTTATTCGACATTTTTTCTGAGAATTTTATCTGATCAATTTAATGTCACTAGCATTGTTTTCGTACAGGAATTTTCCTAATTATATGAGCTTTTAATTTAATAATTTTGATACTCTATAAACTTCTCATTTGATAGCTTCACTTTTTTATACACCGATTGAGAAACAAATTCGCTCTCGTTAAATCCTATTTTATGACCTATTTATACGAAACATACGAAATGATGTAACCGGACAGGCTTTAACCTTTGGTCCTAATTTACTTTTTCTTCGCAAGCCCTAATCAGCTGACGGGCCATGAGAGAATATCGCCACAAAAAGATGCGAAAAAGTTTTCGCAGAGTTTCCTTTACATATTCCGGCTTTATATGGGTCTACACCTCACCTGCTTAAAAATGAAACTGTTGTTCAATTAAGTGTCAGTCAAACTCGGTATAATCTTGACATGCAAATCCAAATGCACAGGTTTATTTCGCAGTAGAAGAGCGTGTAAACATCATCGAACAATGCAATGTAAATTGGCTAATGTGAAACCACGTTTCTTTCACTTTATTTACCATGCATTTATCTCAATTGCATACTCTTGTGAAATTAGCCTCAGACAATTAGTTTCGACCTTTAACAGACTCAACAAGCCAGCATGAAAATATGTTAAGAGAAGCTGAGCTCTACATGTTCTATTTCTTTTTTTCATATTGCCCTTGCATGTGTTAACATTCCATTTCTTTTTTGTTACAGGTAACTTCCAGACATGACGAGGAGATAATTACTTTTCTAGAGAGCAATTCTTTGATACTGTCAGTTATTACTGACTTACTTTGAGTTAAAAACAAAGAACACAGACACTGGTAATGACACAAAAACATTAATCCCTGGCAAGCCTACAAAACACGAAAGAGGAACTCAGACTCCTTATCAAAATGTGAAACAAGATAAAAACAGCTTTTCTGACGTAGGGAAAATTGCGTTAGAGAGATTTGTAATTGCAACGTTATATTTAAGCACATTGCATTGTCAAACATCATAATTTACTGAATAATGAACAGTGATTTTGGGGCTTAGCTCAGTTTGTAATGAACTTTGAAAGATATTCTATAACCTTGTATTTTTAAAAGCTTTCATGGAACATAGATGCATTTTATTATACAATGAAAATAGTCTCTGTCTCTCTTTTTACTGATTTCAGTCAATTCCATTTTATTCGCAATGTGAAATGGGAATCCTATTAAAGACCCATTAAAAGGGGTGAGGAGTTTTTACAATCCCCCAACAGGTCATCTCCACGATGACGCTGTTTTATTACTACGGCAGAATCCCTCAGGGTTTTTCTTTCTTGTGAAAATTATAGCTTTTGTCATTTAAACTTCGCTGGGACAACCAAATCTATGAAAATGAAAGGAACAGCAATGACGTCATCGTGTAACCGTTCATCAAAAGATAAGGACTGTGATCTGTTTAGTTTTTTTTTTTTAGCCAGGCTTAAAATCTCTGTAGATTCAAGGAATTATAACCTGTGCGTTGAGAGCATGCCAGAGACCGATTTTGGCATGCCCGGCATGACCCAGATTATGGCACGCCCGGTATGCCAGAGAATTTGGCATGCCGGGCATGCCAGAAAATTTGGCATGCCCGGCATGCCGGAGATTTTGCTGGGTATGAATTACTTATTACTAGAACCTAGGCTTCTCGCGGCCTGGGTGAGAAGGTCACGGAACCTCAAATTATGCTTACAGGGCATGCGAAATTCTGTTGCATGCCAATTTCAATGCAAAACCACTCTGGGGCCACCCCCTCTATTACCAGTGAGCAAATCATTGACGATAGGCATGGGAAAAATCCTTGTATGCTAACCAACATTGAAAACGTAGCAGAAATGTCCTCAGTTGCTGAGTCATGCCCTAGGGGAGGTTTTAAAATACAGAATTTCCTGACATGGATGAGGGAATTTTCAGTAAACAGCATGCGATCATGCCGGCTAGGACGTATTGCGTCCGTATTGCCCCTTTTTACAGCTAGCTAGGCTCATTTTTAGGTTCCACGGCCTGAAATGACGAAAAATTCATGCCCTAAATGTAAAAAGTCCAAAAACGTCCTCGAAATTTTAGTTTCCAAGCCGTTAATATGAGTTAGCTTTCGTAACCCTCAGAGAGAGTTATAACAACTCACTATTCTGAGTAAAATGTCTATGATCAAAACATGTGAGTAAAACATTTACTCGCTGAGTAATATAAATCCTTTTACCTTTTATGGTGAGTAAAATTAACACCTTATTTCGAGTTACTTGGCTGTGAAGCAGACAACTGAGTAAAAACACTCACACAAAGTTTACCGATTCGTTTCAGCGTTGCAAATTAAGGAAGGCACAAAGCTGCAATGATCTCAGTGGTATACCGATCTACCAAGCGGTTTAGCTATCAGAATCTATACGCTACGATCAAGCGGCAAGCTATCCCAAACTGATTCAACACCAAAGCTACAACTGTCTTCTGTGTCGTCGTCTTCATCAACCTGTGCTCGTTCAGCAACATTATTACACTGAGTTTGGATCTGCAGTGCTTAACCCTAATCTGTGAAAGGCAGTTCTTAACCCTAATCTGTAAAAACTACGTTGTGTAAATTTCATGAGGGGTCAGAAGGGGCTACGGTCGAAGGGATCTAATGATCCCGTTGTTCTCATACGAACATTGATCATTTGTTTTGCTCAACCAATCATTTGTCTCGATCGCGCAAATAAATCATTGACTTGATCACGTAGAACACTTGAACCAATCACTGGTCTTGGATCAAATTATCGTTGGATAAACGAGCGCTCAAAAATAACGATTTTAATAATAATAATAATAATATACAATATTTATAGAGCACTAATTCCCAATGGTCCAAAGGCGCTTTACATAATAAGAACAACAGCAAAATCCTAAACCTACAAAACTACAAAACTACATTGTCATCCTATAAAAATTCCCAATGGTCCAAAATCGCTTTACATAATAAAAATAACAACAAAATCCTAAATCTACAAAAACTACAAAACTACATTGTCACCCTATAAAAACATCATCATTCTATACGACAACGTCATAACAAATTTTAAAAAGCCAAGTCCTAAGCTTAGATTTAAAAGAAGAAAGGGAATTACAAGATCTAAGTTCGAATGGAAGTGCATTCCAAACAGAAGGTGCAGCAATAGTAAAAGACCGGCCACCATGATGTAGAAACTAAAAATTGATTAGAGGATCTAAGAAGTCGACCAGGTGTATAAGGCTTGATGAGATCAGTGATATAGCTAGGTGCAGCACCATGAAGTGCCTTAAATGTAATTACTGCAATTTTGAAAGTTATCCTTTGTTCAATTGGCAGCCAATGAAGTTGAATAAGCAACGGCGTAACATGTTCATATCTACTAGTAAGGTGAATAAGCCTAGCAGCACTATTTAGGACACTCTGTAAACGTTTCAAGATACATTTAGGCTGACCGTAGAGCAATGAGTTACAATAGTCGATCCTTGTAGTAACAAAGGCATGAATTAGCGTTTTACATGTATCATAAGAAAGAACCTTGCGAATCTTAAAAAATATTGCGTAAATGAAAAAACGAAGACTTGCAAACAGCAGTAACGTGCGGTAACATCGATAGAGAGTTATAAAAAATAACCCCAAAAATTTAGCAGTAGTTGAACAGTCAACAGTGTCAGAGACAATCACCAGGTTATTTAACGCAGGACGTGGGCGATAGGAGGATGAAAAAACTATAATTTCAGTCTTCCCACTGTTCAGTTTCAGCTTGGTATTTAACATCCAAAGGTCAATATCTTTAACACAATCTTCAAGAGCAGATTTACATGTTGACAAATCCTCAGGCGATGACGTTTCAAAAGATAAATATAGCTGTGTATCATCAGCATAAAAGTGATAAGATATACGTAAACGTAAAACGCCGTTTATACCTTCTTCGATTTTTTCTTGCTTCGATATTGATTTAGTTACTTGTAGGTTAGTTTTAGCCGTGGGGGTAGAGTCTCGTGTTTACGACGTACAGACATGGCTCGTCGATAGTACTGGTGTTGAAGATTCTTCGAAATTACAAGATAAGCACTCGCAGACAATATAAGCTTAGGCTTATCGCCTTGAAGAAGGAGCTACGTACTAATAGGTTAAGGGCTCTGTGGGCCTTCTGCAAAACTAGTGTAAAAGGGATATATGTTTTTGCAACATCCTAAACGTATTAGTATCCTCAGACAAAGAACAGACAAAGCACAAAGCATCGCCATTTGCATTCATGTACGTTTTAGCGGACAAGATTTTTGTTTTTTGGTTATAGTTTGCTAGTTTAAAAAAAAAGTCTGTATTTATGTGCAGTTTCTATGTTAATAGATCATTGGAAACAACATGTTTTCAGTGATGACCTCTAGCTTTACATCTACATCTTTATTTTATACTCAGCTCGTCGGAGTGTCAAATCATTATCAGAGACCTTCGTACGAGTTGCGGGTGCTGGGTGGTATATTTGTTTATGAGGAGAGGGGAGGGCTCGGTTGCTAGGTTTAGGCCAGGATTTTTTTTCCAAACCTAATACTTTGGCTGATTTTTCCTTATTTTTCAAAATCAGACTCTCAATTCTGTGCAAGAATTTGTGTGAAGGATTCTTTTCTTAACCCCCCCCCCCCCCCCCCCCCAAATAATAATTTAAAAAAACAAAGTTGGCCTCTTAACAACCCACGTTCGATGTATTAAAAATCTATCATG
Organism: Porites lutea; assembly: GCF_958299795.1. Taxonomy (NCBI): domain Eukaryota; kingdom Metazoa; phylum Cnidaria; class Anthozoa; order Scleractinia; family Poritidae; genus Porites; species Porites lutea. The sequence continues at coordinate 7,016,693 of NC_133207.1, read as the reverse complement.
ACTCTAGGAATATTGACCATTTCACTACAGACTGTAATTTGATTGGGTTTAAGCAACACTAATTATATCTTGTCAGCGGAGTAACTGCAGAGTACCCTGCCACTACGAGGCTGTATCCCTGAAAGAGCTGGATACGTGGATACGCAGTTTTTCCTTTTATGCGCTTTTCTACCTTCAGTGGCTTTAAGAACGACAACTAGACATCTATAAGCTTTATATACTGTTTTAAGGTGACTCGACCTAGTTATTTTGTGGGGGTACCATCCTACTTTGAAGCTCTCTGGTATCCCCACCTTTACTTTGATCGTCAGTCTAACATATAGCATGAATAACATATAGATCAATCTACAATACAGCATTAAATTTTTGGCGATCGGAGTAAATGTCACGTGGTTATAGTACCACGCCTCTTTCGGGTCTGAGTCGAAATTCTGCTGTTGCCGGCATTTTTTCGCCAAAATCTCTCGGCTACATATAGTGCGCATTAGTGCCTTGCGTTGAACAGAGTTTCACCAAAATCGCTAAGACCCAATTCGAGAAATTCAGCGGTTTGCAAATTCAGGTCATAATTTATGTGAAAATGATAAGCAAACTTTACACGATTATATCTAATAAACTATGAGATTTATCCCTTTATTTTGGGGATCTTTATAACAGATGGGTCCTTGCAAGTCAGTAAAAAGCTTTAGGGCCTTGTAAGTGCGCGCGATTTCGAGCAATGCAAACATATGGAAATTAGAGTTTTAGCTATTTGTTGACGTTTGTCAGCGTTTAAGAGTCCTTCTCGCGAAAAAAGCATTTTCTTAAAAATGCAAGGATTAAATTAGCTGCAAAAACCGTGGACGAAGATCCTGCTAGTTGAAAACGTTGGATCTCTAGAAAAGAGATCAAATCAGCCAAAATACAAAGAACCAGGAACAAGAAGTCCAAAGACTACTGCAAAGCTGATTTAAAACAACGTATATTGTTTTTTATAACAATATTTCGGCTGGCCATACCAGCCTTCTTCAGGTTTACAGATGTTACTGAACTTATGTAGCAACCACAATATTATATAAATGGAAAATGTCGCAATAAAAGGGAGAGACGGAAATGACGTATAACATAAAAACTGGAAAGGAAAAATACTAAGGATATGGATTACAATAATTCGTCACGGCGGTTTAGGCCATGAACACCCCGACCATTTTCTTTTTCGAGTTTTTAATTCTCGGCATGATGTACACTCAGCTGGCTAGAGACGTTACGAGACGGGAATCTCTTCTATTTTCTCATACTAAATTATCATATCTCGGTGAGCATTCGGAAGTCAGCCAAGTGCGGTCATTGCACGCATGCTAAAAAAGAATGCTGTATCATGACAGACTAGAAACAATAAAAAACTCCCAAAGCACAAACTCAATCAAAACGATAAAAATCTTCAATGTTTACTCACGTTTGGCGTTATAGAAGATAATGTCACGGTTTTTCAATGACCATTCGGGTAGTTAGTTAATCAATTGTGGCCCTGAAAAAAATTTGAAGGGAAAAAAACTACGAAGCTTTAACAAAATGCGTTTTTCGTGAGAAGGACTCTTAAACGCTGACAAACGTCAACAAATAGCTAAAACTCTAATTTCCATATGTTTGCATTGCTCGAAATCGCGCGCACTTACAAGGCCCTAAAGCTTTTTACTGAATTGCAAGGACCTATCTGTTATAAAGATCCCCAAAATAAAGGGATAAATCTCATAGTTTATTAGATATAATCGTGTAAAGTTTGCTTATCATTCTCACATAAATTATGACCTGAATTTGCAAACCGCTGAATTTCTCGAATTGGCCATGGGTCTTTGCGATTTTGGTGAAACTCTGTTCAACGCAAGGCACTAATGCGCACTATATGTAGCCGAGAGATTTTGACGAAAAAATGCCGGCAACAGCAGAATTTCGACCCAGACCCGAAAGAGGCGTGGTACTATAACCACGTGACATTTACTCCGATCGCCAAAAATTTAATGCTGTATTGTAGATTGATCTATATGTTATTCATGCTATATGTTGGACTGACGATCAAAGTAAAGGTGGGGATATCGGAGAGCTTCCAAGTAGGATGGTACCCCCACAAAATAACTGGGTCGAGTCACCTTAAATGTATATCGAAAATACGCAGTGACTATTATTTAAAACATATTTACTAGGTGGATAGCCGGATACGTAGTGACAAAGTGCATACGCGGCTACAGAGTGACTGAGTATCCGCGTATCCAACTATCTTTAGGGGTTGCTTTTCAAGTGGCAGGGATTATCTAATGGGGGGAAATCAAAACCCAAAGCAATCCCTAGGGCTTCAAACAAAACCCAAAACAATCCCATGCCCAATTTTCGAGCCATAAAAACATATTTGCGGAACTACGCGGCCGGGATACGCAGGAACTATCACGAATCTTCAGATTGTTTTGAATATCCAAAAAAATCCCTACTAAAATCAAGCTACCCAAAAAAGATACTTGCCATTTTTCAAACCCAAAAACAACCCTTCGATCATCCCTGTCACTTGAAATCCGGAGTATGTACCCCCCTGGGCAAAACGGTCTATATTGATGTATCATATAGTTCATACCTACACCCTGCTAAGTACTTTTGACAATCTTTGTAGTCTTTTTCGTCGATGGTCGTGATCAGTTTTATCTCAGAAAGGCCAAGTTCTTTAAGAATATCCTCCGTTACTAGGCATTCCTGCACCACTCGACCAAGATTACCTGTACAATAGTCTTGCCAAAGTTCTTCAAGAATCTTTAAAGAACCGCACTCTACAGTGATTATCAAGCTCCCAGGCTTACAATCAACTAAAATCACCTCGCGTACCTCTTTCATGTATCGAATAAAACAATTGAAATCTTCCTGTGTCGATGGATTTAGGTTGTTCAAGTACTTTGAGGCAATTGAATTCAGAATTTGTTGTGAGGAAGGAATGACACCGTTTCCGACATTCCCACTTGGGGAAGCAGTTGTGTTTGACACTTGTGACTGACTTGAGGTGACCGATGCAACTGCACCTTCCTTTATCACTCCTTGGGATTCCTGTGGCTGTCCTATCATCACCGTGGCTCCTTGTTGCAGGCCAGGTCCAGAAATGGCCTCACACTCAATCTTTAATCTAATAAGAGCTAATAACATAAAAAAAATCTGTTAAAGGTGGATGTAGACGACCAATTAATGTGATTGTAACCTGTTTCTCTATTTCACTTCACAAAAAATGACAAGCTCCAGTCAAATCCCGACAAAGCCTAAATTATTCAGGCTTTCTTTTCGCAAAGTCGTGTCTTTGACTGCAATGATCATGCTCTCTTCATTTGTTTTGTTTAATTCCGCGGTTCAAATATATGAAATTCATATATTCATCATTTCGTCTTCATCTTTCCCGGGTATAATACCAACAATTAATGACCAGCTCTCAGCTGTCTTGCTACCCAAATTGGTTAGTGCGCTGCACCGGTGTAAATATGTGATTAGGAACCTGAAGCAAAAACAAATCAAGTAAAACACACAACACTGCCCTCAGCTCCGGACTAAATTTGTACGAAGTACAACTGATCCCGCCAGTTCCCCAGTGAAATTTCATTTTTCACAGCGCAATGTAGAACTCCCCACCCCAGGTAAGCCTCTTAACTGCGAGGATAATCTATTCGTTGTGTTCCAAAAAATATCCATACCCCCAGCGGACGGCACTTTTGTTTTAGACCCCTAACCCCCTGGATTTTCCATTCCAGGGGATGCTTGTCATATCCCCCCACCCCCTGGAATTTCCGTAATTTTCCAACTTGGTTGGGTAGCCCATGGAAAGAATACTTTCGTCAAAAATGCCGTTGCACTATAATTTCATGCGAAAGATAATCTGCAATAAAGAGAGAAAAAATATTTTTATTTATGTTAATACAGTGCCAAATAATCTCAATTTTGCCTTGTAGAGGTCTTTCTTAGTTAATTATCAACGGTAAGTCACTGCGAACCATGGAGGCGGTACGGCCGAACACGACACAAGTGATGTCATCTCTCAAACCAGTGAACTTCAATTACTTCCTTTCAGTTAAAAACATGCCAGAAGAAGGCTTATAAGGGAACATGACCACGTTACATTGAATACCACAATATATTGTGTAACAAAGTCACTGCAGATAGATAAGCGGACGTTTGTTCATGAGCCGACGACAATCGTGTTACATAAACTATCATGCAAGCCGTGTAAAAAGCACTCAGCCGACCGAAAACAATAAACGATATTTTTTGCTTTGAAACACCGAGTTACCAATAACTGATTGCTTGCTTATCAATCTTAATCGGAGCCCCCGGAAAAAAAGCTCGAGAGGCTGGCGGTCAGGGCGGGACTTGAACTCGGGTCCTCCGGATTGCAAATTCAGCGTTATAACCGCTCGGCCATGACGACTCCTTCCGCCTGAAATAGAAACAAGACGCTCTCAAAGCGTACACTTAGACGTCGTTGTATCAAGAGTATGTGAGGATTATTCGTGTGAGCGCCGCAATGTTGTTAAATTGTTAAGGGTTCGTTGAAATGGTTGAAAACGGAGACGTGGAGCCAAGGTGGACGTTGCTTAGTATGTAAAAGGAATTCCTAACGTTAACTGGCCCACCGAATAGCGAACGAGCATAACTACCAAATAACAAGTAACAAGCGCGTTCTTTCCCTTCATTTTTGGAAGGGAAACAACAGCACCATTGTTAAGGAAAAAAGAGGCTTTTGGAATTACGGTTGAACTCCTACTAAGCGGCCATCCTCGGGGGTACCGGCATGTGGCCGAAAAAGTAAAGTTTGGCCGCTCAGTAGAGGTTCGTTATAAAATAACCTTTAGAAGAAACATCACTTTCTTTTGAAACAAACACGCGACGGGAACAGAACTGGCTCACAATCAGTCATCACCCTCTATCTCGGATTGTACTTTCTTTCATTCTTAACACAAAGCCAAAGTAAGTGTATCAAGCGCATGGTGGCCCGTTAATGGAGGTGACAACAATTGGGTAACTCTCGGTTCACTGAGCAAAGAAGTAATGTTTTAAGAAACTCACCCCTAGAGGACTGTTTTGCAGCACTTGAAGAGGCGAGTGTGTTTATCAACTGATTCATCTCTTCCAGATGATCTTTAATTTCTCTTGCTCTTTCATGAACTGCTGTCTGAGTGTAAAATTCAAAGTGTCATAAGTCACCATATCTGGGAAAAAAAAGAAGTTGCTTTATATTGCACTAAATAAATCAGTAAACTTAAAAAATAACCCAGTAACTCCTTGGCTTTATCAAAAAGCATAAAACTATTGAATTTGAAAGCTTTAAAGTTCTCTCTACAACTCAAATGACAATTTACGTTTGAGTTTTATTTTGTTTGTCTTTTTTTGCTTACTTTTAACCCTACCTCCAAACGACCTATCCGTTCATTGACTTCATCCATGGATTTCTTGATCTCCATATCATTTTTATACCACGCCTCAAGTTCTTGCACATTGCGTTCATCTTCAGTTGTGAGGGGATCTATCAAATATTTAGCAATGGCTCCTTGCCATGCAGTTTTCCTTGTAGAACTAATCTGCCCAGCAATCCTCACGAGAGCTTCACTAATTTCTTGCCATAGTGTTTTAAACTCATTATCTCTGATTGCCATGCCTTGGTTCACGTGACCATATACCGAGTTTCGGTAATACTTTATTCTTGCTATATCAGCTGTTAAACTGTGGTCTGTACTAGCCGGTAGTTCATCCCATCCTGTGGTGGGAGGGGTCAGGTTGCATATTGTCCTCAGCAAACGGACCAGCAGAGTGACATCAAAATCTGCTGACTTGCCGTACACCCCTGGGGAAGGGTAAAGACAGTGGCACTGTGGCATGGTGAGTTTTGCAGCTTTTACCTTATTTTTTGTTACTGGATTGCTGAGAATCGTAGGAAGATTACTTGGAGGACATATTGAGTCAAAAATCTCCCTCAGTAGACTGGTCCCTCCACTTATTAAAAGTCGTGTAATGCGCTGGAAATTTTCTTTTCCACTCGTCGAACGGAGGATTTCTTCTGGATCTGGAGCGACCGCCATTTTCTTCTCTTAGACTTATGAATCACTGATCATATTACTAGGAAATGGGATGCAAACATAACTGAATTATATTTTGCTGAAATAATTAGCTTGAAGTTTTTTAGCACTTAAAACATCAGTCTCTACCGGTTAGGGGCAAATTAATTTTTTCCCTATTTTTTGAGAAGCCACACGAGACCCTCCAGTCAGAGAGTCACGTTTAGCTCTATAACTAAGCCTAGATCAGTATAGGTTATGCACCTGGATCTGACCGACCATTTGAAACTTTTGTTGTTTTGTTTCGGCTAAACGAGTCAGGAAAATAATGTAACCAAAATCAATAAAAGATCTAAAGCTATGAAGAAGCACTAAATAACGATTTAAGCACATCTCAGTTTATTTCAGTTATATATACCATCTTCAGTTTTTCTATACCTGCGCAGGACATCTGTGTTACAGTTTTTAGCCTTTAGCCAGAGGTTCTTGGGGTTTCATCACGTATTTGGGAGGAGAGATTGCGTGACGAGCCAAAAGAATGTCTCTATGGGGCGAGAGGACCACTTAGTACTTCTTTTAATGTCTTGGTCCGCAATCTATTTACCTCATTTTTACAGAGACCTGAAAAAGCTGTAGATGTTCTAAAAGAACACCAAGGGCTGTTTTTAACGTAGCCTGCGTTTTAATACCTGGCTTGTAGGGGCCTCTAGTCCGTGTTTTAATATAGCCAGTCTGCAGTCGGTGTTTTGGCGGCCATTGCATTAAATGAATGCAAATTTGATGGAATGTTACACACATACGATATTCCTACAAGACCCTTATGACCTAATACAAATATGAATAAATATTTAAGACTACAGTCTCTCGAGTTGACCAGTATAATTCTCTGTACTCGCTATTTTAACCAAGTCAAGAAAACAAATTTCGGTCCAAATCTCAAATGAGAAGCGATGCACAGCTAGCGTGACGAGCCAATATTTCGCGATACTGCAATACCGAACATTAAAATCAAAATTACCAATTTCCTTTTTCTCCTAGCCCTAACAATTATATATTAGGGCTAGGAAACAAAGGAAACTGAGAATCATTCCTAAGAATGTTACATCAAAATTAACCTGAATTTAATTTCGACCTGTAAGATATACAAGCTTTTATTTGAAGCTGTTTTTACTACAGCAAAGGCATAACTGGCTTTTACTGGCCATATTGCAATTAAAGGAATACTCCATAGGACCCAAGAAATTTTCTGAAAGTTTCATGTACTCTTTCTTCAGAGTGGCATTTGCTCAAAATAAAGAGTATTGTTGATGACATTTCCGTGAGTGGTTTTGCTAATTATGAAAAGTACAATTTACTCAAACATTGAGTAAGGTGACATTTTACTCAAAATAAGGCGTCATTGTTGATGCACTGCGATTTTGTGCTTTCACTCTGTATTTTGAGTTAAAATTGCTCAAGCGTTGAGTTGTTTCACTCACAGATGAGTTGCTTTTGATCATAATGTCAAGTACATTCTACTCAATATCGAAGCTTACGCCTACTCACTATTTGGTGTCATTGTGGATGCAACGTTTTACTCAATTTTTTTTTTTTTTTTTTGGGGGGGGGGGGGGAGGGTGTCTCAACTCGACTCTTTTTGCGGTGTGGCCATGGTTGCGAGACTTACGAGAGTGATCGCAGGGACTCACGGCGTCTACTGTATATCAAACACAAATGTATGTTCCTTCCCTTACCTGGTGGAATCAGTGGAAAATTCTTTAATTCAATTATAAATAGCATGGGAGGTTCGATTTTCATCTACAAATCCAAAGTTTACTATCAATAAACTTAAGGCATCAAAATATTCAAAATAAACAAATCATTGACCATTCCACAGCAGAAATCTTTCTCCGCTACCTTCGACTGCATTTAAATCAGCTCTATTAAAACGACAAGTCAAAGCCTTACATTTACTCCTGCTAGTGACGATCGTTCAGGGAACGAAAAGGGAAAACGGAAATGATATTTTACGATATTCAAAAGCCTGCAGCTATTCAAAATCTAAATCGACGAATCGAATGGATCTAGATTGCTCGATGAATCGATTAAAACATAGCTTACCTCTTTCGCCGTCTCTCATAGTCCTCGCTGGCCATGACTTTTTGATTTCTAAACGTGTTACACTTTAGCAATTGGTTTAGAACTGTTCTACATCTGAGACTAAACGATTCAGAGGAGCAATAATAAAATGAAAACCACCAGAGAAAACAACAAGAAATGCTTCCGGGATGCAATGGAATTTATTACTGTTCACGTGAACTGAACTCTGTTTTCTGATTGGCTACCAAAGCAGGAGCTGTTTTAGTATTCCCTTACAGTGTAGCTCTGACCCTGAGGAAGGCTAATTTTGCTGGCCGAAATATTGGCCTCAAATAAATCAGCCCTTTGCCGTATTGCCAACCTTGTATTCATTTTTTGTTTTAATGCCCAACCTTTGTTAAACGCCAGGCAGCTTGTTGACAGTTTGTCAAAAACTCGCAACATCACACTGTTCTTGTATAATGCACCTATCAATGTTAAGTCGGCGGTGGGGGCCGGGGAGACAGGGCATGGGGTGGGGATTTGAAATTTTTTAAAAAAATTGTCGTCAAATTCCAGTCAATTGCGACCAAATTTCCCCATCCCTGGTTGCAATTGCTGTCAAATATCCCAATGCTAGACCCAAGAAAGGCACAATAAAAATATCTTCAAGTAAAACTCAAAAACAGGAGCGGGGAGGGGTGGGTGGGGGGAGAAACGTGGTCTGGGACCGAGAAACGATGTTCTCACAACTTGCAAAACGGTCATCCTGCGTGGTGGTCAGCGGATAATTGAAGTGTCTTGGTAGGTACTTCATATATGATTATTATTATGTACCTAAGCATACCTATTATTATTGTACTTTATATTTTTAGACTTTTTAGAAGAAGCGAACCGGCAGAGAAAAAAAAAAATTGAAAAAAATAATATCATGCATCTTTGTTTTTTCTTGCATATCGGATTTGTCTTTTCGGTACTGAAATTGCGGGAGAAACTTAAACGCAACCGTGTTAGATCTTAACCAACAACACAGCTGAACAACATCGCGCTCGATCGATTTACAGGTAACATCGTTTTTGCCGGGCAAGGATAACTTGATACTGATAAAAATTACTGAAGAAAGTGTCAAATTTATCGAAAGCAAGTATATTCAGAGAGCTTTATAAATATGAGCTTACAGCTCTACATATCATAACTGAATATTCACACTTCATAACATTTCACTTCCTTTATTACGATCAGTCAACACCTTGAATCCAAAGTTAAAATTGAAAACGATCCTAACAGACAAATGACAACTACTACCACTGAAAGCTCTGCACCTTGAAGCGACTTTAACTTTCCTACGGTTTGCAGCAAAGCACCGTCTTGATAGCTCAACTGTTCGGCGCTTCTTATCAGCTATACGGAGCTATATGTTGCATATTCCAAACTCTGCAGAGGGAAATCGTTTAACAGAAAAGGAAAACCACACACTATGCCTTAAAAGCGACATAAAAGCAATAAATTTGCGAATTATCAAAATATAATAGTGAGAAACAGTGCCGCCTTCAACCGCCATGATTTTGTTTCTTCTCAAGACCGTTGATCATTCTCGTCCCCAGAGCCACTCGGCTTAATTTGTAACCGACCTTTCCTAACCACGTGACCAAGAAACGACGGGCTCTGGGGACGAGAATAGCAAAAGCTTTGCTGATCGCTTTGCAAGTTGTGAGAACATCGTTTCGATTTCATTTAAGGGAATGTATGGGAAGTAGCTCCCCCCCCCCCCCCCCTGCTCAAAAACGTAGAATACAGAAACCTTTAGGAGATAGTCCACATTTTGTAAGTTTGAATATACCGTTCTAGGTAAAGGGTACAAAGAAAGTCAGTTTTAGAAGCTTTATACAGTGATTATAGCGAATGATCCATACATTGATCAATTGTACTTGCAAAATCGACTTGGTTTCTCTTTACTCCCTTTTACTTTGATACCACAGTATCTTAAAGGTTCAATTGTTATCGTTGGCCTGGCTTCCATGATTTTCAGATCTTTCTACACCGTACGGCGCATGCATGAAGCGTAGAGGCGGGAAAATATATATTCGGTCTCAGTCTCTTTCGTCCGAGTCGGCAGTCAAATATCCCCACATCGGGCGAAGAAAGGTTCAAATGTCCTATCCCCCGGGAGAACAAGATCAGTCAAATGTCCTACCACAGGGCCAACAAAGACAATCAAATCCTCACGCCATGTCCTGGCTCCCCCATCCCCTCCCCAGCCGGCTTTACAATGATAGGTGCAGAAAGTGATTTGCGCAGGATCCACGTGAACTTTTTGAAATTAATATTCATGAAGAGGGCAAATGTCACCAAACGTTAAACTAGCTTCCGGGACTAGCTTCATGATCCCAAGGGAAGTCCATGCAGCACTGCCTGGGATGGAATTTTCAAGCCGCATGAATTTTTTTTTGTTACCATTTCCCTTCTATGATTTTTTTTTTTGGCAGGCCGGGGCTTTAATGTTTTTTAGGGTTGCTTGGCGTACATGAATTATTTTCATATATTTGTCCCATTTTGTACTTCGCCCTCTTCCCCCTTTAAGTTCATCTTTTTAGAGTTGCTTCCAGGGCGTCGCATTGAAAAGGGGGCTTAAGCTATGAATCTCTCGCCTCATAAGTAGGTCTTGTAGTATAACTGTTAAGTAGAGAACAATGCAGTGTTTTCGTGGTTGATAAGCGTCTTTACAGCCACGTAACCGATAAAGCGCATACTTGGAGTGACACCTACAAAGCTTTCTTTTATTTTTAATTTTTTTTACGAAATGTAAGGGGATGGAGAAGGGAATTTGAGGGGGGTAAGGGTTAAGCTTCTACAATTACAGTCAGCCTTGCTTTTTTTCCTGTTTGCTTTCAAAACCTTTGCTGACTAGATCCATCAGAATAAGAACCCTTTGTTATGTACGTTTGCCCCTGCTATTTTTTACAAGATATTCTACCCAATACCCCATCTACAGGAGCAGAAGCCGTTGGAATTGAACGCCAAAAAAATCGCTTCATATCCACCAAACTTCACAGGAAACAACTTACGTACTAACGATTCATAAAAGAACATTTTATTTAAAAATCAATCGCAATTTAAGACCTCGAGTAAAGAAAATGAAAATGGAAAAAAAAACCCTTTAGTTAAAATCTTGTTGCATTGTAATTGTTATTGACTCAAAACGACCCTTATAGCTTGGGATAGCACGTGTCCCTTAAGAGCGGACCCCGGCGGTGCGGAATCTCCTTAAAACTTGCGGTGTTATTTCTTTTCTACCCTCATCTATCTATCTACGCTATGACTAATTTATAAGGTTAAAAGATCAGAATGATGTACTGAAGTCTGAAGTTCGTGTAAACTGACGGAGAAACTAGAAACCTTGGGTTCAAGGGAGAGATTCATAGTATCCTCTTAAATTTCCAAAGAAATAAAAATTCTTATGTTGACACAGAGATGATTAGTTCAAGGACGAATAAATACTCCTCTTAATAATTAATTACATTTTCTCCCTTTTTACTATTCTTTCTTTGATTTTGTAAAGTGCTTTTCAAATTAATAAATCCGATTCTAATGAAGACGAATTGTAGTTATGATAAATATTGCAATAAATAGAACTGGTCCGCTCGACTAAACTTTAAGCTACCTGCTGCGCAGTCTGCAAACCGTAAATCCTATATTAAACCCCTCCCCAGGAAGGGGGGGGGGCTTATTTATTCCAAGCCTACTTGAAGCGGAGGGGGGGGGGGGGGGCTTAATGAAGACGCTGACCTTATTTGAGAGGTGGGGTTTATTAATTTAGAAACGACGATGGTGTTAGTTCTCCATAAAGAACTAGAATACAAAGCGGAAAAGCTCAAGTACAAGACGTTTTAGGTCATGCAGCCGAGGATCGGAATCAAATCCGAACTTCCAATTGGTAAATAAATCACCCCGGATCAGTCCACACGAAGTTTTACAGTCGTGATTGATTAATACAGTCTATCATTTATTAGTGAAGACTAATTGGGGGAGGGGGGGGGGGGCTTATGAACTGTCTTCCACTAAAAAGGGGAGGCTTTTTAGAAGGATTTGAGAGGGGGGCTTTATAGAGGATTTACGGTATATGTTCCGTATTTACTTACGATCTTTAAGTTTCTTTTTTTTCGTTCCTTATGTCTTTCTTGGGTTGTTTGTTTACCCATTTCAGACCACGAGACGTCTCAGAATTTTTGTTGTTGTTGTTGTTGTTGTTTTCAATTATGTCAAATATACATTCAATTCAACGCGAACAGGGAGAAATTTGAAAAAAGGAAACCGTTTCCTTGATGAAAATCAAGTGGTCTAAATTGCTTAAACGAAACAACCCTTGCTAATTAAGTCTGTAATTTAACGATAGTGCATACAATAAAAAGGAGTAGACCTGTATAAAGCTTGAGTTCACTGTGGTATTAGATACATAGAAATTCACATATTTAGCTCAGTTCGTAATGACATTTTTGCTTCTTCATCTTAGACGCTTGCAGTTCGATGAAATATTCTACAATACCTTCTATTTTCTAAATATATACAATTATCTTTTAAAATCCTACCATTTACAGATGTTTTTTAATCATATCATTAAGAATCTTGATAATTATTGTAGTTTTTTTGGTTTACTAGTCTGTGACACTAGTCTCACCAACATCTCCTGGCAGTTCCTAAATAAATCAATACATTTATTTCCATGCATGTTTAACTTGTGAATAGTCGAAGGTAATACAGTCTTTCCCGCAAGTATTTCGGGACTTTGATTACTGACTGCTTAAAAGAAGGTGGCTTCTTAAAGCTTATGCTAATTTATGACGAGATTCTTTTAGCGGCTAACTTCCATTAGGCAGCCTTGTCGGGACCCCGCGCCTGGGTGGCCGCTTACAATTGAGGTTCAACTGTATAATAACTGAAAGGGGCGACAAAAGAAATATCGAAGATTATAAATTACAGAAGCTTAACCCTGAAGACGCTATTTTTAGAAATTAAACTGGTGTTCCGTGTTTCGACAGGTACATAATTTCGCTCTTCCTTTGTTTTGCTTCGATATTCTTTTCTCGAAGATTACATTACGACATTAAAATGATCTGACTATGAACTTGCTGATACGGGCAGAAATGTACGGTCGCCTGGTGTTTATGAAATAAATGAACTTGTGATAAACTGGTATGACAAAGCAGCTCACTATGCCGCTACTCCTAGGGAATTCTCAGCTGTAAAGGAAAAAGAGAGAACACTATAAATTCATATAAATAGCGGTGAAGGCGAAAGCTCATCTTTCCCGCTACGAGAACAAATATATTAGACACTAAATAAATAAACGTTTGGCTAACACCCCCGTCTTTCATGAATATTAGGTTTATTAATTAAGCTTCACATTAACTACAGGAGAGACAATAACCTTCATTTTAGTTTTTCATTATAATCCTCCTCTAAAAAATAAATCATCTGCGCGCGTGTTTGCAAAATGAGAAAGAACGCGGATTGTCAAAGCCTGAGGGAAAGTTAGGCTACGAAGATCGTAAACGTGATAAGGTCTGAGGGGCTAGTTATATTTCACCAATGACAAACTTGTGAGTATGCAGCGCAGATGTAAATTTCTCTTTCGTAAACGGTCGCCGCCATATTTTTTACCTGTTACTGAGAGTGTTTCTCTTAAAAAAGAATCGCAACCCAGGGTCGACCCCAGACCTCGATCCGGACTTTTCGTATCCTTTTTCTCTCCCTTACCAACTAAATATCGATTGCTTCTCTACAATGCAAGTATCAAACCGCTCTTTACTTATTGCTGTACTGTTTGGAGCAACTGTAGCCAAACCAACTTAGACGAACTGTTTAAACTATATAGTGCTCGGGATGCACGATCTTATCATACTTTCGGTTGATCAACTGTTCAAGCTCACTTCGGTTTGAACACAAGTACTCTACCAGAACAAAAACATTATACCGCTTACCGAAACCCAGAACTGAAGCAATGAGGAGAACATTCTTTTATTCCACTGTTAAAGAACTAAATGCTCTTAACTTAGAACCAACCACCTCCTTTAGCTTAATGAAGACAACACTGACTAATAACGCCGCCTCAAACTATACGGTGGACAATTTAAAAGTTAAAAAGTTATTCTGACTTTTAAAAATCCGCCCTTTTTAATATCATAGTACATTGGATTCCCTTTTTTACCAATGTATTCACTTCCGTTTTTAACATCTCTCAATTTTTTAAATCTCTAGAATTTTTAAGACCTTTTATTATAATCACTTTTTGTAAATAGGCTTTTTATCATGATTGTTGTAATTTTTTTGATTATCAACTATGTTTTTTTGAGGGCCACTAGGGAGGGAGAATACTAGAATTTTTACGATCTTTTATTATAATTAGTATTTGTAAATAGGCTTTCAATCATGATTGTTTTAATTTATTATTATCAATTTTGTTTTCAGAGGGCCACTAGGGAGAATACTTTTCATTGCAATTGGTGTCACCCTCTTAAAATAAAGGTTAAAGGTTACCACTGCACTACCACACCGACCCGCCAAAAATTAAAACTGTCTTTCTCAGCTGATACATCAATAACAGTTGACCCTAGCCTTTTTCATAACTTGTAAGGTAATTTCAAGTTGGGCTTTAAGGTCGTTTTTTCTGAGACTATTCAAAAACGTATTATCTGCCTTATTTGCAACTTAATCCAGGGAAAGTATTACATCTATCATGACTAAAGGCTTGGTTACCAATGGTGGAATCGACCGTTTCAATGCCAACGACCGTTAACAACAGGCAAATAGGCGGCGCAGAAGCACAAAAATGATGTCCGATAGTAGCCTGCAACTTATTATATGGTGAAGATCTCTTCTCCTTTCTTTTGAATCAACATGAACAAAAACATACTAACCTTTGCCTATCGATACTCTTCAAGTCTCTAGAGGGATCAAAGAACAGGCAAAAAAAAATCAGGTAAAACGGGAGTTTCTGACAACGTGAGAAAGTAAGAAAAGGCGATCTGCTATTAAGGTTTTGTTGCACAGGCAGCCCAAGCATACCATGTGAGGAAATTAAGGTTAATTCAGTTCGACTGTGGTTATCCCATATGTTGGAAAAAATGATTATGCTTGCATTATCACAGGCAAATAGGTCATTGGTGACTCCAGTTGTAATCACCTCAGTGAATCACCTTCATTGGGGTTTCAATGAGCAAAGCATTGGTCTAAAAAGCACTAAATCATCATTACCACTTAATTTATAGAGGTAAAACTGCTTTTCCTTTGCTTCATAACCGTCTCTTGTCTTCTAGTCAGTTTTAACGTCATTTCGTCAATTTTCGTTTCTCCGATTTTTATGATGCACCGTTTGGAACTCGCAAACGTCAACATACTACAATGTAGCGCTCTTTCTCTTCTCCGAGTACTTAAGTGTACTATTCTGAGTGCTATAGCGGTTAAGGTCTCTGTGTACTGTAGTGCACAGGAACTTAACGGCAGAACGCAAAATACATGTAGTGTACACTCTACACACATGTAAAGAGTGATCCCATTTTTTACCAATTACGCCCTAACGCACAAGATGCACACAAGTAAGCCACAGATGACCAAAATGCGTGTGATGATACCAGAATAATCAACCTTCGTCAAAAACGGCTAGACGACTTATAGATATTTCCAGCAACAACAATTGGCCGTCTGACCCCTCTACCCCACTGTAGTATATTTGAAAAATACCTTTGTTGCTGTAAACCTGAGAAAAAGTCCCATTACGTTCAACCGTTCACTTCTTTCTTAACAGTTAGTAAAATAAAAGCTCACCTTTAGTCAAACTCCACAGTTTCTCAATGAGAGATGTACACTGTTCCTCCCAACTGTACCTCTCTTCATAACTTGTTCGCAAGGATTGGATATCTTGAAGACGCTCTGCTCTCTCTTTTCGACGAACAGAGGCTATTGCCTTTGCCCAGTCATTAGGGTTTTTCGATTCCACAACGAATGAATGCCCCTGTGGAAGAGCGCGCAGTGCATGTCCGAATCCTGAATTGCCACTTACTAGAATGGGAAGACCAGCGGACAATGCTTCAAGACCTGTCAATCCAAAGCCCTCTGTTCTGGAAGGCATGATGGCAAGGTCAACCTCACAAAACAGTTCTTTCAACCCTTCCTTACTTTGAATGAACTCCCTCACGATAAGCTGATCTTTAGGGATTCCAGACTCGAGCAAACGTTCCTTGACTTCATCCTGTTTCCCTTTGGGTGTACCAACAAAAACCAGACAATAGGAGTTGTCCTCTAGTTCAGCTAGTGCTTTTGGAGCAATGTCGTATCCCTTGAGTTCGAAGTCTTCAGGATCGCCGCGGCCAAAGGTTAAAACCTTAAACTTTTTCCTTTCCTGGGCGGCCTGCTCTACTGCTTTGAATTCATTGAATGTGCCCGGGGTCAGTTGAAAGATATCTTGGGATTTCTGACAAGACCGAAGGTAGGATAAATAGGTTTCCTTTAACTTAGCCCCAACAGCAACAACAAGATCTGCCAGTTTGCACAAATCTACTTCAACTCTATTCTTCATTTCGCCTTTAGAAACTGCCCCAGGATACTCCTTGTACATTCCAAGTTCTTCAGGTGCAGTGTGCACCATCTGCACCCACTTACAACTATGAGACTCGGTAATAAATTGGGCTTGTTTGCCTAGCTTAGCACCATGGCCCACAATGATATCGATTGAAAGGCGTTTTGGTGGAGAGCACAACCAGTCTAGGGGATCATCAAAGCCTGGACGCTTCTTTGCTTCCTGAATGGTAACATTTGACTGTGACGCGCCCTTCTTATCTTCTTCAGAACAAGCGTTTTGTGGAACAAGGAAAGTGACATTGACGTGAGGTTGCTTCGCTAGTAAAACTGCAAGCTTTCTATTTAAGGTTGACAAGCCACCCATGGATGAACTCCACTCACTCGCCAACAGAGTGATGTTCAACTCTCTCGCACAGTTTTCGGGAATACTTGGAACTCGCGCTTCTTTTGTTGTGCCATCTGAGCTGGGGAGGCCCGAACCCTGCAAAAAAACAAAAGATACCGGTAACTATAATCACACATAGTTCTTAGTTCCTAATTAGTTTTGTTTTCCATTTCAATGGCCTGAAAGTAAGAGCAAACCTGGCGTATGGAAGGTGAGGAACACTGGTTTGGAAACTTAAAACCAGAGACCTGCCATATCCTTAACCCTTTGTCTTCCTGTTAGTACAGAAAGAAACATTGTCGTACAGAGGGTAAAATTTCTAAAAGTTCCACGACTTCTGCATCTCTGCTTCCAAGCTCCCTCTGACTTCAAAGCTGAAAAAGGGCGTTTATTTTTCAATTCTGTCGCGGAACCGTTACTTCCAGCCAACTTAACAGTTTCATTACTGCTCATGTTCGGAATGTTTACTGCAGCGTTAAACACGGGGATAATTACAATGTTCATGAGTCAGTACAAAACAGATTTTAAATGATAAACAGAAACTAAGAGATAGAATGTCGTGAACACGATTGAAAAAGTGTCCATGAGATTCACCAAATTTGCCTAGCACTAGAGTTAGCGAAGACGATTTTGTTATAAGCACTGCTTTAATTATAAATTCTACTGTTCCTGTACTGACGCGGTTATCGCGTTTTTTGGTCGTTCGTGTTAAGTAACATTAATTCGGCAACCTTCATTTGTAGCTGAAGATGGTCCTTGGTAAGATCGAAACATGTCTTACGCTATTTACATACCTGCTCTGTTGAAGAAGCAAACCAAGGTTCAAATAGCTTCACTTGCACTCTAAGATTCGGAGCAAAGGAAGCCTTGGGGCAAACTATTATTTCTTTGGCACTGCGCAGCTCTGACTCACACAGGAAGTGCAGACACTCTTCTTCTTTGCATTTTTCAGTACCATGATTTTGACAGTAGCTAACAACACCTTCAGGAGAGCAGACTGGACATAGGAAACTGATTTCGTAGCTCATATCTCGTTGCCAGCGAGATTCATTGCGCATGCGTTCAAGTATCGAAACCAGTTGCCTATGAACATCACTAGCATAGATTAACTTCGTGGTTTCAACCTGGACGTCTGTTGATAATGTCATGCTTGCTGACAGATGTTTTGCCAATTTGTGACTGTCATCATCTCCGAGAACGACAACTTCAACTACTGAGGAGTGGCAGATAAGGATAACCGAGTCGCCATCTTCAGATGTAATAAATCGTGCAAACTCGTGGAACAACTGAGGCTGTTCTAATATCTTGCATTCGTCTTTGACCCACTGACAGAACTGCACAACCAGACGTGGAAACAAATCTGGAGGCACCTGGCCGTTTAAAAATTTGACAAAAAGAGGAGGAACTTTTGCCTTCTTAAGAGCCAATGTCGGAAAATATCGAGAATCTCAAATCAGTTCCAAAAATTCTAATTTTGGCTGATACCACCCAAACATCCCTTTAGGGGAACTATTTCAAGAAACGATATTAAGAAATCCCCAAGCGCTTTACATTCTGAGAATTTTAGAAAAGTTCGAAAATTCGCAAAAAATACATCTTTTAATTCGGGAAACGGGTGCAAATTTCAACATATTTCAACGAAACAGTACAAGCGCGCCAAAGCTCCTATTGACTTGATACTACTCATGTATTTAGCAGACATCCACAGCTTCAAGACCCCGTAAAAAGGTTTTGCAAAATAACTATTTTAATATAGTTTCTGGCTTTTATTGTGTGCGCTCTGATTTCGTGTTGTTTGGGCAGTCAAAATAACGCCCAACTTCAACCGTCAAAAGTCGATCCTGGTATGTCACAAATTGAAAAAACTACTATACCAAACGAAAAACCTGTTATTCTTTTAATTACACCTGAAGTTTTAGCTCTGCGAATTTAAACGCGTGCGAGTAATAAAATTTCAACTTGTGCCCCTCAAGTCGCCTGTCCGCGACAAGAACGGGAATGTAAACAAAGGCAAACATATGCAAATCGAGGAGAAAATCATACGGAAGTTATAACTTACCCCTCAAAGCGCAAAAAATTGATGGAATTCTGTTACCTTAACAGGTATTTCTATCTGAGAGACTAATAAAACGAAATTATCCGTCCAATAATAATAAAAAAGCTATAAAAAGGGCCGGAGGGCTAGGGTCATGAAATCGCCTCGGATGCATCGGAACTCGTGTGTATGGTTCCGGAGATAAAAAAGCTTCTAAAGAAGCTTTCAAAATGCACCATAGAGCAAGCAAACAATGTCAGTAAAAGTAGACTGATATTTTGAGGTATGATAGAAATGAACCATTGTAAGTTTATTTTTACAAGTGACCCTTAAAATTAAAAGAGATAAGAAATAAAATGACAGAGGCCATCGACAGTTCCATTTTAAATGGTCCGTCCCTTGGCTATCGTACTCAATGTTAAGTCCAAAAAACCGAAACAAGATTCAACGAAATAAAACATATATTACAATAATCTTTAAAAAGTATAATGCTAACTTGAGAATTAGATTTCCCTCATCGCAAAGTTTTAATTATGTAAATACCAGGAATGTTTACTTACTGATCTTATGTCGTGTTACATGTTCCAAGTTCCACAGGAGAAGAGTAAAACCCTCCGTCTTGTTTATACATTTCATAAAAAAAGACTAACTTATTTGTTTACTAGAACTATAGATAGTGAGTTAATAAACCTCCCATAAACACAGAAAACGAAGAAGTCAATTCATCTCGTTTTTTTGGTGTTGTGTTACCTGTCACATTTTTCAAGTCACGTGTTTTGCTTGCTGTACACGGTTTGTGAAAATGAAATACAAAACATATTATTTAGTTATTTCTCTTAAGGTAGTCACCTGCAAAACATCGCACAATTGTCAATGAATAAAGAAGGACTGTGCAATCAAAACTAACAGAATCTCCTGGAGCACACAAGCCATCTCCGTTTAAATTTTCATTAACAAAAACATCATCTTGTATTCAGAATTTCCCGCTGTATGACAGATCCAAATCGTTACTAACTTCTACTTTATTAGGCCATCCCCATAAAATGTTTCGTTTCCCGTCGCCCTCCCTCTCGTGAAGGTGGGTCGGTCGGAGGTGGAGGTCTAGGTGGAGGTTCTTCCCTGAATAGGGGTGCCAATCGTACCCATGCCGGAGCTGTCAAGCCCCTTTCCAGGGTAATTCTTCTTCCGACATCCCTAGAGTTAGGGAAAGGAAAGAAAGAAGAAGAAACCACGCAAGAGTCATGAGAGCTTTGGTGATATCTTTCAATGACCCTTAAGGGTATTAATCCTAAAAAGTGTTTGACACCAGTTAAAGAGGGCCCATGTAGAGTACCTCTTCGGGTGTGTGGTAAATCTCTGCCACGCACTGCTCTATTTTTATAGGGAAAGGGACAGATCATTAAAAAAGTTCTGGAGTGGGAAAGAATTACAAAAATGTATTTAATTGCCCTGACGAAGTCTTTTAATATAGATAAAATATCGGCAAGAGTCGTTTTTTCCTGTTTTTTGAGGTTATATAAATTCTATATATATTCGTGCAAGGAAAAATTCTGAAAAAATACTTCATGCACGCCGAGTAGCCTTAAAAATACTCTCGCATTGGCCTAACAAAGTTCAAGCAAGGGAAATGTCAACGAAAAAGTATTCTTCGACATACGGCTCTAGAATACTCCACCCCCAACCCCCCCCCCCCCTCATAACTTTTGTAATGGTCCGTCTCTTACAACTAAAGTATTTGAGATTTTCGTAGGCTCGATTACCAGCAGTTGCTTAGGAAATGAGCCCGCGCTCCTCCTCCAAAAGTCTGTTCTCAGAGAGGAGGGAGCGGCGAAGCAGTTGTCCCTTTCGTAAACGGTCGCTGCCATTTTTAAGACACTTAGAAACTTTTTGACCTGTTATTGAGAGTGTTTCTATTAGAAAGAAAGAAAATCGGAACCCACGGTCAAACCCCACGGTACCTTTCCTATCCTAATCTCTCTCCCTTACCTCTCTACTTTTTGACTACCACATCGACCCGCCAAAATTCCGAAAAGTTTAACAATAGCAGCGGCCCAAACCGAGCCTAAGATCTCCACTTATTCTTCTTTACTTTCGTAAAATATCACTTAAATATCACTTATCACGGGTTTTTGGGCCTTTTTGGTCTGAAAACGGGTACACACTTTGCCCATTTTGGTACGGAATCGGGTATGGTTTTCGAAGGAACTACGGGAGTGTATGAAAGTTTTTGTCGTTTCAATTCCAGATGAGAAAGAAAGAAAGATAATTATGCGAATTCGAGATGGATTTAATTTTTTTTGTTTACGCTTTAATCTAAGTAATGATAACATAATTTTTACCTAAAGGCCAGGTCTGAAAACGATTTTGATTTTAGTGGTCGGGTCTGAAAACGGGTGTGGAAAATGACATTTTTTGGTCTGGAGTAGGGTCAGAATTAGGAGAAACGGGCGGCACACCCCCACCAAGAATTTTCAGGAGTACCCCTCCCCCCCGGACTAGCGTCACCTATTCAGTACACAATTTCAGCCTTGGCTTTGGCATCCACAATTACTGATGGCTTCTTTGAGCAACTTCAGGTATGGAGCTTTACGGCGAATTGGTTGATCGGGAATGTCAAGATTGAGGCCTTGACAAATCACCTGAAGCAACGAAACCTTCAAGCTCTTTAATGTGTCTTCTTCTGCCATGGCACAGATGTTGTACTGGTCAAAAACAATGGGATGTTGGAGTGTGACAGTAGCCATCACTTGGTCTCTGGCCGTAGAAAAATTTATTTCATCTTCAATGGCGGTAAGGTCGGCTTCATGGGTGAGGGTCTGTTGGCGAGTTGTCGCGGAAAGGCGAGAGAAATATGAAGATATCTGCTGAGAGGTCAGAAATTCGGTTGATTTAAAAAGCCGCTCGCCATTCGAACCATGGGCACGTCTCATATCACGTGCTACAAGACTTGCGTCGACTTTCCGTGCAGTGGACTGACCAATGTTGAATTTAGCAGTGAGGTAGGCCTTCTGCTTTTCACTAAAACGGTACGCCTTCTTAGCTGGTCGCAACGCCCATCCCTCTGTTAAACGTTCTCTGGATTGTTTGTTTGCAACGCTGGTGGTTCTTAAGGTTGGCACGACACCGACACCCTCTTCTAAAACCTGCTGATAGCCAAGCTTAGCAAGATCCATAAGAGTGTGTTTTTCCAAGGACCGTATGCATTTCTCAGAGGACAGATGTTTCGTTAATGCCGAATGTCTTTGGAAAACCCTTGTACATCCACTCTCGGGGCAAGTGTATAAACCATGGTTGGTCTGACTCTCCTGTACGTCACTGGAACTCTTTCTTGTTTTGGGACACTCGTCGTCGTCTACATGCTTTTTCTCTTTATGGCCGAAAGACTTGAATTTTCCCGGAGAAAATGTAGATTCTAGCCACCTGTTTTCGGATTCTGTAAATAGGGAAATTTATAAGTGTCAAAACGACACTGGGTAAACGAATAAATTCAGTGTAGAGATAGATATTATTTTATTGTGTTTCAGTTTTAGGAGCTTTGTATGTATTGCTATATCGGTATTATTTTTTCCATTGCTCTTATTGCTTTTGAGTTGATCTCCCCGGTTACGTACGGGTTTCTTAGCTATCCTTAAGTTTTTTTTAATGAAAATTTTAAAATAGTCGAGGGTCCCAAATACAAACAACAAAAACCAAAACTTTAAGACTGTGCGTTACCTGTTGTCGAGGTATCGGCTTTGATTTCTTTTCCTTTGCTAATGTCATATGCCCTCCATGCTTTGATACCACCTTCTGTAAACTCAAAGTTGTTGAGTTTACTGACATTGTGGATCTTCGCTGGTTCGCTGATTGGTGATGCCGTTGTGATTGCATCCAGACACGCTACGCGGACGCCATCAATTCCTCCATGTGAGACAAGAGCGTCTTTTAATTGAGTGGCATTCGTGACATCATGGCCTTCATTGATGAAAATGCGCACGTGAGCCTTACATGTGGCCGCAAGGCGATCTGCAGCTCCCTTACCGCCTTGTGGATCACTGAAATCAATGCGTCTGATCTGGACTCCTGTAGAACTCGAAACTACAGGGCACGCAAGGATCGTTGCGGACGAATGATAGCATCCAGCGTTGTCCTGCCGAAAATAGGCCTTCGTTACGTTTGGATCTCAGATTTGACAGAGCGAAGCACATCCTGCATGATTGATATCACAGAGGTACTGTCCTGACTGCATGACTGGATGATGTGAACATATCCTTGCCACTGTAACTGACTGTCAGATCTTCTATAGACCACGGAAATGTGCCAAGATATGCCACGCTTTCCGAACCAGTCAGACTGCGATTCTCGGTACCTCTGTGGGAGAAACTTCATTGCCCAGTCGTTGACAATCAGTACTGTCTCATTGTCAAGAAGGTCAAGAAAGTCCAGTCGGGCTTGGTCTTGATTAAATGATCGTAATATGTGGCACTGCCATGAACGGATGGCAAGCTTCGATGACTGCATAATGTAAATCGCTTCTTCACGCTCGTCATCAGATGAAAAATGGCAACAGTTAATGCGACTGTCAATTTCCCTTAAAGTTTCGTTTAGCGCTTCACACTGCTCACAGATATCTTCGTGATTGTGTTGGCACTGCACCTGGTAGTCTGAATCGCTAGCATCGCTCAATGAAAACGCTACACAGTGATCTGGTATGCTAGCTTCCTTCTCCAAATGCACCTGCAAACAAATCAATTCATTGCAAAAGCAATAAGCCTCATTTAATCAACTTATTTCGGGCGATCACCTACACTCCACAACAGCGGTTCACATTTTTTGCGCCTGTATGTGCTGGCTACCCAAGTTATACGCTTTTCACACAAACTTTTTCCTACATGGGAAGGGGATATAGCGATACTCAAGCTTACCTTACCTATTGATATAATTAATTTGCCAACAAGAAGTGCATTACCCTGGGTACCAGGGTTTTTTTCCGCGCGCGTAGGGCCTGCGGGAATCCTCGGCGTCGGCCGACGGCCGAAGTCTTGAGAAAAATGCGGCTCACTGTTAAGGCTTTACAGAAACCGGAAACCAGGCAAGAAAAGTCTCTCCCAGGGTAGAAGCGCTTTGGTTCTTGTAACAAAAGACTATTTTGTTTCACTCGTTACAAATTACAATGTTTGTAAACAGTGATGTCTCCTAGTATCTTATAGGTAACTAACGATTAGGCGGGAACTGAGGCGAAATGTACCTATACTTATCAATACTCCAAATTTATTAATGCATTAACCATCAAATTTTTCTGTTTGCTTAAAACATACCTTGTAGTCTCCTTTTAGATAAAGCTTAGCAGCTTTGAGGGACTCGATCATTCGTCTTTCCCAATCCATGTCACTTTCTACTTCATTTATTTGACGCACCAGTGATATCAGGTCATCAAATGCTCGTGTACCATCCGCGGCATAGTAATCGAGTCCCTGAAGAGACTTTCTTACTGACGCACTGCATTGAGACAAAATGCGCAACATCGTGCTTTGACTAAACGGCTTAAAGCCAGTCTCTTCACAGTACTGAGTATATTGACGCACGATTCGTTGAGGTATCATGGTTCTTATCACGTTGGGGACTTTAAGGACTTCACCCGTCGAAAGAGTGAACTGTTTCTGTCCGAACGGAAGATCTTGTACTAAATGTGGGCTTGTGATAAAGCACAGAAAATGATCTAACTGTTTTAGATCTACTTTTATTCTTGTTGACACCCGAGGAGGTACAGGTGCGCCACGACCAAACTGAAGGCGGTGCAGATTTGCCATAGAGTACCGGTACCTTGTTAGCCCTGGAATGAAGGTGGCTAAAATTTTAAAACCAGCAACACCAGTCATTACAGAAAGGATTTGTCGGCGGGTATCCCAGCTATCGGCGTTATTATACGCTTCTGTTAGGGCTTCTAGGTAACGCTGATCTGCTTGTGGGATATCTTCAATACCAAGCAACTTGTTCATGGAAGCTGTTGATGTCATGGCTCTCCAAATAAGGCCAGCATCTTCGGGAGAAATGGTTTTTAGCACTGCAGCTACGATGTCGCTTGATCTTCTTGTATACTTTTGTTTAGTGGATTCACTGCAACTGCTAAAGTCCAACCATTTTCTTTGAAGCGGCGGTATATTCCAAGCCACCGAGAACTCATTCAGAAGGCTACGCTGCATTTCTGCGGCTGTTGCTTGAGAGGGAACAATTTCATCGCTTTGAGTAGACGCTGTGCTCCTGGTTTCAGGGCTTAAAAAGGTCTCATCAGCAATTTCTAACTTGCTTAATGCACCAAGGACAGCACTAGAGACATCACTGTCTGCAGATGTCGACTCCTCAGTTTCCTACACATTTAAAATAAATAACAAATTAGAGAATCCTTTTAATTCCCATTACAGTTTAAACCGGTTTGCCGCATTTTTCGATTTTGTAAGGATAAGAGGATAATACAGTTTGAGAAAAAAAAAACTCATCGAAGACGCAGGTGAACAGTTTGCTCGTTTGATAGCACTTTATTTACAGCTTCCAGTTTCTTTAAATTTGATTGGGCTGAAGTTCAGCCTTTCAGCCTCGGCCGAATTCACCTTTCTCGGTCTGCCTAAAATCATTTCTTTTGGTGATTCATCTATTACAGGAACTGGCTTACGCTTAGTGGCAACCTCGACTCGACCCCAGTAATTCTCAATTGACCTTTCTTTTTCTGGCGTCTTTCCTGTGATATTGACATCTTTTTCCAGATATCACAATCGTCGTCAATGTTTGCTGTTTACAAAGAATAAGCGGGGAGGTTGCGGGGGGGGTGGGGGCGGGGGGGGAGGGGTTTGAGCCAATTAATAACGGAGAAATATTTTGAGTAAATAACCTATTTTATGGGCTTATCAACATACCAGCCTTGTATCACCAGTTTCCAAGAGTCCTTCTAAATTCTTTACTTCATCCCCACTTTCCATAGGTCCTTCTAACTTCTCCTCTTCAGCTTTAGCTTCCTTAGGTCCTTCTGATCCCTTCTCTATTGCTCCAGCGCCCATTAGATGTTTTTCCTCTTCCCTCGTCAGATGTCCAAAGCAAGTCGAGCAAATAGCTAATGTGAAATAATAGTATGTTAGAAAATCCTCGATTAAGGCCCCTAGGGGTGGCTTAATAGAGATGGGGGACTTACCCCCCTGAGGGGTGGCTTAATGGAGATGGGATTCTTCTTATGGGCTCCTGAACTTGGTATCAGTTTTCCATAAAGAACTCAAATGCAATGTGGAAAAGCTCAAGCGCAGGAAGTTGAAGGTCATGCGGCCGAGGATCAAAAACAAATCCGAACTTCCAGCTGGAGAATAAACCACCCCTGGATTCCATCACTTCCTTACCCAACCGCTGTTTGTTACTAACAGAGTCAAAGCGTTCAATCGCTCATAAGAATTTCAGTAAAATTACAAGACAAAACGTAAAAATCACTTACGCGATCCAACAACAATTAGCTGGCCTGTTTCCTTCAAAATAAGTGAAGATAGTTGACTGCTTATTCTGCGTGTTCCTTTCACTTTTGCTGACTTATGTGCGATCATTGGGCTTGGAACCGAACACATAGTTTTCCCTGTTCTCCATCTTATACCATATTCCGCCCGATGACGGGGACATATAGTTATAAGGTCATGAGACACATCCGGCGAAAAAATTCCTGATTAGAAAAAACCTTCGGAATTAGAATTATATTAGGTGCTGACAGAAAATCAAAACAAAGTAAAAATTCAACCACGTGTCATTTACTGACCTGCACGAGCTAGTAGCAGTTTCCTTTCACTTTCCAACGATGGATCTTCACTGAGGCCATACATTTCCAGATGTCTCGTGATGTCTCGTTCGCATTTACCAAGAGGTATACATTCGTATTGACCAGGATATTCCTGGCTAACACCGCATTTAAGATTTCCATCAACAAGAGTCGAAAAAGTACACAACATTTTTTTCTTTCCACACACTTTCGTTATAAACGCTGTAGGTTATACCATGTGTCGATTATGCAATGCAGTTTTTTTTAGATTTCGACATACTGTACAGAATTAGGTGATTACGTGTACACGGGAAAGATTGCGTGAGCGGCTGCAGAGTAATTTATTCAAATCATCATACACGTAACTTGACACCAAGTTAGGAGAACCAACATTTGGCGCCGAAATCTTTTTACGGACGTACACTACAGATTACAATTTTCAGTTAGTCGCTAGTTTTAAGTCATTTTATTCAGGTAACCTTAAGAGCCTTACATCACGAGAAAGATATGAACACTTGCTAACACTGTGACTGGGTGGAGGGTATTACAGTAGTTTCTACAAATCCTGGACGAACGTCGAAAACCAATATTCGTGTTTCGTAATCTCAAAGCTTAGAGGTGGATGTCTGTTGAGGACCCTGCAGGAAGGTGTGTTCACCATTATTGTAAATGTTTGCTTTGAAATACTTGCATCTTAATGCCTTTTAGCTTTGAGCACGAACAATCTCTTTTATTTGGGAAACAATTATTACGGTCCGCTTAGTGTTTGTTTGCGGTCTTGATAGCCGCTTTAATTCCATTTTGTTGAGAGGTCCGGATTTACAATAGTTTTGACTTGGGTTTCATAGTTCATTTTTATCTAAGTAACTTTTTTTTTCTGACATAGTTTGCAATGGGGTTTTGAAGTTGACAGAAATGATTGATAGACCTGATACTTCAGTACCGGGAATTCACCCGATCAAAATTTGTGAGCAATTGCATTATTTTTTTGGCCCATCACTCTTTTTTATTTTTTTCCTTGTTTTAGATTATTCGACGAACAATTACGCTTTTGTAGCTTCCCAGGTACCAATAATTGATTAGATAACAGAATTTTCATCAATTTTTTGCGCTTTGATGTGCTAGCTATAACTTCCATGTGATTTTCTCCTCGATTTGCATATGTTTTCCTTTGTTTACATTCCCGTTCTTGTCGCGGACAGGCGACTTGGGGGGCACAAGTTAAAATTTTATTCCTCGCAAGCGTTTAAATTCGCAGAGCTAAAACTTCAAGTGTAGTTAAAAGAATAACAGGTTTTTTGTTTGGTATAGTAGTTTTTTCAATTTGTGACATACCAGGATCGACTTTTGACGGTTGAAGTTGGGCGTTATTTTTACGGCCAAAGCAACACACAATCAGAGCGCACACAATAAAAGCCAGAAACTATATTAAAATAGTAATTTTACAAGACCTTTTTATGCGGTCTTAAAGCTGTGGATGTCTGCTAAATGCATGAGCAATATCAAGTGAATAGGAGCTTTTGCGCGCTTGTACTGTTTCGTTGAAATCTGTTGAAATTTGCACCCATTTTCTGAATTAAAAAATGTATTTTTTGCGAATTTTCGAACTTTTCTAAAATTCTCAAAATGTAAAGCGCTTGGGAATTTCTTAATATCATTTCTTGAAAGAGTTCCCCTAAAGGGATGTTTGGGTGGTATCAGCCAAAATTGGAATTTTTGGAACTGATTTGAGATTCTCGATATTTTCCGACATTGGCTCTTAACCAGCTCAAGAACCTCCTCTGGTGGATGTGATCTCAGCATTGATGGGACAAGATAACTCTTGTTTTTACCATCTGAAGACCACGGGCACAGCAAACTAAATTTCATCATCATTTCTATAAGAACCCGATATGTTTCTTCGTCCTTGCTGTCAAACAAGGGGCCCCACACATGTGCCAAAAGAGTTTCCTCTAGGATTCCTTTCTTCTCAAGCTTACACCATAAACTTAAGACTTCCTTTTCTTTACGATCATACGGTTTGACAGTTATCACTCTCTTAAACACGTCAACCAACCACTGAGGATCTAAAACCACCAACTTATTAAGGTCTGCGTTGTCGTCAAAATGGATTAAACTTCTTAGGTCGTGCAAATAGTCTATCAGGGTCTTGATCTCTGTGTCGTCATTAATGTCACAGGCTTTTGCTATGTCTTTTGCTGCCTCCAGAGTAATGTACTTGGGTCCCCCTTTCTTTGCTACCCGAAGCACCTTCTCAAATTTTAGCCACTTGATTGGAATGGTGTCGTGGGTTAGGGGTAGTTCTTTGACGACGGAAACTAATTCCTTCCGCAAGCACTGGACTTGTGAGCACTCAGATTTATTTTTTCGCAAATGTGTGTTATCTACAAAAAACGGTTCGTCATATAGGTGGCAACCGTATGGTTTATCCTTGAGGAATCCGAAGATTTCGGTGGCCAATTCTTTGGGATCACGATCATTGTAAGGTGTATCAGCGTGAGTGCATACTAAGATAACCGGAGGTAGCTTCTCAGGTAGCAATTCCGATGCCATGCATTCCTCCTGACAACTGGCTAAAGACGCGACGGACTTCATCCAAAACTCAAGATAATCTAAATTGGTCTTTAGACTACTGAAGCTCTCCACAGTCTTCTTGTATAATCCACTCTTCACCAAAGGCTAAGCTTTACCGTGTGGATTTAAGCTCAGATCGTACACCAAGAAGTATATGGCTTTCTTCGTAAGGAATAGTGGATGTGTCACATAGTAAACAGACTGTCCAGCGAAATCCCAGAAAGTTGAATAAACCTCGTCTTCACTTTCCTCCCTATCACTTTGGAGTAAAGTTTCAGCAACAGAAGCCACCTCATCAGGAACATCTAAAGCTGAAAGGTTCCCTACGGGGTTTGATTCTTTCGGATCAGGGGTAACACTGGGTATGTTTTTACTAGAGGTAGGGGCTGGATTTCTGGATTTCTGAGGGTTTTCTCCTACCGTTGCT
This sequence comes from Porites lutea, assembly GCF_958299795.1. NCBI lineage: Eukaryota > Metazoa > Cnidaria > Anthozoa > Scleractinia > Poritidae > Porites > Porites lutea. The sequence goes on along the minus strand of NC_133207.1, from coordinate 6,986,825 downwards.
GACTTAATGTTTCGCGTTTCCGGTTCTACGTTAGCACTCTCAGAATCGAATAGACTTGACTTCTCCGTGACTGCGTGTACTGTGGTACTTTTCCTTTCCATTTTCAGACTATCTACAATGCGTCGTGCTGTTTGAAAATCAAAAGAAATCTCTTTATCTGAATTTTGTCCTTCGTCCTGTTCTCCAGTTCTCCATGTCTCTGTGCACACGTTGAAAAAAGAAGGATCCACATCTATTCCATCAGTGCTGTCTTCCTCCGGATCGAAAGCGATTCCTCTCAAAGATTTCTTTAAACTGGTCTTTCCTGCTTGGTCCTGACCAATAAGCATTAACGGAATCCTTTTGAGCACGGTTTTTCCACTTAATAGGGCCTTGTTGTAGGCTTCCACCGCTGCAAGACCCCGCGCAAGTATCTCGGGAGGAACTGCAACCAAAAACGAACACAATGAAAAGCCAATAATCGCCTTTAATTTCGATTAATGTCTTAGTTCACGTTTTCGACCTTATCATTGTTAAAACTTAACTTTAAAATCATCTTTAACTGTGAAAAAGAGACATGAGCGGTAAAATGGCTTGTCATTAACTTAGGACAAAATTTTGTCAGTTCTCAAGGTCTGCCTTTTGTAGGGTTTGTTAATTGAGATGATACTCTATACTATTTTGAAGAGACCTCTTGAACCTACCAAATTGTATAGTCTTTTAATAATTATAATAAAAAAATATAAACTTAGTCTTTATTTAACGAGAGAAATGCTTGACAATAGACCAGCCTAAAAACCAATGGCTCTCGATCCTAAATCTAACTATATTATCAATACAACACAATTAACTTTATTCAAAGAGAGAGACGTTATAACCTTTAAGAGTTTTCTAATTTATGAGCCTCATAAAAACAGCTTAGAGGAAAAATATTCAAAATGTATACACTAGTTATGCCATTCTTTCGAGGGTTATACAGTAAAACATCTCACGAGTGGTTTGATGTTTCTAAGTAGACACGAGCCTTTAGGCCAGTGTGTATACAAAGAAAAATCAAGTCACAAATGGTATATTTACGGTATACCACGAGAAGGCATCGCATAACTAATTTTATCCCATGCCACTCAACGTCAACGAAACGTTATCTGTAAACAACATTGCCCAAATGATCGACAGCTTATCAAGGAGAAAGGTTCGTATTCACCGCTGTATACTTTACCTGCATCTGGAAGAAAAGGGCATAAAGGAAAGGGAGCTTTCGAATGTTTCTGGGGAATTTCAGTTGGGCTTGTTGCTTCAAAATGGGGAACCATGATGGCCTTCACAACACTGGTTGCTCTCGGCTTATAAATTCCTTAAAGCGGTGGAACCACGATATAACGAACCTCTACATAACAAAGTCCTCGGTATAACGAACGATTTTCTTTACCCCAGAAATGGTAAAATCTTGTGAAAAAGAACCTCGATATAATTAAACCTCGTTATAGCGAACAAAGTTTGCCAGTCTCTTGGCCGTTATCAAGGTTCCAACGCACTTGTTTTTCCATTGTAGTCTGTTTGATTTCGTTTTCTCAGGTATTACTTTTTTTACTTTTTTTCGGGTTCTCGGGTTTTAAAGTGTTATTTACTAAGTCAGAATAACGCCTCTGCAAATTTGTGCACAGTGCCGGATCCAGACCTTGAGATAAGGGGGGGGGGGGGGGGGGGTGGTATGTCTCCGGCTGTGGCGTATTCATAACGATCGTTACTAGAGTGAGTTTATAACGTGTATCATTTTTTTCGAGCAGTCAGAATTGAAGTTGATTGAGAATAGTAGCATATGAATAAAAAATTTTTCCCTCGAAAGCTGCATGTGATTATAATCTACTCCTAGCAGATTGTCGTGTGACACAAAATATAACGATCTTAAGGCTTCTGTATAAAATCCTAAGTTACCATCTACTCAACACCATAGTTAATACTTTTTACCTTCTCCTTCCAAGACAATTGCTTGCACCTTCTTCACGAAGCCAAAAAACTCTGGTAGTGTCCCAGCTATCACTTCCGGGCTCCAGTCTCCATTATTAAGCAAATTGTCCCACTCTCTGCAGTGAAGGTGTAGGTCGGTCTGCCAGAGCAGTGAATAAATAATTAAATGAATGAATTGGTAAAGATAAGAATTATCGTAGTTCATGTAAACCTGAATCACTTAAATACTACGCAGCCGGATGTGTGTTTCAGTAGATCTTCTGCAATCGTTTATGACATGGCGACACAACTATCTTAACTTTTCTAAGAACAGAATAGTCGAGAAATGGTGATAATTTCATTATACCGATTCTCTTGATTCCTGGTTCAGCCCGTCACTTCGCCAAGAGTTTTCCTTAGAGAGAATGGTCGTGAAGCCTGGACTAATTTCATACATAGATCTTTTGGAGCACCGTTTATAAGTAAGATGAAATCCACGGGGTATTTTCTCCTCTGGTAGTCGACAAAATCCAATTCCCTCTTCATCTGTCAAAGTCAGGTCAGAAACATATCTTGCCAGTGTCTGTATCACCTCTGCCTTAGGTGCGTAGTCTGCCAGAAGAGCATTGTCTGCATGATGAGAGACCAATGCAACACAAATTAGTGCAAAAGATTCATTTACAGGGGAAAAATATGGGCGAGGTATCTCAGCTGTCAAAAAAACTACTTTCATACCAGACATTTGGCACATATACAAAAAATGTGTAGAAACACTTGATTAACCAGTCCTGAGGTGCACGAGGTTAGCACGACTAGGTGAATGAGCTAGGGCAATGTCTTACCAAGATAACAGTGACAGTCAGTGTACGAATTTTTCAAACGGGCAATTGGGACGCTTCGGACAATTTCGACTGACGCTCAGTTAAAGCTTAAAATAGTACACAAAGGTGTTATACCAAAATCTGCTTTGTAATATGCCATTATATTTGCGTGTTTTCTTTTCCAATATAAATAGACATAACTGTCGAGTATTGATGCTTCTATTAACGTATTCATAACTGTTACACCAAATCGTACCAATCCTTCCACGAATATGGAGCCTACAATCAAATGCGCAGCCAGGAAACAAAATGTCTGCTTGCAGGTACTTCCGAGATGGTAGAATCAGCCATCCCTTGCATCGTGAACGTGTCGTTTCATCTTTGAATTCTATCTCTTTCAAAATATTCTTGACGTCACTAAAAGGAGCTGGTATATCTTCCAGTTTTTTGCCGACGTCCCCTTTTATGACCCACACCTGTGTAATAACAACGAAAAATCTAAAAGTAACTTAAAATTTTGTAGCTTTTTTAGTAGAAGCTGACGCAAATCGCGTCACACGGTGCTTTCAGTTCTATTATTGACAAGAGAACAAGAGCAATTGTCCGAAAAATTAGGTGAGGTCTCCAGTTGGAGAAAGATGTCATCAGCATGCAACAGAAATCGAATTCATGGCATCTCAGGACACAGTTCGACCTTTATTTTGTTATTCGCGTTAATAAACGTTTTCTTAAAAACTTTGGATGGTGTGGTTATATCTCAGTCTTTACAACACCCAGCAAAGTTGGAGGAGTAACGTGGTGCTGGCGAATGTGTCTAAATGGTTCCAGATCTCTGGCTTTTACGTTTAGCTCACAACTTATCTGACACTCCAGTGGAATAAAACTAGAACTGCATTTGAACTGCATCCATATTGCAGACCTAGGACTTAAGTCGTGATCCGCCTGCGCGGGCGCAACAATGTTAGAAAAGGTCACATTTCAGTTTCAGTCTATGACTTACACTTAATATAAAATTTACATTATAGAGAGAACAAAACTGGTAGTAGCTGAGTGTTTTTATGTTAGTAAGAATCTCCTCACAGAGTTTGGTTATGGCACCTTCGTTTGCGGTTTACGTAAACACTTGCTAGATTAAGCCTCGACACAAGTCCTGAAAAATTGACAGGTTTCTATTTCGTTGTCCACTTTGCAACTGCTAAATCATTCTACATATACTCTGTCGAGTTAAAGTTCCCTTAGCGACGCATAGTTGTGATCTTTATTCTGTCCAATTAATTTGTGTCAGATTTCTTGTTTTTATTAGTATAATTTATCAAGATAAGATCAGGTCAATATCATGACTCCTGTAGCTATTCGCTGATTAACTATCATTGCATGGCCCCTTCGTAATGACTTCCTATTTATTCTGTTAACCGTCCGACTACGGCTTAATTTTTTTATTGACGAAATGCGAACCTAACACACTTTTGTCTCCACACAACATGGAAAACTTCACTGGCATACATTCCGCATACGCCACCTGTTGGTTCTTCTACGCGTACACTCCCCCAAGGATGCCTCGTTAAGGTTTTGGCATCTGGGCCAAAAACCCTGCCATCCTTTATTCCAGCTGCAAAGTGGCACGCGCTTATGATAAAAAGGACAGAGTACTAGCAAAAAAAACGCAATACACATGTAAGTGACGAAATGAATTTTGAACCTCACCTTTAATATCACTTGATACCCGCACGGTGTTACAAATGCTAACTCATATCTTGCAGCATAATTGACGTACTCATCTGGAGTTTTATCGCAAATATGTCTTTCCAGGACTTTCGCGTCCAATTTCACCCCTGATTTCAATGCTGCTTTCCATAAGTTTCCTCCAAGTGATGATTTAAACTTGTTCGTTGCGTCATCGATACTCCAACTTCCTCGATCAGCTTCTTCTGCATATTTCATGAGATTAAGATACAAAAAAGAAAGACAGAACATTTAAACATCAGAGCTGGTGGAAGACATTTGATCCGTCCCCGTCCTTATGACCCCCTTTCCACCCCTCCCCCACCCACCGTGCACCACACGAAAATACGAGGCACTTAAAGGCTTGGGGGAAATGGGGGAATAAAAACTGATAAGGATAAAGCAAAACGCAAAATCAGCTCACAAGTCAAGGGTTTAAACCTGGACTCTCTTCAATTACTCTCTTCAGGTCGATTCCCACTGTCGCGTCTTATGTGCGTACGACAACAACAACAATCTTTATTGTGCTCTTGATACAAAAGTGTAGAGTCATTTAAAGGAAATAATTGTGAAAGAATGAAAGGCACAGCTACTCAGAAATAGCAAAAGCTAATCGCGCTGAGTGGATGGGCGTACGTACGCGTAAGTAAAACAGAGGCAATGTATTACGCGTAGTCTTTTATACATTTCTTCCATTTCACTTACGCAGGTAAATTTTACGTGCGTTCTCAGGAAGAATTACGCGACAGTGGAAATCAACCCTTAGAGTGGATTTTCACTGACGCGTTTTTGGCTACGGCATTAACGCATGTAAATTTTAATCACGTAAATAAAATAGAGGCAATATAAAACGTGTTGAAAGTAAAGGAGAAGTTGAGCGAGGTTCAACTTTTACGCTTACGAGCGACCTTTCATGCACTGCCTCTATTTTATTTGCGAACGTAAATTTTACTAACGTACGCACGTAAAAATTAGGCGACACTGGAAATCAACCCTTAGTGTAATTTTGACCTGATGGATCAGACAAGGGATTACAGGACTTACATGCGATATTAGATACTAGGTGTATCGGTTAAGCAAAATTTTAGCATTACCTTGGTTGGGTCCTCGGATGACGGCCTTACCAAAATGACACCACATATCGGCTTTCAGGTTCTCTTTTGTGGTCATTTCCTGTTTTATCCTTCGAAGAGTTTCCAAAGCATCACTGAAGAGATTTGATAGGTAGTTTGGTTGATCAGTTGGAGTACTAGTTTCCTAAGGAATGTGAGTAAAACAGACAACTATAAACAACTATAATAATTTTCAGTTGTATAATTTTTAACTGCTTCTTGTGTTGATAATTTTCATGACCAAACAACATTGAAAAATACATAAAGCAGGAACCGAAAAAGCTATTGAACACCTTATCGCCAAGTAAAGAGAAAGCATTTGTCTTTGTGTGTTTTTTTTTTAAATTAAAAATTATGTTTTTGCACTGACGTGTAGGACGACAAGCATTTTTTGTTTACCAAACACAGTTTTAGCGCGTTTGAGTGAGGAGAGAAAACAAAGAATGAAGGAATGTTTTATCAGTCTTATTTAATGATAATGTGTTTATTCGATCTACTAGGGTGCGATGAATCATCCGGGAAAGAGGCCTCTATTACGTTTACACGTAAATGTGTCGATAGGTTTTGGGTGCGAATTAAACTGATCTTTTAATTATATTCTTTCACTTAGTGACAAAGAATGATAAAAAATATCAGCCTGTATATATTCCACTTGGACAATACCTTCTTTCCGAGAAGATCATGCTCTTGTTACGTGTAAAACCGTTTCGTCTTTTCTTTTGCCTTAGTCTTATTATTATTTGTTGGTATTTAAAAAATATTGTAATAATAAGAGTAATCTTATAACAAATGCGTGTAAAATATGCTTCTGAATTTGATTGGCCTATCAGCTTAAATTATTAGAAGTTCGTTGTTATTCGAATCCATGTTGGTTATCGACACAGCTCGATCCTTCACTTTATATACGACAAAAAAAAAAGGGCATACCTGTTGCATTAACTCCTCGACGGGTTTCAGTCGGTACTGTGTATACGATTCCGGGATAACAACACGATCTTCCTGACTCACTTGCTCCAGTTTTAGTTTACAGTTCTCTGGGAGATTCAGGCCATCGATGTAGACACCGAACTTAATGAATTTGTTTCCTGGACCTCTGAGTCTCGCTCCAGCCTAGCAATAAACGATGCCTTCATGAGTGCAACAGATATTTGTATGACTTTCCAGTAATGTTAAAGTTAAAGCTTATACATTAGAACGGTGCTCTAGTCACCAGTAAAGCGAGTGCTCTGAATGATACGAGGGAATGAAGGAATAATGACATATACAAATGCACGGATGGTTGAAAGGATAGATGGACGAATCGGGGGATAGTTTAAGACATAATAAGCTTAATTCGAAGACAGATCTGCTTCGCAATTCCAATCCGTTTAAAATCTCTGTCTTTAAATGAGTCCATCCGTGCCTACTTTTGTATTTGATGTGGTATTTATAACTTCTTTTAATGTTTCAGTTGAGCGGTTATGTTTATGTTTCCCACCCTGCTAATTTGATAAATTTCGTTACACAACTCCTTTAAAGTCGTTACTTGAGGCATTGACACCTGGCGGGAAAAAAGTACTTCCGGTCAACGTACTAGAAGCTTCCGAAATCCTTGCTCAAAGTCCCTCGTTTCCAGATGTTGGGTACGTTTTAATGTATTAATTAACCTGTCAAGACTTTGAACTGGTTTATTTTTTGTTTTTGTTTTTTGTAGGTCAAACACAGACTTAAACAGAAGGTTTCCTTTAGACTGGCCAACTTGCGTCTGGAAAAATGCAAGGTGCATATCTTGAACTCTTCCCCTCCCTAACTTAGTCTCCTCTCCCCCACCACAAGAGTCTGTACGGGCGGAGGGCAGACGAGCGTACGCTGGCGCCAAAAGAAAATTTTCTCGCATCGATAGCAATGGAGGCTTCGCTCGGCTGGAAATTCCGCTATATTCATTTACTACATTCAGCTTATTCGTTTACTTACAATTTTTACTTTGATTTCTATTCTTGCCTGCTCCCTTTCTTCCTCTTTACCTTCAATAATGAAGACTTCTCCGTTTCTACGAATTACTTGCGCTCCTGTATTCTTACTGATGTCCATTAGATTTTTGCCCCCTTTGCCGAACACCAAACCTTTGTATTCTTTTGGAACTTCCTCTAGCTCATCTGCGGGAGTCTTTGTTCTCGTGAAACTGTTAAAAAGTTAAAATGGGGAATACGAAGGTCAAAAGTAAAGCTAAAAATAGAATGTTCATAGCTGTACGGCAAAATACTGAGTTGTATGATTATGCAGTGAAAATCAGTATCCACCTTTCAGAGCTGCAAATAACAGTAAAACAGTCGGTCATTGCAAGGACAGTGTCTGACTAAAATATGCCCTATGTCCGAGGACATTCTACCCGCGGTCGGTCTATGATCAACGGACAAATAAAATACCAAAGATGTCAAAGATTATCATTTGGAAGCTAGAGAATGACATAGAAAGTCCATATAATGTATGCCCGAAAGCTTTTCTAGTCCGTATGAGTTATGGAGATTTGTCGGACATTACCCTTTCTACTTGAAGACCTAACCTTTTGAACGGAATGAGGCCTGATTCTCATTCTAAGGGGTGAGAATTTATTAGCCTTAGTTTATAGTTGCATGGGCAGATAGATGGCCATTGGTTTTGCAATGGGAAGAACATTTGAGTGAATACCGACTGAAATAACAATAATAATGATAATAATTATAATAAACAGAATAATATAAATATAAAATAATTAGCCTTAATTTAATCCTAAACTTGCTTGGATTTAGCTTGAAGGAGTTTTTTCTTTAACCAAGCCAACCTACTAGATGACAAAGTTATGCAAATTATACTAGGCAATAAAGATGGTCTCACTTTCTTCTCAGTATACTAGCTACAGTGAAAAATATGCATATGCTTGCTTTAATCTTCAGGCTACATGGCTTAACACACAACAATAAGCATACTTTTCTTGAGCTATGCATGTAAGTGGAAATTTTTCTTGGGCTTAGCAGACCAAGAGGAGTGCTCCAGGGATTCAAAATATATACCAAATTTGATCTCGGGTAATTTTGAATTTAACCTATACTAAGTTTAATTCTCAATTTCCTTTGTCCTCTAGCCCTATAGTAGACAAAGGAAATCAAAAATCAGCCTAGGTTGAAAATTTTTAACCTGAAAACAAATTTGACCTGATCTTGCTCAACCTTAGCCTGTTCCAGGCTCCGAGATAGTCCGGTCCGCTGAATTGAGATAGTGCAAACACGAAAATAAAACGGGAAGAAACTGGGGAGAGCAGGTGCCCGCCAACTTTTCGCATGCATGTTACTTTCATGTCTTCCCCTCTATCTGAGAGCGTGGAACAGGCTAGCTCAAACCCCACAGGTTTTGGGACAAAATGTACTTGCACCAATGACCATTAAGGTATGCAAATTAATAATTTTATCATAATTGAACAAAACAGGCACCATTTTCTCCACTCATCCCTCTTACAGGGGGGGGGGGGGGGGTTCTTCCTTACAACAGGCTAATGGGGATTTGCCGCTGGATGGGGTCGCATTTTTAAGACTGGAGTGACTAGAATGGGGTCGCACATTTTCGGATTTTTGGGGTAAGTAGGCAAGACTGTGCTCTAAGGAAAATTCAAGGGAGCCCACTGTTCTGAAACTGTCAAATCTAGGGTGCCCAGCATATGATTTGTATGAAAAATGAAAGATTTTCTAGTCGCCCGAGGGCAAAAGTTAGGCGCCAGGGGCCACCGGGCTCTGCTAGAGCACAGCCCTGAGTAGGGATTCAAAATGGGAAGATTCTCGGTTAAAAAGATCACAAAGTTGTTGTTATTAAGTTTAACAATAAGCTGGCATTGACCGCATTACATTCCGTTCTTGAAACCACAACTTAACACTAGTTACTCAATAGCACAAAATCACGCGTCTAGAACAAAGTCCACTGAAACATCAGTGTCATCAGTGCTACGGCATGTGCTTTTCTACTGGATTGTTATCGTCCATCGAAGATACTTTTTGGATGATCTTTTTAAAGATTGACAAGGTAGATACATTACTAGAAAGTGACTACATTGGGATTGTGAAAATTACATTTTCCAAAAAGTGACTAAGATGGGGTCTATCATTGGCCAAAAAATAGACTAAAATGGGGTAGGGGCTCTGAGAGCCAGCGGCACATATCCAGCAAAAATTAACCCAAACCCCCCCCCCCCCCCCCCCCCCCGATCCCTCTATGAGCATGTATACCTGAAACTGGCAGTGCGGAACCGTTAACTTGAAATTAAAGTTAAAATTTTGTTATAGTCACCGCCTGTTTTCATAAAATATTGCTCATATGACAAGCTCCGCAACCGTTTGCCCAAGTAACGAAAAGGCACACTTCTACTAAATATAATGTTCACTGACCCACAGCACTAGGATCAATCATCCTTCGCGCAAAAATCTTTATCAGCCAATGTCTTTCGCGTGCATAAGAACGACATCCCTTACCTCTCTCGGCGCCGTTGATAATTAACTCCACTGTCCATGCTGCCACTGATAGGGTCACTCTTGATAGTTACATCTTTTTAGGCGCATTTTGGCCGAGAGAAAGAGAAATGATCAGAAATCGACGAGCGAGAAACATCACCAACAACAAACAAGCGGAAGTACTTCCGGGATGCTTCTTGGAATCGTGGGTAAACTCGATTGGGTAATCGAGAATCCTTATCCACTGACCGAGAAGCCTGAAGGCTCTTTTTTAAAGATGTTGCAGTCTCAGGACTCTCCGCGTAGCCCAGCGGCAGTACCACAATACGAATCCTGCAGTGAAAATTACCTTGTTTGCATGAAGTAAATGTACACTTCTAAAATTTGTAGAGAGCCTCAATAAAAAGTTGCTCTGCAGTATCACGTTTATCACGAATTCAACACTGAAGTCACGAAAGACGTCAACCATGGTGTAAAAACACACGAATGAAGGTGTTCAGTCATGAGCTACTTCCTCGTACACTTCAGAAGAATAATACAACTCGCCCATTCTTGTAAAAATTCGTGGAGCCGAATTGTGCCGCTCTCACTTATACGCCATGACCCATTGTAACTCTTATTATTCATAATGTAAGTTTTTGTATTTTTAACATTAAAGTCAATAGTTCCTTAGAGTATTCTAGTCTAGTTTTAAACACGATTCCTAGGAAGACCGTGTAAAATGATACGATTTCGTGTATAAATAAAGATTGATGATGATGATGATGATGATGATGATGATGATGATGATGATGATGATGATGATCTATAGAGGACCCGTCAGGGAGAGGCGGGGGGGGGTGTGTCCCATGTCACTCGTTTGAATTTTAAAACGTCTCGTGTAGGTGTTTATACATGCTTCACGTCCCTGCCGGAAATTGAACGAAACTTCTTTGTCTTTGTCGGAATTTTAAAAAGAGGGGATAGCGATGGGTTGTAAAGAAACCATTACAGTTCTGCAATTTCTCAGTTAACATTTCGCGTATCGAACACATATACATCGCCGTTCACAATAATGTGACCCACGTTCAACATTTTAAGACTAACTGACCTGGTAAATCGTGAATGCACGGTTAACGGTGGTCTATTCTGTGAGCCGGTGAGTGGTTGGAAGGTCGGTGGTTAGGTTACCTGGTCCCTGGTCTCTCCACCGTCGTCACTACCGTGTTGCTTACATTAAACAAGAAACTTAAGTCTGGATCGCATTGTCTCTCTTCACCTAGCCTGAGTATCAGTCCTTCCTAAGGGGCTAGGGGAGAGGAAATTTTAGAGATTTTTCCCCAGAAACGCCTGATACTCAGGCTACTCTTCACCCAAGTGTATAGTGAGTACGACGATCATAATACTGGCCGAGGATTGAAGCCTTGCGATGTTCGAACATCCCGTTCATGGAGATGTAGCATAAAATTAAGCCACGTGACGGACAACCTCGTTCTCAGGTCTCCCAGGAATTGTGCGGGGTTGGGTGAATGGAATCACGGTAACGCGACGCACGCTCAGGATATGTCCACCGAAGCTCACTGACAAGAGACGTTCTCTGAAGCGCAAGGAAAATTGACTAAAATTACTTCTTCTTGGCATTCAGACTGGTAATAAATTAGCCAAACCACCATTCTTTGTCGCTTATTCTCGGCTTTGCCATCACTGTCGCAATTTCGCTGAGGGAGGTTGTCTCTTGTCGCCATTTCATTTTACGCTCTGTCGCTTGTCGGAATTTACCCTGGCAGGGCCTCTCTATATCAAATGACCCTCTTGGTGCTCCGTGGATTTCTAAATGTTACTAAATCTTCAGTGGTCTTTCCACAGTTATACGTCTTGTTACTTACGTTATTGCAAGTTCTAGTCAGATACGCCGACTGAGGTAAATTACTAAAGAGGTGAAAATGATACCGTAAAGGTCATCCTCTCGGTGCTCATAATTTCAGAATAAATAAGACACATAGTGAAGAAAGAAGCGTTTTTTAATTTCCTTTTAAGGCTGCCTACTTGTGTGTATTTTAAAGTTTAAAAGTTAACCATCTTAACAAAGTTACTGTCTGTTAACTGTTAAGGTGACTTAACACTTCTTCGAAAAGAAGTATGAACAATCAGACCGTCTTGTATCATAACGAGTTACAATTAATGTTACCACTACGGTAAAAACCAGCTAGTAAGCACCGGGTTTTTAAGAATCTGTTACGCTAAAATTTGCCAGTTCGGCCTCTTTTGTACAAGGACATGTTTAGCCTTACATTCGAAAGAGGTTCTTATTTTCTAAAAATTTTTGAAAAAAAATTTGTACTCTTGGACAAATAAGAGAAGGCATTACAAATGGTTTGCAGATTTTATATAAGGAATATTAAAAATGCTAAATAGCACTCTAAGCGACAATGTATTGTTTTTCTTCAGAAAATAGGAACCTGTTTAGGAACCAAAGCTTAAATTTGTGCTAATTACCATGCATTGACGTAAGAACATGTTTGGGCTACTCACTTGGGAAAATGCAGGTTCTTTCTCGCGGGGTTTTACTGTATCTAGTAATTTTTGCTTTCTTACTGTTCCTCCTCTTAATTGTAAAATGTTAAAATATACTCGTCTACACAAAGAAAAAAAAAGAAAAGGTAAAAAGTTAAGAGTAAATAAAAACGAAAGGATGCTAGGCAAGACAGACGATGTTTTAAGTCCTTTTTGTTGTTGTTATAATTAGGTTTTAAAAGGAACTAATAAATTGCCAAGAGTTCGAGGATTTGTGTTACAACAGCAAAAACAAAGCCATAGCGCAAACCGTTCGTTTTTTTTTTTGTTGTTTTGTTTTTTTTTTTTGTGGTTTCGCAAATCTAGATTAAAAAATTTTCAATAAAAGCAGCCTTTCTGTTAGATGCAATTCTTAACAGAATCGTGGTCGCTTGGCTAAGCGGATTTCTGTTAACAGGACTGATCTTGAGTCACCGTTATCGAATTTTACCTCCACCTTGAATTTCCCCCTGTCAGACACTATCTTTTTCACGGTACCGGTTCGATACCACTCTGGCCTGTTACGTTTGTGAACAGCTATGACAGGTGCGTTAACTGATATTTCCTGCTTCTCTGGGATCCTGTTTATTATAAGCACTGGAGCAGTACGGTTGTATGTTCGTTTCCAGTTATTGTTCAATTGCAAGATGAATTCAATGTGAGTGTTATTTATCCGTGATATGAAGGTCATATAGTAATTACTTGAGTTGTCTCTTTGTGACCAAAGTCCCCAAAACATTGAACCTAGCAGAATACAATCTAAAAAAAAAAACAGAAAAAAGTTAAAATTAAATAAATTAAATACCCTTAAAGAACAGAAAAGAAGAAACATGTTCGCTTAAATCGTACTTTTATACGAGTAAGAGCTTCTTAAACCCTACCTACTTAGCGTCAAATTACAAAAGCTTCAAAAAGGGGCGGCACAGGTGTTAACTTTCCCCAGCTGAGACACTGATGCTGATTATCTTTTTTGGCTTATTAGCTGGTAAATTACTGGACTGCCAAAGAAAAGCTCAAAAAGTAGTTATGGTCTTTATTCCAACAGTCTTCCTCTGAATTGTCTCTGTTCTATTTTTTTTCCTTTAATTTCTATAAGGGACACTGAGAGCAAACTTTCATTCCACTGCCACTCACTGATTTCTGTATGAAGAACATATCAATTTAGGCTATGGGGCTGTTCTTTAGAATAGTCTTCCCCTGGAGTTGTGACAAGCACAAAACCTTCAGAGTATTCGGACTGGCTGTATACTGCACTTGTGAAAAGCAGTTTATTTATTATTATTTATTAGTTTTAGAAAGTGTGTTCTCATATTTGTATAGGTATGTACAATTTTATTCCTTCTATCCTGTGAGTTTCGTACTATAATAGTTGTGATTATTTCTTTTCAAATCCAGTTTTTTTAGCTAAGGAGCTATAAGGCAACGAATTCTTTTATGGTAAACATATTGGGGTGATCTGTACCTATTCGAAAGATCCGGCGTTTGACATGTACGATTAGCTGGGAAAACAATTAGTCTAAATAGGGATTGTGACATAACAATGCCAATATCCCTAAAAACAATGGAAGTGTAGATTAAAGGGGACCAATGAAATAAGAGGTTTAGAACGGTGCAGGTCAACCGAACATATTCCATTTACTGTAATGGAGCCGTAATGTTATTACCAGCAGGGTGACATCCATATATTTCTGTTCTTAAGCAGATGGGTGACGTTGAAACATCAGGAATAATCTTCAACTCTTTCGTTACAAACGGCTTTTTGAGATGGTATATCACAACAGAGTTACCGTCCTTGTTCCCCTCTATGATCTGATAAAAGATAACATTGAAAAAATAAATAACAACATAAAAGGGAAAGTACTAGAAATTCAGAAGGAAAAAATCACGATGGATATGGAACTGGCTCAAATAGAATAAGACGGCACGAAGCGAATAACGTTACGCAAAAAAGTTCATTTGTATGTTCGCTGTTTTAAGCTCCGTTAAGCCCTGAACCGGCCATAACTGCCCGTGCTGATCTATGTCCCTTGTATTGCTTCCGACGTAATCTGTTTAACAGTCAAGGACAACTCTGACATCTAATTTGCGCAGGGATAGAGATCTTTCAAATCAAATGAGAATGAGCACGATTCAGTCAAACCGGCAGGCCGGAGAAAAACACAAAACGACATATACGTCAGTTTGAAACGGAAATTCCAATGAAAATCTTACTCCACTTCCCACTCGCACTTACTTCCTTTTAATCCTTCGATCCTAAAAGTCTTTCCACCGAAAAGAACCCTAGGGTACTTACCGTTTACCTGAGAAAACCGGACTGAAATTTTGGTTGGAAAATCCAATGATTCGTGCCGTTCCGTTTGGGAAGCTTCCGAAAATATGGGCTATGTTTTGAGGCGATCCAGTTTTTGTCTTCTTTTTAGTCTGTTCTGCAGATGCAGTCAGCGGATCACTCTCCCACCATGTTCAATTGCAAAGTTTTTTTTGCCGTTATCAGTGCACAAGATTTCCAAGATTTTTAAATAGTGAGCAACCCCTAGTTAATGCCTGGCAAAAGAAAAAATGCGGGACAAGAAGAACGAAGAGAGAAAGAGAGAGGAGAAAAAGCGAAAGGTAAAAGTTGTGGTTGCAACCAAAGTATTTCCTTCTGCGCATGCCCGAACCTTTTCTCTGAACTTTACGTCACGTTTAACTGGCAGGTTGATGCTGTACCGCGCGAGATTCCCATGTTAAATTGCAAAGGGTTGCTCCTCGGACAATTGGAAAAGAGACCAATTTTAAGGCGTGGCCAGGGAATTTTGACCTTTAAAGGCTGGTTTTCACTGGCGTCGTAGTCGGAGTCGGAGTCGTAATCAGAAGCGTAGGACTTAACGATCTAGTGAAAACAGCGTTCTGATCCCGCTTACGACTCCGTTGCTTACGATCTAGTGAAAACTAGATTGTCGGAGTCGCAAGCAGAAGCGGAAGAACTAAACCAATCACATAGCGTGGGAACAAGCTTTGTGACTGGTTTATCCTCCCGCTTCCGCTTCCGACTCCGACAATCTGGTTTTTACTTGGTCATAAGCAGAGTCTGAAGAAAATGAAAACGTTCTAATCCTTCCGACTCCGATTCCGTCGCGCTTATGACTCTGCTGGCGACTTCGATTTTTTGATTTTCACTTGGTCATAAAGCAGGGCCGATAAAGGTTGGGCGATGAAACGAGCACTCTGCTCTTCAAGTGATGTGTGATGCGGAGTAGGACTGGCACGAGAGTTCTTTCCGCGCTTCCGCTGAGCTAGAAGGCTGGCGAAATTTTCCTTTTTGCAAACCGGAAATCCTATTTTCTTTTTGTAATTTCAGCTTACAGTGTGAAATAGGTAAATTCGTTTCATAACAATATTGATAAACAGTTTCATATGTTTATGTTTGTATGCCTAAAAGTCAAACTTGTTAGTGGATGGTGGTATAATATCAAAATTTGAGTTCAATTTGAAAGTGTTTTAAAAATGCCTCCTCCTGCCGCTAAATATGACATAATCGTCTTTCGTCGTGTCGTTTGCAAAAGTTTAACACTACTCAACCGTAATTTTTACATATGTTAAAGGGGGGTAATTTTACATAACATAAAAAATTAACTGGATATAGTGGCGTTGTACTGCTTCAAACTTTGCCTCCAAGCTGGTGCAACGCGCTATGGCCATTCGCGCAATGCGTCGCAAATACGGCAACTGTAGTGTAAACAAAGTTACAAAACATTCAGTGCTACCTTGCTTCAGAACTTCAGTGCTTAAATAGATACTGTTTTAAAATAACTTAACCTACTAGAGTTTTTCCCTGTTTAAACACAAGATAAACAATCCAAATGAGGGCCACTCATTTTCTAAACTTTCCGAATACATTCATATAAACTCGATATACGAACAACTAAATACTATCCAAAAAACCGTAAAGTTTGACAAAAAAGTTTGAGTTGTGATTATCTGAAAAATTCTCTCAACGCGCGGTGCAGAAAAGCAAACGCTTTTATTGGTTGGTTACAAACACGCCACATTAGTCTAGTTTTGTTTGAGCCTTGGGTGTCTCGATGCGCCCGCGGTACTCCTCACCCGTGCCCCCAGCCGTCGGGTGGTGGGCCTAGGTTTCAGAGAGAAGTGACAGTATAATTTGTTTATTTATTCATTGACAATCAATGGGAACAAAGACCAAAGAGTGTCAAGCCCACATAATGGGTTAACTTACAGAAATGTTCGTAAGAAGTCCAGGAGGTTGGTTTGGATTTTAGTTACGATGTTCACGGGACAGACGGGAAGGATCGATAAATAACAAGACGGAATGGAACTCTATAACATTGCCGCAAGCGGCAATAGTGAAGTAATTGATGGATTGTAATTTTAAGCAGTTGCGCGCCTTCTTGCACGCGCTTGAGAGTGAGCGTACACGTTTGCTTGTTTGAATGTAACAACGTATTGTAACAGTTTTAGCCAAACTGAAGAGGTTTGAATAAACGAAACTTGTCTTAAGGCTAAAATAAAGACTAGTGCGTGAAAGACTATTCGTAAAACTCCGTACAATAGTTATGAGGATTATTTCCAAGTCTTTCGAGGTTTCAGCAAGAAAAGTTACCCAGAGAACTAAGAAGTGGGGAATCAGGAACTTAAAATACTATTGAAATGCGAGTTAGTAAAATATGTACACGGCCGCTGCCGTTTTACCACGCAAAATTGATAATACTGTAAATGATCTAATAGAAACCCACTCTCAACAAATAAACCCCGCTTTTGTAATAAACGCCCCCCTTATGCATTTGAGCGTGTATTAGACGCTCCTCTCCAATAAACGCCCCTTGTCTTATAGACACTCCCCATGATCATTACACCAAAATGCTAGGAATTAGCAAAAAGGAGAAAAACCATTCTATTTATTCAGATTATTTTCTGAATAGCAAGAGTTTGCGCATTGCATCTTCTTCAATGTCAATTCAAAATAACGATTCTGATATCGAACGTTGAGGTTTATAAAAACACATTGATCTAAACGGCGTAGTGAACTATGGTCCGGCTGCTATTTATATACTGTGGTGATATACTTTGTATTCGCGGAATCGGTTTGTGGAGTTTGTTATGGGAGTAAACGCCTCTCTCTTTTAAACGCCCCCGCTTTGGCTCCGAAAATTAGATAGACGCCCCGGGCGTCTAATAGATCATTTACTACCTAACTTTTTTGACTGAGTAGGAAATATCACTGTAGAAGGTTGCAACCAAACAAAAACGAATTGAATGAATAAAGAGCTGCGTGTGATAAAACCTCGAAATTCTCATTAACTAAGAACATTTCGTAACTTACCAACTTCGACCAAACTGAAGCAAATTTGCTCTGCCAAACAAAGAAGAGTTCACTTTTGTGAGATGCACGGACTGCTATTAAACACAATGAACGTCAGAGAAAATCTTAAACAGCAATATACTATTCGATCGCATGATCACTGACTTGATTAGACAGTGATCCCATCTCTGACAGTTTCCAATTTCCGGCTTGTAAAAGTGAGATTACTCAGATTCTTTTTCGAAAGAAGAGGTAAGTGAAACAGAGGTTGTAAAATAGTACTGTCTTGAATAAAATACGGTTCCTTTGGTGGATCATGATCCGAGAGATCTCGAATCACTGATCCTGACCTGAATCATCCCAAAGGAACGCCC